>NC_056726.1:1948801966-1949401966 GCF_019279795.1 Protopterus annectens
TATTGCTATAACTTATCCTTTGTCTCCATAGCATAACTGCCTCTTGAGTGATAGATTATTCCTAAAGGCAGAAACTTGGTCTGTCCCCCACCACACATCTGATGTTCTCATCATTCGCTGGCTAATCTTTCCTTATAATATCACATGCAATGCTGACATCACTGGAATATGTCAACATAACCCTGGTTCTTCTGCTACTGGTTGCATGTACTCCAGATGTACCTTTCCTCTGTACCCTTTGAGAAAAATAGGGCCTGGCTTTATCTTTCCTATCCCTGCTAACATTGCAGATTATTTTATTGAATTATTGCCTTTGATGTGTAAATGTTTTGCTTCAGCATCATTTTATCTTGTTTGTATGGTCTGAAGAAGCACCTTATTGGATGAAAAGTACTAACCTGTTAAACTTCTCTCTTTTAGCCATGTTTGGTTGGTTGGTTTTTCTATTTTTATTCAGTTGTTTTTCTGGTGCTGAGCCAACCTTTGATTATGAGGTTAGGTTTTTACATTTTTTAATGGTGGTCTCTCTAAGAAAGGCTTTATATAGTTTTAAGGATGCAATGGGCATGTAATTCTCTTCAATATGAAAAGCCAATATGGCTGCTAGTTATACAAAACGTGAGGAGAAAATGGTGCCTGGGAAGAATCCTGCAGCTGTTCAGCAAAAAGCAGTTCAAGCTCCAGCTTTGATGCAAGATATGACCTGCAGTCATCTAGGGAAAAAAATAACTAAAATGTGCTCAGAGCCGATTAAAATAAACAAAACACTGAAGGAGTATATTAACTCAAATAACAAAAGGCTGGAAAAATGGAAGAAGCTTTAGATAGCTGTTCAGATGAGCTGAGAAAATTAGAAGCTGAAATACAGAAAAGGCTGGCTGAGTATTTGACTACCCAAGAATAGATGTTAAAATTAGAGTACATAGCATGTAGGAAAAACATGAGATTTAATTAAAAGTACCTGAAAAACTGGAAGAAACAGACTGTAATATTTTTATGAAAGCACAAATAAGCAACTGGACTGGTATTCCACATCAGTTGTTGTTAACTGAAAGGGGACAGACATCAAGTATATGCTCAAAAACTAGCCATAAATAAAGCAACCAAGATCTGTTATAGTAAAAATGCAATTTTATCTGATAATAAAGCTTATAGAGAGACTTTGTCAGTTAAACCTTTTCCAATATTCCAAAGGAAAATGCTAGAGAGACAGAGAAAAGCACAGGAGGTGACTGGAAGAACCAGGAGTATGTTGAAAATGAACCAGAGACTGTAGCTGGGAGAAGGAGATCAACAGGAAGAAAACCAGCAGCATGGAAAGTAATGAATAAATATGGGATTACAAAGAATTCATCATATTTGTGAAATATAGCTGATCAAGAAAACCTAGAAATATTGGTCTTTTGTTTGTTAAACTTGTGGGGGACTAGAGGGCATATGCCCTACATAATGTCATTAATATTTAGATTAAAATTAAAGAGAAGAAGAGAGGTAACTGTAAGTAAAACATTTTTTGTTCTTATTTTATAAAACATGACATGTACTGAATGTTTTATAGCAAAGCATTTTCATGTATTTTTGTGTTATAGGGATACTAAAATAAACAGATGCCCTTTTTACTGCCTTTCTTTCTTCTTGTTTAGTTAAAAATGTAGACACTACATTGTAAAAAGAGAAGAAAGCCTGGGCAAAAGCATGCTTAAGATAATAGGCTGTTATCTTAGGTTCTTTAGGTGAAGGACAGGGTTGTAAAAACATACAGATCATGATATAAGTAAAACAGATATGCTTTTTCTTACTTTTGTATAGGGGGAATGACTGGATTAAGGCTTTTGGCTTGAACTAACAACAAGTTTTAAGTAGAAGCAAGTAAATAAAAGAACACTGAATATAACAAAATGTTTTTCTTTAGCAGATATATATTCACAGTGCAATATGAGAAGCTTGTATTTGAAGGCAAGTGTGTATCTAGTTCTCATGTTTCTATGGAGGTAAGCTGATAAGAGGGCAATAAAACTAGAATACTGTTTTCTGAAAGCATTCAGTTTGTTTTCTAGATCTGGGAGAGGAATAGAGATATGACAAAAGACAGCACTTAGTGTAAGTAGAAGCACAGTCTGTACTCTGCATCTTAGCATGGATAACCTTAATTATAGATCAATTAAATCCTGTGACTGCAGCAGTCAATCTGGGACAATTGTTCCTATTAGGAGGGTTAAACTTCATTATTTGAAGATGTACATAGTTTTGTGTTTATATTAGTTAATAGGTTCTGGGGGTATATTTTAACGGTTTCATTAAAACAAAAAGTCTTGTAAGATGTGACATAGGTTCAAATGGATATGACAAGAAACAACTGTATAAAATATCAACCAGCCAAACATTAGTGTATGCACATAATACAAAAGCTGAAACTAGACATTTAAAAATGCTATTATACTTAACAGGTGGGAATAATAACTTCTTATCATAACGGCAATATTTTCCATGTCATCGTTGAAAGTGAATAATCTCATATGTATATACAAAAAAGAAAAAATAGTGAACTGTATTAAGAAATGCACAGTGCAAATAGCTATGTACATATGGGAAGAATTGACTATGTAAATTTGATAAAAAAAGGATTTCAAAATGGTTATTTGGCAGAATGTCTGGGACAAAGAAAAAGGGGAGTATTCACATTAATTGCCAGAAGAGCTCCAATAGTGATAGAAGAGGGGGAAAATATAATAATAGTAGATTTGTAGAAATAAGGGGCTACTGGCAAGGGAGGAGGATTATGCTGGCATGTATTTATATTCCACTTAAATCTGCTACAGTGGAACTTAAGAAAATTCTGAAAGAAATAATCAGCTTTCAATAGGGAATATTACTGTTAGATGGGGACTGGAATTTGATTTGCAACAGGGAGGAGTATCTGCTTGACCTAGAATTGGAAAATAACAAAAGAGGGTAGATTTTTGATGAAAGTTATGATGAAATTTATGAAAATATTGGGTATGGAAGATGTGAATTCAGTAGTAAGAGCTCAGAGAGAATTTGCATATTATCCCCAAGGTACAACAGCTGGGCTAGGCTAGACAGAAACTATATGTCACAGGAGCATATGCATTTGACAGTTTTGATATGTATCCAATAACTATTTCAAATCATGTGCCTGATGAAATAAACATGAGACACTATAGCATTTCCTCACCTATGTTTTAAACGGAGAGCAACTTAAGGAATGGGTAGTAAAATTACTCAGGAGATATTAGGGAAGATTTATTTATTTTATATTTATTTACCGGGAAAGGCCAACTGGGATAAGACCCATTTTCAGCTGAGGCCTGGTGAGAAAAGCTCCACATACAGAGGTTATACAAAAGTTATACAAAATTATGCAAAACTTATAAAAGAAATTATACAAAAAACATACAAAATCTGCTATAATTCCTTATTGTAGTGTAGACGCAGGGGGGGGGAAACTGGATAGAAAAAAATGAGGTTAGAGATTACCTTGACATGAGAGAGAGCATAGATTATGAGGTGATCAGGAAAGAAGAAAAAGTAAGACCAGAAGCTATTGAAACTAGTTAGGCTGGCGTAGTACAGGAACAAAACCAGGTGTCATTAAGATAATTTTTAACAATCTTTTTGAATTGGTTGGTATTTGTGCTGGTTCTAAATAAAAATTCTAGATTGGTTCTAGATAAAAATTTCTTCAGAAAAATGTAACTGAGGAGTGGAATAAAATAAAAATGAAGTTTAAAACAGGGTAGAAATAAAAGAAAGAGATGTGATTAAGAAGTAACAAGAACTATTTAGAGGGACTGACAAAGATTAAAGTATTGCAGAACAAGGGAATCTTATAGAACAAGAAGAGGTGCAACTGCAGAGTGCTAAAGAAAAAATAAAGGACTACCTGGATAAAATGTGTGAGTATAGAAAGATTGCTGTTAAACAACTGTTTTTTGATAATAACTCCAGGACACAAAAGCTTTTAGCACAATGGCTAAAGCAACAGAAAGCAGAAAGTTTTGTTGCCAAGCTTAGGGGGCCTATAACAAGGAAAATAAACAGAAATCCTGTAAAGGTATTAGAAATATTTCAGAAATGTTATAAAATTCTTTATAGAGTAGAGAAACATGGAAATAAAAAAAAGTACAAATGGAAATATTTTTGGAAAAATAAAATATACTAAGGTTAGAGGTAGATGTGGCTCAATTGTTAACAGTTAGGATAGGAGAAGAGAGAAAAATGGTGATTTATAAACAAGCTACAGGAAAGGCTCCAGAAATAGATGGCATTCCTATGGAAATTTTGAAGCTAGGATGGAAAAAGTGATAAAGATTTGGAAGGTTTTATTCAACAGTAGGAGATGCACAAACATCATGGAAGACATCTGTGGTGGCTGTAATGTCTGAAGATGGTAAACACCCATCAGATCTAGTTTCATATAGGCCCATGTCAATTCTAAACAATGATTATAAAGTGTTTAAGTCTATAATGGCTAAAAGAATGACGTGTTGGTGAACTCGATAGATATGGATCAATGTGTTTTTTGTGGAGGGGAGGCAAACATTTGATGACATTAATTGAATAATGATGATCCAGAGGGAAGAAGAATGTGCCGCTGTTATTGGTGAGTCCTGATGCACATAAGGCATTTAACATAGTAAGCTGGGATTTTGTGAGAATGGTAATGGAAGCATTTGCATTTCCTGACACAAAAAGGCTAATTAGGAAGATGTATGAGGGATTAGAGGTGAAAACTAAAGTGGGAGGGTTCCTCTCTGATAAATTCTGTTTGAAGAAGCGACCTCTTTCCTCTTTGTTATTTGTGTTATATTAGAACCATTGGCAAAGAAAATAAGGGACTCAGAAATTCAAGGATATAATTGCTGTGGTAATCAAGAAAAGTTGGCTTTATTTGCAGATTTTATTTTGTACCTGATAAACTAGAAAATTACATTTTGGTGTTGTGGAATATTTTGAGACAGTTTCATGTCTTTTTGGAATACAAAATTAATAAAGATAAAACAAAACTAATAGCTGTAAACCATGTACCTGCACAAAGATTGGTTCAGCAATACCCATATTTATGGGAATATGACAAAATGAAGTACTTAGGATTATGAGTGAAAAGGGATTCTGTTATAGCAGTTAAGGATATGAGGGAAGAGACTAAACAAAAGATAATACAAAAACTGAGAAACCAGAAGAAATGCTTTATAGATATTGATAGCAAGATACAAATAGTGAAAATGTTTGTAATCCCTTTAGTTTTACACACAGGTCAGTCATATTTTTATCAACCAAAGGAAAAGTTGTGGATAGCAATTAATAAAGAGCTGAAGGATTTTCTCTGGAGGGCAAGAGTCAAGAGGGTTAAGTCAATCCTTCAAATAGAACAAAGTGATTTGGGATTACCTGGTTTGAAGAGAGCTACTCAGTTAAGTCTCCCATGCATAGTGTAAGCAGAAAGCTATAATTCAAAGTGTAAAGGGATGAAGATGAAATAGACAGAGAAGCCCAAGAAATAAGGACAGACTGGGATTATAGATGAAGATCCTTAAGGAGAATAACATTAGCCATACAGAACATTATATTCATAAAGCAGCAGAGAGTATTCTAAGCACTAAGCCAACATGTGAATGGAGAAAGGAGATTCAATGTATGGAGATAACTGCGATTAGGGGAAGAGAACTGGCTAGAGGGAGCTGGAATTTATTGGAAAAACTGGAAAAGGAGCCAAAGTATTGGTAGCAAATAATTAGGGAGGTATGGCAATAGAATGGGAAGAATCCAAGAAGCCAAGAATACATCAGAATTGCAGGTTAGAGACCATCTTCTCTATCAAGGATTGAATCTAGAACAGAAGCTGCTGTTAAAAAGGGATAATTAGTATGACATATAACATATTGCATGATGACTATAGGAACTAATCAGAGGAGGTTAGAAAGGATTGGTAAGAGAGACTGGATAAGCAATTTACAAAGAAACAGTGGGAAGATATATGTATGCCTCCAAAATCTGCAACAAAGTCTAGAAGATTTAGGATTTTTGCTTGAAAGTGTTTGCATAGGTATTTTATATCCCATGCAGACTCCAAAGAATTTTGCCTCAGGTAGAGTGCAGATGATGAAGGTGTGATTGGGAAGAAAGACATAACTGGGAACATATTTTTGAGAGTGTAATAAGTTGGCAGACTTTAATAATTCCATGCAGTCTATCCTGTCAGAAATACTGGATGAGCAAATTGGTGTAACTAAGGAAATTATTTTTTGAACTGCTGTGATGCAGAATCTGAATTGCCAAGACACTGTAAGGCCTGGCTGAGTTTAATTTTGGTGGATGCCAAAACATCCAGTCACTGGAAATAGAAATCAAAGTCTAAACCAACTGTATTAGAACTAGTGAATATAGTAGTAACACAGATAAAATAACTGGAAGTGGGATGTTTAGAAAAGGGTAGGAGCGAATTGCAGAGAAAAATGGGAATTGTGGGAACAACACATGCAGAATAATGTTTTGGAGGAGGAATGAGGTTTAAGGGGAAGCAGGAATTGAATGAGCTATGTAATGTTCGATTAACAATGACTGTATAGAAGATTATATGTGATGTATAAAGTTTGTAACTGAAAATATGTCAATATAGTTTGTCATGTTATGATTGCCTGTGTCATAAGTGATGTATTTTGATAAAAAAATGTTCTCAACTTCCATGATGTAGAATCATTTCCAGTTACTATTGTAAATCTTAAGTTTATAAGGTTTCTGGAAAGAAGTTAATATATGAAAAAATGAGGATGAAAACCTGGACTGTCTAGCCATCATTGGAATTGGAGAAACCATGCAATCAATTTGAGGGAATAAACATCTGAGTAAGGCAACCCCAATTAGTGAGTTAATAGCTCAGCCCAGCGCCCGGGGAGGATGTACTAGATGAGGCCAGAGGAAAGGAAACCATACTTGTCAAGGTCAGTAAGGGGCTATGAGGATGACTGTGACCTTTTTCACCAGTTCCTTCTGTAAAACTTTGGAATCAGCGGAGTTGGGGTAAAGGCATAAAGAAGCCCTAGTAGCCAATTATGGGACTGAGAATTCCTCTGTGACTCCCCCTCTGGGGGGGGGGGGAATCAGAGTGAAGACATTGTTGTACTTGGTGCTGAAGGGAGTTGCATAGATACAGCAACAAGGTCATCTCCAATGGCTGAATATCTGTTGTGTAAAAGCTGGACTGAGGGACCGACTGGTCTGCTTGCACATTGGACTTTCCCAGATTATGCATTGCTATTAGAAAGTGGCAAGAAGATATCACCCATTATCATATGTTCACAGGTTCATAGGTCAGTACTAGGCTACTGGCCCTAGGGCCTATACAAGCCTAGCCATAACAATTTCCTGGCTATTTCTTCCCACAGTATTTACTTCCCTGGACCCCTGTCTAGCAGGGTGACTGACGTGATCCCCGGGGTGAATTTCCTATCTCCCATCCAATCATCAAGGTTTCTTTTGAAAAGGGTCAAAGAGATGCTCTGCTTGACATGTATGGGCAGTCTATTCCAGAGTCTATGGGTCAGGAACCTATCCCTCCAGCATGTTTTGTTCATTGTGATGACAAGGTTTAGATCCCTGGACCATGTGTCTCTGAGGGATTGGCATTTCTTTAAGTGTAGCATGTCCAACAGCTCTGGCTTTGACATGGCCTTGTATGTTAAGCAGAGATCACCTCTGAGTAGACGACATGTGACAGAGTAAAGGTGGCGTTTTTTTTAGACTGCCAGCATAGGGCATCAGCTTTCAGCCTGTGATTCTTTTAGTGAGGTATTTCTGCGGCCTTTCCAGTTGTTGCAAACGTCTTGAGAGGTACATACCAAATGGGGCATTGTATTCTATAATGGATCTAATGAGGGATGAGTACAGTGGGACAATGACCTCCTTTTCTTCTGGATGAAAAGCCCTTAGTGATGAAGTGTGCCATATAGAAGGATTTCCTGACTGTTGTGGTGATGTGGTTATCGAAGGTGAGACCACTGTCTACCTGTGTCCCTAAGTCTCTTATCACACTTTCGATGTTTCGTGTACTACCACCTATGTGGTAATTCATGAGTACATGTTTTTTCCCAAAGGGGATAACTATACATTTCTTGGCATTAAGATTAAGCCCATGGCTCTGGCACCAATCATCTGTTTCTGTAAGGCCAAACAACAGTGGTCCCAGGACTGAACCCTGAGGTACTCCACTTGTCACTTCTCTGGAGCTGGATTTGGAGTTGGCTACTTTTACAGTGTGGGTTCTGTCAGTAAGCCAGTTGGCAACCCATCAAGTGACATAGGGATTAATGCCCAGCTTAGTAAGTTTATCAATGATTCCAGAGTGGGGGGTAGTGTTGAAGGCCTTGGCAAGGCCCAGATAGGCTGTGTGGACCACTTTACCCTTGTCCACAGCTCTGGAGACTGATTAGAAGTCAATCAGGTTCAGGAGACAAGATCGGCCCTTCACGAACCCAAACTGCTTGGAGTCCAGTGTTTGAAGGTTGCCAATGTCTTTGTTTATAAGTTCCATGGTAATACGTTCCATGGTCTTGTAGATCAGGCTCGTCAGACTGATGGGGCAGTAGTTCCTGGGATCCAAGGTGGATCCCCTCTTGTGGAGTGGGATAACTGTAGCTGTACGCCACTCAGTGGGCACGAACCCTGAGGTGAGGCTTTGATTAAACATGACACTTAGGTATGGTGCCAGTTCATTTTGTAGTTCATGTAGTACACAGCCAGGGATGTCATCTGGTTCCATGGATGCTGTATTCTTAGCTTTGGAGAGTGCGTTTTTACCTGTGTGGCTGTTATTACTGGAATTTGGTAATCTTTTGGTATTAAAATGGGCCCTTTAGGGGGTGAGAGGGGGATGAAGTTTGCACTGAATTGATCTGCCAGGATATTGGCAATATCCTTGGGATCAGTACATTTAATGCCATTCTGTTGTAGCTCAGAGCAGATCTGAGCATTGCCATTTAGATTCTTGACATAGCTTTAGAATGCCTTGTGGTTGTCTTTGGAATCTTTGGCAATTTTATTTTCGTAACTAACATTGGAGGATTTTATGAGGGATCTCAGCTTCTTACTGAGGCTGGTAAGGGAGTTTTTTGCATCCTGGAATTTTCCTCTTTTTTGCAACAGTTTCTTCCTTTTGTGGTAAAGTTTGTTTATGGCAAGGAACCACCAGATTGACTTCCTTTTTTTGGAGGAGAGTGTCTTGGTTCTATTGAGGATGGCACGATTAATGCACAAGTGGATGTGCTCGTACTGTGCCTTAGTGTAGGATTCAGCAGTCGAACTTTCAGTACCTGTCTGCATGGGTGTCATGAAGTTTGTCACTTCTGACTTGCATGAAGTTGGTTTTGGAGACTTTTTTACAGAGTTTTCCTTACTGGGGGGTGGGGGTTAGATGTGGATATCAAGGGTGATTAGCTTATGGTCAGACCTGACCAACGAGGGGGTGACCATAGGTGTGGAGCACTGATTTCCCATGTTGGTAATGACCAGGTGTAGGATATTGGAGCCCCTGGTGGGATTAAGGATTAGTTAATCCAGGGCATTGGAATTTATGAATTCCAAGAACCATTGGGCAAAGGTGTTGGTACACGAGTAGTTTTCCCAGTTAATGGCATGGTAGCTGAAATCACCCAGTATTAGGGTGTTTGGTTGTATCTTAATATATTCCAGTATGTTTAGAAAGGTGTAGTGAGAATATTGGGGCATGGTGGGGGATCTGTAGCAAGCTATAATTTGGATTGCAGTCTTTCCTAGTGTTAGTTGCACCTGGAGAATTTCAGACGCATTGTGTTGGGCAACTAGCCTGGTGTTGTGAATATCCTTGGTGAATATGGACACTCCTCAACCTTTAGTGTTTCGGTCCTGGTTTGGTGGCTGAAAAGTGTGATAAGAGTTGTAGCCTGGTATTGCAGGGGTGCTCTCTGGAGCCTTGAACCAGGTCTCAGTTACTGCACAGATATTGATGTTCTCCATTTTTAGGAGTGCATTTTGAGATTTAGACTTCTAGCATTGAGTAGCATTACCTTCAGATTTTCACATTCTCATGGCCTCTCAACACAATGAGTAAGATCTGATTCCTCCCTGTTTGTTGATGTACCAGATGATTGCCATGTTGTCTGTCAGAATATATGCCACATTTATAGGAAGAGTGCCCTGAAAGGCCTGTAACACTAGGAGGACTGTGCTCATCTCTAATACACTGATGTAATGTCTGGCCTCTGACTGTGACCATGTGCCTTAGACTGCCCTTCCAGGTAATGTCCCCCCACCCCAAGAGGAAGCATCCTTGGTCACTGAGTCTTGGGTGTGAGGAAGTTTGAAAGGATGTCCCTGTGAAACATGTGGTGACCCCAACCATCACTGGTATGTCTTCTGTAGATCTCTATTAAAAATGCTTGAAAGGACATGGGTTGCTGTCTTATTGACCACTGGAATGCAAGAGTCCACTGTAAAACTTGCATGTAGTACTTGGCTAGGGGAACCAGGGTAATTGACACTGCCCAGGACCTTAAGAGACAGAGAATCATTCTTGCTGTTGGCTTTTGAAAAAAAAAAAAACAATTCTAAGCTTGTTTCCTGCCTTTCCTGTAAGTAGTCTAGTCCAGGTACAGATTTGCTGTATCCAGGATTGTTTGTAAGCTTCTGAGCCCCCAAGCCATTCTGTATTGGAGGGAAGCCTTCTAGCTTATCAGTGGGAGTGGTAAGCTTATCTAAAAAAAAAAAAAAAAAAAAAAAAAAACACTTTCTGCATCACCACTTAGCTAGGGTTAAACTATTCCCTGCACCATAAAGTCTGCTCTTCGAATTTTCCCTTAGAACTAGCCAGTTTTTTTAGTTTTAGCAATCAAATCTGTTTCTTTCAGCTCAGCACTTGTTCAGAGCTCATTGTAAGCACTAAATAAGCTACAAATTAGTACAGCACTCAACTTTCCTCACTTATCTAGAGGAAAACAGTTTTTAGTACTTAATAAATAAGCACCTATCCAGGCATGCTTAAGGGTCAGCTCCCAGTGTTTTCTCCTGTCTACCTGATGTATCTGGTCATCTTGGGACAATGAAGCAATTGCCTCATGTACACAGACAACCCTCTCCTCCTACCACCCAAAACTAGAACCTGTGAGAGATGCACGTATATAGCCAAACTGGAAGCAAAGCTCTCTTCACCAAAGACTGGACTAGACAGTCAAGAGGAGAAGGTAAACACTTGCACCACACCACACTCATCACATAGTACCTCAAAACCTACACCACCAAAACACACACATAGAAACACAAAACACACATTTACATTCGTGGAGGCTCTCTATAAAAATCTGGCCAAGCAACAGGGACCTCCAAAGCAGAAACGCAAGCAAGCTCCACCCCCCAACACAACCCAAATGACACATAGCCCACAAACTCAGTGTGCGACTCAAGCACAGCCCATAAGGTATAACAACGTACCCATCACTTTAGTCATAGGTGACTCTATAGTCAGGCACACTGATGTTCCACTCACCAGGCTAAACAAGGAGAAAGTAACTACCAGCTACCTGTTGGGTGCCAGGATCTGCCACATAATGCACACACTCAGTTCACTCTACAACAAGTACAAATATGACTCTGTCATTGCCCATGTTGGTGTGAATGACCTGAGATGTACCTCCCTGACTACATGAAAAGAGACATGGAGGAGCTGTCTAATCTTGTAGCCCAGGCAGGTATGACCGTAGCCCTGAGTAGTATCCTGCCATCACACAGAATGATACCACAGTACAAGGACAAAATGATTGACTTCAACAATTGGCTAAGCTTCTGGTGTCATTCTAAGGGGATCCAGTATCTGTCTGCCTGGGATGACATGATCGACAGAGCACAATGCTTTGCCAGCGATGGTCTGCACCTGTCACCCTTGGAATTCCGGAAACAGGCTAAGGCTCTTGCCACCCCTATAGTGCCTTTTTTAGGCAAGGTTCAAATGACAAATTCACCACCGTAACAGGTACAAGCAAAATCTGAGGGTAATGCTACTCAATGCTAGAAGTCTAAACCTCAAAATGCACTCACTCGAGGCACTCCTTAAAATGGAGAACATCGACATCTGTGCTCCAGTGACCACCCCTGCATTACCAGGCTATAATTCATACCACACCTTTCGGCCACCTAACCTGGACCGAAACACTAAAGGCAGAGGCGTGTCCACATTCATTAAGGATATCCACACCTACAGGCTAGTTGTTCAGCATAATGCATCTGAGATTATTCAAGTGCAACTAACTCTGGTTAAGACCGCAATCCAAATTGTAGCTTGCTACAGACCCCTCACCATGCCCCAGGATTCCCACTCCTCATTTCTTGATACACTGTATTAGGGTACGACCTAACACCCTAATAATGGGTGATTTCAACTATCCCACCATTAACTGGGAAAACTACTCATGTACCAACTCATTTGCTCAACGTTTTCTGGAATTCATAAATTCCAGTGCCTTGGATTAACTTATCCACACACCCACCAGGGGCAGCAATATCCTATACTTGGTCATTACCAACATGGGCAACTGGTGCTCCACACCAGAGGCCAATTCCTCATTGGCCAGATCCAACCACAAGCTAATCACCCTAGACATCCACATCCCGCCCCCACCCCCCATTAGGGAAACCACCATAAAAAATTTCTCCAAAGCCATCTTCGCGCTTCTTAAGACAGAAGTGGCAAACTTCACAACACCCATGCAGACAGACAACAGAGGTATGACTGCTGAATCCTACACAAATGCACTTTATATGCACTTAAACGAGTGCATGGATCGTGCAATCCCTAACAGAACCAAGATGCTATCCTCCAAAAAAAGGAAGCCAATCTGGTGATCCCCTGCCATAAATTGACTCTACAACAGAAGAAAAAAACTGTTGCAAAAAAGAGTAAAATCCCATGATTGGAGGAACTCCCAGGTCACCCTCAGTAAGAAGCTGAGATCCCTCATAAAAGCCTCCAAAACTAGTTATGAAAACAAAATTGCCACTGATTCTAAAGGCAACCACAAAGCATTCTATAGCTATGTCAAGAATCTCAATGGCAACACTCAGATCTGCTCTGAGTTACAGCACAATGACACTAAATATACAGAACCAACGGATATTGCCAACATCCTGGCAGATAGGTTCAGTGCTAAATTTACCCCCTCTCACTCCCTAACGGGCCCATCTCTATACCGGAAGAATGCAAAGTTCCTGCAATCACTGCTGCACAGGTAAAAAACACACTCTCCAAAGCGAAGAACACAGCATCCATGGGAACTGACAACATCCCAGGCTGCGTTCTACACGAACTACAGAATGAACTAGCACACCACCTAAGTACCATGTTCAATCATAGCCTCACCTCAGGCGTTGTGCCCACTGAATGGTGCACAATGACGGTTATCCCACTCCACAAAGGGGGAGACACCACGGATCCCGGGAACTACTGCCCCATTAGCCTGACGAGCCTGGTCTGCAAGGCTATGGAATGTATCATCATGGAATTTATAAACAATGACATTGGTAATCTCCAAACTCTGGACCCCCACCCAGTTCAGGTTTGTAAAAGGCAGATAATGTCTCCTAAACCTGATAGACTTCTTTGAAGCAGCCACCAAAGCCGTAGCTGAGGGTAAGGTGGTTCACACAGCCTATCTAGACTTCACCAAGGCTTTTGTCACCATCCCCCACTCTGGAATTATAGATAAACTCACTAAACTAGGTATAAATCCCTATGTCACAAGATGGGTTGTCAACTGGCTCACTGACAGAACCCACACTGTGAAGGTAGCAGACTCCAAATCCGACTTCAGACCAGTGACAAGTGGAGTACCACAGGGTTCAGTTTTGGGTCCTCTCCTGTTTGGTATCTACTTTTCTGAAGTACAGGCTAACACAGAAGGTCTTTGGCTAATGAAGTTCACAGATAACTGCAAACTAGGAGCCTTAATCGAAACTCGTAACAATGTGGACATCCTACAAAAGGGCCTCACTGAGACAGATGCCTGATGTCAAAGCCATGGCCTCAAGCTAAATGCCAAAAGGTGCATTGTCATCCCTTTTGGTAAAAACCCTGTACCCATGAACTGCCACATAGGCGGTAGTCTACTTAATACCGAAAGTGTGATAAGAGACATTGGGACACAGGTGGACATTAGTCTCTCCTTTGATAAATACATCGCCACAGTAGTCAGGAAATCCTTCTATGTGGCACACCTCATCACAAAAGGTTTCTCATCCAGGAAAAAAGAAGTCATTGTTCCCCTCTACGCGTCACTCATTAGACCTATTATAGAAAACAGCATCTCTTTTGGTATGTACCTCACAAGACATCTACAACAACTGGAAAGGCCACAGAAATACCTCACAAAGAGGATTACCAGCCTAAAACAGATGCCGTATGCAGGCCGTCTCAAAAAACTCCAACTTTACTCCATCGCATATTGCCTACTCAGAGGCAATCTCTGCCTAACATACAAAGCTATGTCAAATCCAGAGCTGTTGGACATGCTCCACTTAAAGAAATCCCAATCCCTCCAAGCTACACACTCTAGGGACCTAAACCTTGTCACTACAATAAACAGAACATGCTGGAGGTATAGATTCCTGTCCCAGAGACTTTCCATACTCTGAAACAAAGACCTGTCTAGATCAAACAAAGCTCCTCATTAGCACTCTTCAAGAAAAATCTTGATGATTGCTTGGGAGATAGGAAATTCACCCAGGGGATCACTTCTGTGGCTCTGCTCGACAGGGGCACAGGAAAATAATTTTCTTGGGTGGCAAAAGCCAGGGTACCTTTTTGGCTAGGCTTATATAAGCCCTAGGGCCAATAGCCTAGTACCTACCTATGAACCTATGACAGAACTGGTAAAGCTTGATGGCGAATTGATACAATTCTTGTCTGAGGAAGTCTTGCAATTTGAAGTCTTGTGCCCAATCTGAGCTCCTATGAATTCTAAAGACTGAGCTGGGGAAAGTTTGGACTTTGCTAGATTGACCGTAATGCCCAGGTCTGAAGAGAAGTGCAGCAAGGAGTCTTTGACCTGGATAAGTAGATCCTGGGTAGGGGCAGTAATGAGCCAGCTGTCTAAGTAAGGGAACACTTGGATTCCTGGCAGGTGGAGATGAGCTGCAACTACTACCATAAATTTGGTAATCATCCAGGGCGGTGTGGTGAGACCAAAGGGGACAACTTTGAACTGAAAATGACTGGCTCCCAGCCAGAAGAGGATACTTATTGAACTGTCCATCCATCTTTATGTGGTATTATGCATCCTGAAGATCTCTCAAGCACATCCAGTCATTCTCTCTCTCAGAAAAGGGAGAATAGACTATACTGTGAACATCTGGAATTTTGTTTTCTTTACAAAACAGTTTAAGTAGCTTAGGTAAAAAAGTGGACTGAAGTCTCCATTTTTCATTGGCACTAAAAAGAAGCTTGAGTAAGTTCCAGATCCTCTTTGGTCTGGTGTGACCTCTTGGATGACTCAGTTGATTAGAAGCTTTTCTATATATAAAGCTGCCCTTCCATTTGAGAGGATGGAATGTCACAGTCTTTTTCAGGCTGAAGGAATGGTGTGAAAAGGAATGAAGTAGCCTCTAGTTATTATCTTCTGCATCCATTTGTCTTGAGTTATGGACATCCAGGTCAATGAGTGCAAGGATAGGTGCCCCAACTTCCTTCAGAGTAAAGCAGTTAGGCAAGTGTCCAGCATTACCAAAAAGGCTTCTCAGAGGAAAGACCTTTGAAGACTTGATTCTCCAGACCACCTCAGCCCCTAGGGCAACACCCATATAAGACTTCCCCATGTCATGGGGGAACCCTTTCTTCAGAAGTGTCAGGTGAAAACTCCTGAGACTTTGCAGAACCAAATTTTCTTTTCACCTTTTTGATTCCTAGCAAAGGTCCTTAGAGAAGTGAAATTTTTGATCCCTGGAGCAAGCCGGGGGTTTTCCCTCTTTTTTACTTCTGGAGACTGTTTCCTTCACTGTGGGGACCTAAAAGTGTTGATCAATCATAAGGGGCTTTCACAAAGCACATACTGAAATGTTCTGCAAAGTGACACAGCCTCATCCAAGCATGTCTCCTGATGGATACATCTGTGTCGGCTGCTCTAGATGTACCCTCTGTGATACTGGAGATAAGGCATATAGAGATATTGGACAAAGATTGAAGGGTGGCCAGCTGCACATCCATGAACTTCCTTTGATCCACTGGCATGGTCCCTGAGGGAGATATGGAGATTTTATTGGTGAAAACTCCCTGAAAACATGTAACATGTGCCAAGTTGTTTAGCTCTCATCAAAAAAGTAGACGAGGCATATCTTCGCTTCTCAAATCTGTCCAATGCATGAGACTTGCTGTTCAGTGGATGGACAGAAAAACTCTCTTCTGCTAGTTCTTTCTTGGTGGCTGCTGTCATCACCATAGAGTTCTATGTCTGGGCTCTTGTTCCAGTCTTTAGGGGTGACAAGAAATTTGTCTGTTTTCTTGGGGATGGGTTCAACTGTGCCTGGCTCTTTCCAAGCCTGTGTGAGATCAGGTTTATCATCTAATCCACAGATTTGGCCACCCAAGATGTAGATGGGCCAGATCCAAAAGCCTCACTAAAGACTTACTCTTTTGGAGAAAGCAGCTGAAAAGACCTTCTCTGAATGACACATCCTCAAGGTGGGGGAATTGAGGAAACCTTTCCTTCAGAGTACTGACAGGTTCTTGAGGAAAATCTAGGTGCCTCCTTTTACACATATGCTTCTTGTGTACATTTTCAGTGGGTTACACTGGTAAGAACCCAGAAGCTGAGGTAGTCAGTTCCATAGGAGCCAGCGCAAAATTATTCACCACTGGCTGCCCCAACAGGATAGGAAGAGTAGGAACCAGACTCTGGGAGATCCTTTTGGGGGAGAGACAGATCTAAGCTCAAAGGGATAGTGTTCTCTCTGGAATGAGAGAGTACTACTCTTGAAATCCTCAAAAGCTGAGCTTGAAACAGGTCCAGGGAGCTGAGCCCTAGGAACTGATGCCCTAGAGGGAGGCTCAACTGAATATGTCGTATGGCTAGAAGCTGAGGCTGATGTCAGAGTGGAATTATCTAACACCCTGAGAGGGAGGAATGGCTTTGAAGATCCAAACCTACCCTGTTGGGGTTGATGCCGACCATTCTACTATGAAATGCTGATGACTCTGAAGTGGCTGGAGCTGACAGAATCATAGAATTTGTCAATGTCAAGGAACTAAGCCTATGCTCCAGTGCAGACTTGGACTAGGTGGGACTCAGATCCAATTACTCCAATCTGGAAGACTGGATTGAAGAAGGAGGACTGAAGACCAGCCACTGCTCTGCTGCATTCATCTGTGCAATCCATGGAATCTCTTGCATTCTGATAACCATAAATGCTCTTTTATACCATATTTTGCACTTTTAAACTGTAGTTGTGTTATATAGCTGATTTTTTAAAACTGTTCTTGCTGATTTGTTGCACTTTTTGTCTGTTGTAGCATAGACTAGATTCAGACTTGCTGTATCTGGTTCTGTTTATTAAATTGAGCACTAAACCACATTATCTTTTGTTGGAGATGGCCCCCCTGCACCCTTGTGGCAGGAGAGTGCAATTAGGACTCATCTGATTGAAGGTTGCTGGCACAGGTCTTGGTTTTGAGCTTTTTTATTGGTTAAATTGTTTAACTCAGTTTGCTCACTGTTGCTATATAAGCCCCACATTTGCACAGTTTTGCACTTGTTTTTACCCAGCTCCACAGAGTTAGGAAGCCAGTCACTGCTCTGCTGTATTCATCTGTTTACGCGTAACATCCCTCTGTGCACCATTGCACACTACCGCACAGTGGAGGTAACCACTGGCAGTTATAGACACAAAAAGTACAGTAGATAAATTTTCCATTAGTAGCTGCCTGTGATCTGGCCGAGACGTCCTTAAATTGTGCTTAGCTGCTCAGAGAGCACCTCAGCTGTGCTTTTGCTCCTTAAACAGTCCCCAAACCACCAAATCTACAATGGTCTCACACCATTTAGAGAACCCCCCACTAGTAGAGACCTTTTATAGAGCACCCCATTAGTATGGACCCCATTTAGAGTACCCAGTTATACAACACCCCTCCATTTTCTCTCTCCTAAAAACAGGATTTAACCTAGCATTATGGTTGGTCAGTTTCCCTCCACTTCTCCTACCAGCTTGATTGACATGGTTATTCTGAGACAGTGTAGCAACTGCCTCATGTACACTGACAACCCTCTACTCCTAAATCACCCAAGTACAATATGTGAGAGATGCATCCACACTAAGAATCTGGAATCCTTGCTCTCTCATGCACAGAACAGTAACACTGAACAGGTTGTCCACTTACATACTAAACCTCCTATGCAAACCATGCACGCAACACACAAACCATCATATGTGGAGGTACTCACCAGAAACCTACCTAAACACCACAGACTTTCCAAGCACAAACATGCTACACCTAATACAGCACATACAGCACTCAATACACTTAAAAACACAAGCACCAGTGTCTCATCAAATAAGTCCCTAAGGCAAAGCACATATAAACCAAATTTCATAGTCATAGGTGACTCCATTGTGAGACACACAAATGTCCTACTCACCAAGCTGGACAAGGAGAAGGCTACAGTCAGCTGTCTGTCGGGTGCCAGGATCCATCTGATCACACATGCACTCATATCTGTCAACAATAAGTACCATTTTGACTCCATCATAGTTCATGTTGGTGTGAATGACTTGAGACATACCTCACTGGACTATATGAAGAGAGACATAATTGAGCTCACTGATTATGTGTCCCAGGTAGGTAAGTCTGTAGCCTTGAGCAGCATTCTACCCTCACCTAGGTTGATATCACAATATAAACAAAAAATGATTGACTTCAACAATTGGTTCAGTTTCTGGTATCATTCTAAGGGGATCCAGTTCCTGTCAGCCTGGGATGACATGGTTGATAGACCATGCTGCTTTGCCAGAGATGCTCTTCATCTGTCACCTCTAGGCTTTCAGTTACTGGCTAAGGCACTTGCCTCCCCCATAGTGCCTTTTTAGGAAAGTCATCAAGAACAAAACTTCCGATGTGAAAATATCACTCACAAATAAATTAAAGGTTATGCTGCTAGATGCTAGAAGTTTAAATCAGAAATTGCACTCTCTGGAATCACTCCTCTCCCTGGAGGATGTTGACATCTGTGCAGTCAAGGAAACTTGGATCAGGACTGCAAAGCGTAGCCTAGAATTGCAAGGCTTGTAGCCTTCCACACTTTCAGACCACAAAATAAATGTATAAGAACCAAAGGAGGAGTATCTATTTTCATCAAAGATAAATACACCTCTACATTGGTTAGGAGGAAAACTCCATGGAGTTACTCCGAGTTCAACTAAATGTGGGTAAGACCCCCTCTTTCAAGTCATTGCTAGCTATAGGCCAACTTCAATGAACCAAAATCCCCCTGCTGTTTATTTGGGCCAACTTGAGTCAAATTACAACCAAGCACTCTAGTCATGGGCAATTTTAACTATCCCTCCAGTGACTGAGAAACTTATATGAGTACCAACATGCTCGCATAAAGGGTCCTGGACTTTGTTAAAACTAATGCCCTGGAACAAATAGTATGCAACCCCACAAAGAGCTCAAATATTCTTGACCTGGTCCTCCCCAACATGGGTGACTGTTGCACCTTCACAGGTATAGGACCTTCACTGGTTAAATCTGATCACAAATCAGTCACAAGTGAAGTAGCTATAACACCTGAACCCCTCTTAGGTGAAAGCAGGCTAAATAATTTCACCAAAGTTAATTATATCCTCCTAAGGGATAGCATAAATAATTTCCAAGCTCCTGTTCCCACAGATGGCATTGACAGCTATGTTAAAGTATACACAAATGCCCTGTACAAACATTTATACAAATGTATTGACACAGCCATACCTGATTGGATCAAAACAAGATCCTCAAGAAAAAAACAAACTTCTCTATTGGGCATCTAGTATTAATAAGTGATACAACAAGAGGAAGAAGTTGCTGTCTAAGAATGGAAAAGTGAGGTCCCAGCATTGGAAGAACACCTTCCTCTGCTTGAACAAACAAATAAGACAACTTGTAAAATCCTCTAAGGGCAACATAAAAAAAAATTAGCAACCATAGCTAAGGATAACCATAAGACACTCTTCAGTTATATCCGTAACCTAAAAGTTAGGACACAGATGTGTGCTGAACTAGCTATGGATAGTATCACACACACACTGATCCTGTGAAAATAACGAACCTATCAGCCAACAGGTTTGGTGAAAATTTCACCCCCATGTCCCCTCCAAACATTCCATAAAGCATTCCCACTACATCTCCCCCACCTTGCATCTCCAAAGAGCAAGTCATTAATGATCTCTCCAAGTCCAAAAACACAGCCTCTATTGGACGAGATGGCATCCCAGATTGCACTTGAAATGGTCTAAAACATGAGTTAACAACTCTGTTAGGTGCTCTTTTCAACCACAGCCTGAGTGCTAGTTTTGTCCCTGCTGAATGGCAAACAGCAGCCATCACCCCCCCTCATAAAGGGGGTATATCAACAGACCCTGGGAATTACAGACCCATAAGCTTAACCAGCCTTATCTGTAAGGCTATTGAATGAATCATCATGGGCCTTATACATAAGGATATAGGTGATCTCCAAACTCTTGATCTGACACAGTTTAGTTTTGTCAAAGGCAGGTCATGCCTGTTAAACCTGGTGGACTTCTTTGAAAATGTTACCAGAGCCATAGACAAAGGGAAATCTGTGCATAGCCTACCTTGACTTAGTCAAGGCCTTCGGCACAATCCCACATTCAGGCATCATTGATAAACTCTCTCAGTGGAATATCAACCCTTATGTTATCAGCTGGGTTGCTAACTCACTCACCAACAGATCACACTCAAAGTTGGGGAGTTTACCTCAACCCTAAGTAACAACTTGGTAGTGAGAGACTTGGGAATGCAAGTTGGCTGTAGCCTAAAGTTTGACCACCATGTGTCTATTGTGGTAAGGAAGGCATTCTGTGTTGCACACCTAATTAGCAAAGGCATTGTGTCAAGAGCGAAAGTGGTCATAACACCCCTGTACTCGATCCTCATCAGGTCAGTAATTGAGTACAATGCTCCCTTTGGTATGTACCTTACCAGGCACCTACAGCAACTTGAGAAACCTCGGAGATTTCTGACCAAGGAAATTCAGGGTCTCCAGCACATGTCATACATTCTCAGACTGAAGTCAATGTCACTGTACTCAGTAGTGTACAGACTACTTAGACAAGACTTGTGCCTGACTTACACAGCAATCTCGGATCCAAACCTAATGGAAATGCTGCACATCTGCAAGTCAAATGGGAGAATGGTCACCCACTCCAGGGACCTTAACCTGGCCTGCTACATAAATAGGACCTGCTGGAGAGGCAGATATGTCTCTCGGAGGTTGCCACTCCTCTCAAATTGGCTACCAGTTCACATCAAACAAAGCCACTCTATGATGTTGTTTAAGCATGGCTTGGATGACTGGATGGGAAACCATAAATTCCTGCAGGGGATTTCACCTATGACCCTCCTAGATATGGTCAGTTGTTGCTAACTAAGATCTCGAGTTTAGGTAAGATCCTTTATATTGGGTTTCTCTAGTATTATATTGTGCACACATGGCTAGGCTTATAAAGACCTTCAGGTCAATAGCCCACCTATTAATCTATGAATCTATGAACCTGACTGTGGAGAAGGTATTCCCTCTGCTCCAGTGTAGGCCTGAGCTAGGAAGACCACCAAATGGATCTGCATCCAAAAGGAATCCACCCATCCTTTTGTCCACAACAGCTTTGGCTAGGTTTTTGGAAGACATGGCTGACTTTAAAGATGAAGCAGCAGGTGGCAGTCTGGAATGATGGTACTTTTTCTCTTGCAGGATCATGGAACGGAGCAAAGGTGATGCACGCTCCAGGGACAACCTTGGTGGAGTGTTGATCAGAGAAGAATCGGATCTGAGAAGAACCTTGACTCTGAGGTTTGAGTAATTCTGACTCCAGATTTGAGGAAGATGAACGATCTAGAGACCTCTTCCTCAGTGGTCCAGACAGCTCCTTTTCTTTGTCTTTTTCTTCCTCCTTTTTTTCCTTTTGATTTTTCAGTGGATTTTTTAAGAGAAGAAGAAGAAAGTTTTGAGGAACCAAAGGGAGTGTTTTCTCCTACAGGCCCTGAGAGAGGCCCTTTCAAAATCAGTTTGTTCCTTCTTTCAGCTATGGTTTGTTGGCCAAAAGCTTCATGAAGGAGCAGAATTCATCCAGATGTGAAGGGTTCAGGCAATAAACACATTTGTCAAGGACATCTGACTTGGGCATATAGTGAGAACAAGCCAACCACTTATTAAAATCAGATGGTTTGTCTGACATCCTGTAAAAGAAAGACTAGCAAGAAAATGAAAGAACAACAAGTCAAAGGTAATAACTTTCTAAAGAAAAAAATATATAGATCACTTTTTTTTGGAAAAAGGAGGATAAAACACTAGACGTTCAATGCCCCAGATGAAGAATGAGAAAAAAAGGTTCAAGGAGGAATAAGGTGCAGAAAAAAATAACTATTCTACCAGAAAGATTAATAGGAAATGTAAACAGCAAAGATGTATAAAGATCCAAAGAGTAACAAAAAAATGAAGATATATAACACATCTCCTAAACACCAACAGACCTGTCCTATGCCTGTGACGGCAAACAGGATCTGAGATATTTCAGTTAACACAAAGGATTAGGGTAAGGGGCAGAGCCTGATCACCAGATCCAACAGCTTGAAAGTGTCTGAAGTTGGATCAGACTTGGATCTGAAATCCATACTTCAAGGAACAGATGGGAAAGGCAACATCAGATCAAATGTCGACAACAAACACTTTCTAGTAAAGAGAGTGCTTCTCTCTCTTTATATATATATATATATATATATATATATATATATATATATATATATACACATGTATGTATCTAAATATATATATAGATAGATGCACACATACACACACACACACACACACACACACACACACACACACACACTTTCACATTCATTTACCATTTTTATGTCTTTTTGCCATAGTTGAAAAGGGGCTGATGACTGGCGCACTGCTCACTTACCCAATTAATCAGTTAATAAATTAATAAAAAATGTTCATATTGCATCATATTCCATGAATACTGATTTTCTTTCTAAAATGTCATGCAATACTTGATGGAAAAAAGCAGACCATTCAACTGCCCCTATTTCAGAGGACCACACCTATTTTCAGGTCTGATTTACCTTGTACATGACATACCTCTTTTTGGAGGTTTGTTTGTGTCTTTTGGCTTTTCCCGGTTAGGGGTTGCCACAGCGGAACTCCGGTCCGCTAATGATTGACAGTTGATTTTTACGTACCGGCTTGCCAGGCCTGACGCACAACCTTCAACGAAGGTATGCCCATTCATGCATGTCTCCACGCAGCAGACGCTCTAGCTGAGAATCGAACCACACAGCGTCTTACTGTGAGGCGACAACGCTACCGCAGCACCACCACCGCAGTCTCCCCTATTTTCAGACTTGATTTACCTCTTTGTACAGTTTTCTGAATCTCCCCTCATCACACCTGATTTTTGAAGCTGTCTAGTACACACAACACCACACAACATGACCAACATACTAGTGGCACCAATAATTTAAAGAAAGAAGGCAGATGTCTTACATCTCCCTTTTTCAGAAGCAAAAATAAATGACATTGTGTAGTAGAATTTTGCAATACAGTTCATTAAAGTCTAAAGATATTATACTATCTCTCTGGTAATATGCTTACATTTTTCCATAATTTTTGTCACTGTGTTTTAAACATTTGTTTCTGAGTAACATCCTACATTCCTACTGGAAGCAGGAAGAGTTATGTCTTACTTGGTATTCAAATTTTATGCTAATTAGATGTCAGGATTTTTGGCTGGATGTATCTACTTGGGTCTACTTTGATTCACTGAAAACTCATTTTACTGAATTTCAATTTGCCCTAAAAAAATCGCTGAAAGCTCAAATCACTGAAAACTCATTTCACTGAATTTAAGTACTGTTGAGCAAATAAAACGTATATGCCCTTTTCCCCACTGTAGTGCGATCCTGGAGTTAGTATATATAGTTAGAGGGTGTGTGGGGGGCACAGACCCCACATTGGGAGTGTGTGGGTGGCATATCCCCCCACCTGCTTAGCTTTTATATTTATGAATCTCATTTCACTGAAAGCTAACAATATACAACCAAAAGTAGTTGGGGCTGTGCCCCCCACACCCCCTCCAGCTATATATACTAACTACAGGATTGCACTACAGTGGGGAAAAGGGCATATATGTTTTATTTGCCTAGCAGTACTTACATTCAGTGAAATGTGATTCAGTGAAATGAGTTTTCAGTGATTTGGTGTGAGTGTTTTGAAATTCAGTGAAATGAGTTTTCAGTGAATCAAAGTAGACCCATTTACTTTTCAAGGGCCTTTGTATCAATTTTCAGTGTCTGCAGGTTAACAGGTAAGGAACAAAGCTAGCGAAGAATGGCAGCATTGACAATGTCTATTGCTGTCCTTCAAATCTGAAGACAGAATTGTACTGCAAGCCTCTGTTCTAGGTACACACCATAATATAATATGTTAGAAGTGTCTAACACCGAACACAAATCAGCTCTTTCTATCAATTGCTTATTGATCTCTGGAAAACAGTTAGTCCCCACATTTCTTTATGCTTCTTGTCCTTTCAAATCTGAGGATTATGTTCATAATAAATTCTCCTTAAGGCTCCATTTCCTTTAGTTCTTCTGTTGTGGCCTTTTTACCTTCCTTTGCCTGTCTGAGAAAAATATACTACTTTTGTGGCAGACAGTAAGGTCACTAAGTGATTTCAAATATATCTCATCTCACAAATTAGTTTATTCAAAAACAAAAAGCAAACGCTATTACCAAAAATATTGGGGTTACTTACTAGATATAATTCTTGACAAATAAAATTCTCCCACAAATTGACATGAAAAGCTAACCTTTTAATAAGAAATGAATGTAGTATAATCAGTTTTCTTGCATCTTCCCCCTTCTCTTAGTATATGTGTATCTAGATATTTCCCTAACCATACAATAAACGGTTGAATTTCTATCTTTACATTCTATATAGACTATTCCCATTCCACTATCCCTTATGAGACCAAATGAACATAACAATTCTCATACTCTACTTGGCGATGTAGTGACTTCTAGTGTATATATTGTGTATGTATATATATATATATATATATATATATATATATATATATATATATATATATATATATATATGTGTGTGTATAATTTTCTCAAAACGAGATTGTTGTCTGTTTTCTTTATATATGTATTTGTAATGTTTATTTGTGTTTTTGAGTTATTGCATTGTTGTTATTATTATTTGGAAAAAAAGAAAATTGAAATAAAGAGATTTTGAAAAAAAAAAAAAAGATCACTAAGTGATTACCTTTAATTCACTCACTCTTACATGACAAAGACTCAAAGACATACATGATGTTAAATTCTTTATATGCAGACATAGAATCTTATGTTTATTTCACTTAATGCTGGTGATAATCTGCTAAAGGTCTAACTAAAGGTTTCACTTAATTACTTCTACGATGCCACAGAGAGTTACATCAGGATGAAGTTTAAAGCAGATAAAAATACTCAACCTTTAAAAATAAACTTTTTTATGTCAGGGGGACCCCTCTGCCCCTCATTACTTAAATGTACTAACTTCAGAATTGCACAAACATGGCGAAATAAGAAAATACCATCTACAATGAATCACAATCAATTCTGCACACACAAATTGCAGCAGCACTGATTCTCTGAACAGTTTAATATCAGCAAATATAAACTGACAAGTTGAAACCTTGTGAACTGTGCCCATTTAATCTGACAGGTAGAATGCAAAATTCAAAAAATATTTCTTCTAACAACAGTAGTCCTGTATGTAAACTAATTCTGTGACTATAGTCTACTAGCATTTTTAAGAACATATATTGCAAAGCATGGCATGTTTAACCTAATGTAGACATTCCTTCAGAGTAGGCATTTATTTTCAAATTACTCATCAATTTCTCTCATGTCTTTATCTTACACTTTGCTGCCCCGCTCATACCTTCTCCTTACCACCACCCCACATTTTTCTACCCTCTACTATTACTTCTTTCCTTCCCCCTTCCTACTACCCCGTCCCTCCTCCACCCATCTGCTCTACCTCCTTATGAATTTTAATCTCTTAGAAACTACTGTAAATGTAAATACATTTGCACATTTTGTACTATCAGCTGTTATATGTTCAGTGATAACCTTCTTCTTGTGCCACATGAGACTGTTTTCCTTTGTTTAAACTTCATGCAGTCCATTTGGAAATGCAATGTACAGTACTCTTTGTACCTCTGGGCTGTATTCTGATACTTTGTATTCTGTTTTTGCCTGGGCTGAGCCTGAAAAGTGTAGGCCTGTACCCCAATTACAAATAGTAAATAAAATAAATAAGGCACCTCTTTGAATTACATGTAGGAAAAGCAGTAAACAGGCATTAAGCAGTATAAAGTGATTATGTTGACTAGATTGCAAAACTAGTATATCAGGTGTTATTAATGCTGTTAAACATAAAATGATCTGTACCAGCAAAGGCAATTAAATAAACGATAATAAATAAGACAGAACCTAAATCAAAACATTGAACATAAAGTCATTATGTTAAAATACCAAATGTCTATGAATCACATAAGTGGTTATATAAATTGTGCATAAAGATGCAGCAAGAGTGAAGAACTGACAACTGAAATATACAGGGTTAAAGTATTAAGCCCAAAGCAAAACACGTCTACAGCCTTCGGTATTTTTATAGTCAGCAATAAATTAGTGACCTGTCTTAACTAATAATACTGCAGTTTCAGCCATGCAACAGTTGCACAATTCAGACAGCACAAACAAGGAGATAGTCCTGTGTCTCCTAGGAATGAACACAATTGCTTTTGTGAGGAATACTACTTTCTTTGCAAGCCTCTGAGATATTCTTTTCTTAAAGCATCCATAAATGGAATAAGGCTATGTTACATGGCATCTGAAGGCAAGAAGCAAAAGTCATTTAGTAAGTTAATGTTACATCTAAATAAAGGCATCAGGACAGTACTTAGTATACTTGGGTATTAAAACATGCACATACAAATGTATAGGCTCTTCAGACTCCTGAATTGTGTTAAGACAGCTATGCCAAATTAAATTCAGTACAATTCATCAGCAGGAAATATAGTTTTATTTTGTACAACTCAAGTATAGTGAATTTTGCTATAGTATGCTTTCTTTGGACATGGTGCACTTTCTAATACCAAGAGTGTTAGTTTTAAACAAGTTACATCCTCAGTTACATAGAAGCCTATTAAGTTGTTGACAAAAACGACCATTGTTTCTTCCAGCCACCTGAATATTGCAAATGTTTCATGTGTGATTCAACTTTTCCTGCTACATCCTTTCTTCAGTCCCCAAAGGGCAGATCTCCATAACCCTAATGAATAATCCGTTATTGCTCTTTCTTTCTCCACGTTTTTTCATGACATATTATGTACCTATTAAATATAAAGTGTGTGTGTGTTTGTATATATATATATATATATATATATATATATATATATGTATATATATATATATATATATATATATATATATATATATATGGGTCTACTTTCTTTTATCGAAAGCACACCTCTTCGAATTAGAAAATGACAAACTCACGTCAGCGAAAGTGCAGGTTATCGAAAACACACTTTTACTAACCTTACTTGCATGAAATCTAAAAATAAACACCAAAAATAAACTTCCTGCACGCCTCTAATTTTATATATATATATATATATATATATATATATATATATATATATATATATATATATATATATATATACCAACTCCAAGATCGCACTACAGTGGGAAAAAGGATACATTTTCTTATCCTCACTGTACAGTGACCTATATCTAACAGCCCCAATAGCCCTAAACCTTACACTCCCATTACACTGTAATAAAGAAGAAAAAACAACTCACCTCTACTTCCAAAGTATCCCAGAATGGCCAAAAGGAATTTGCTTAAGTAAGTTTCGCAAAAGTGTGTTTTCAGTAACCTGTACTTTTGCTGACATGAATTTGGCAATATATATATATATATATATATATATATATATATTCTTCTTCTCCTTTCAGCTTAGGGGTCACCACAGCAGAACAACAATCCACAGAACGATTGTTAGAGGAGTTTTACAGTGTTGCCAGCCCAGTGTCCAACCTTCCACAGAAGGCACACACACACACAAAAAAATGTCCTGTTAAATGTTTACCTTCCTTTCCTTTTGGAATGGCAGTAGAATTGTTTTAACTACAAATAGTGCCATACACTTTCATTCACCTTGCGCCAGTGCAAAGACTAGTTAATAGCTTGGTGATATGGTTTTCAGATTACACACACACACACACACACACACACACACACACACACTCTTACTTCATTATACCAAAGCATTAAATCATAGCCCTCTTGGTACATTTTAAAAGCACATTTCAAAGTCTGTGATATATATCAAATATAAATATATAGCAGTATCAGTGGTTTAGTAGGTTGCACACTCACCTTTGGTGCAGAAGGCTATGAGTTTTATTCCAACAACAGGTAGATGGATTTCTCTCACTGCAATGCAGCATTAAGGAGGTGCTGCACTAATGATTATGTCATCCTTCAGATGAGATAGTAAACTGAGGTCCCATCTGTCTGAGTTGGTGGTAGCTCAGATGAATATAAAAAAATCCCACAGCACCTATTGAAAAAGGTAGAGTTTTTTATTGTTAACACAAATGCACTATTTACATATTTACGTTATTTACAACTATTTACATCTTTCATACATTTACTTCACTTTTCAATTATTCCCTCTTTTACCCACAACCAAAACCATATTTTTTCCAATATCTTTGCAAAAGTCCATTTCCCATTATATTTAATCTCAATGAATCTCTCATTCCAGATTATCCATGCAACATAAAAAAATAATTCTTTTTATTTTCTTTACTTCTTCTTGTCTTTGTGTTCCATAGTACACATATTCTATCATGTCCATGTCTAACTGTTCGAAATTTAGATACTTTTTAACCATATCATGTTTATATATTTCTCTCCATAAATTCTTAATTCTATCTCATTTCAGAAACACATGTTCTGCAGTTTCTAATTCACCACACTTTTTACAGTTTCTATCTTGTTTTCTCTTATACTGCATATTCACTTTTACAGACTATTTATGGATAATCTCCATAAAAATCATTACATTCTTTTATTTTTATAGCTTTCGTATCTCCTTAATACAGTTTGTTACTTATTTATTTCTAAATCTTTCCATGGATCAACAAAATAAAAGTTTTCTATTATATTCATATACCATTCTTTTTTTTATACAACATTTTTTTTTATTTTCCATAACACAATGTTTTTATTTCTTCAGTGTTAATACTTTTACCTCTCTTCCTGACTTCCATTCCTTCCCATGCGTCTTTATATTTGTAATACATTATCATTTCTATTAATTTTTTTCTTCATTCATATTACTTCTTAATACTTTATATAAACTTAAAGATGCATGTACAATAGGATTAATTAGCCCTAAACCTCCTTGGTCTTCTTTCATATATAACATTCCTCTTTTAACCGTGTTCAAGCTAGAACCCCAGATGAATGAAAATATTAAAACCATCATTTCTTTTTCATATTTTAGCAGTATCATATATACATTTGCTACATACACAAGTTTGCCTAATACCATCCTATTTATTAAATATGCAATCTTTTTGTATGAAAACCTACATGTTTTCCAGAATACAAACGTCTTTTATTTCTTTCATCACTGTGTCCCATTGTTCCTGTATATATTCATTTTCCCCACATCTTATTCCTAACACATCCATATACCTGTTAGTAAATTCAACACCTCCTTTCACCTTTAAAACCAAATCCTTTACTTTTCTCTTTGTTTATCTCTAATCCACTTCTTCCCAACATTACACCTAATTGAACATTTATTCTTTCCATTCTTTGTAATTATTATTATGCAGGGGTGCCAGAAGCTGTTAAAGACTGGGGGAGCGAAGGGTGACAGGGGCACTTAGTGAACTAAAAAGGGTAATATTTTTATAACTATTTGCTACCACAATATAGGGTCACTTGGAGGACACTTTAAGCTTAACCAATTCCCTTTTGGTGCTTGAATTAACATTTTCTGATTGGTCTTAGCTATCCCCATGGCTGATAATTGTATATTAACCCTAGTGAGAACTGTGATCATACCATAGATAATTTGAAGGGGCCACGTAATGGATGCAGCATTTAGGAATTGCCTTTATCCATTAGTGGCATGAGGGGAAATCCTGGAGTACATTTTCTATTACCCATCCTTAGATCCAAGTTGCATTTGAATATGGATGGATGAGCTTTTCTTTATTTTTATGGATAGTCTGTTCTGGAACAGTGATAGCCTCTGTGATATAAATCCATCTCTCCACAACATTCAGTTTAGATACCTGGACTATTTCTGATGCCATTTGACTTGCTGATGTTCAGTAGGTCCATCTGTATTGTGTCGGAGGATGCTTTGTATGCCAGACATGTCACCTCTAAGCACTCTGTAGGATAGTGAGTATAGTAATAAATCTTTGAAGTGGTCCATGTAAGACCTATTGTATAGGACTTGTATCCTTTTAGTAAGGTATCTCTGAAGGTATTCCAATTGTTGCATGGGGCTGGACAGATACATGCCAAAGTGGGCATTATACAAAATGATTGACATAATGAGAGCTTTGTAAAGGGGGACAACAACATCTCTAGATCTAGTCACAATCAATTTGTTTATAAGCTGTGCAATATAGAAAGGCTTTCTTATGACTCTGGGCACATGTTGGTCAAAAGTTAGGTCACTGTACACACAAGCTCCCAAATGCCAAACAATTGGATCAGTTCTCAGAGGGCATTGTCATGATTTTGACACCAGTTATTATTTGGGACAAACCTTCCTGCATGATGGTTAAGTCATTTGGGGATTCAATAACTTCTCCTAGCTTGCAGTCATCTCAAACTTAGCTGGCCAAAGCTCTTTGGTATTTCCTTTTACTTTTGAGATGTATATGCCAAACAGAAAAAGTCTCAGCACCGAACCCTGGGGGACTCCATTGGTGACTGGTCTCTTCCCCTGTTTTGATCTCCTGCATCCTGTGAGCCAAGTTGGCAATGCAGCTGGTGATCGATGTAAGTGTTTGCTCCTATATTATTCATCTTTTGTAGTACACCTGAGTAGGGGATTGTGTCGAAAGGCTTGGCCAGGTCAAGGTAATGTGGTGTGAACTGTTTTACCTTCATCCATTGCTTTGGTAACAAGAGTAAAGCTTAAAATTTGCCCATGATTTTGAGCCTTTCACACTTTCCTTTGGGCTGTTTTCAAACACATTTTAGGGCCATGCATACATGTATGTATTCCTTGATTCACCTTCCTGATTGTATTAAATTATATTCCTTCTATAATACAGCACACTTGTTAGACTTAAGTTAGCGCATTTTAAATTTGTTTAAACATTTTTCCAGTAGGCAATGAAACAAAAACGCATTAACCAATAATGACAAAATTGCCCTGTTCAGAACATTTCCATGATAACAGTCTACTTCCACACACAACTGCATTTTAAATTTATTGTTTGAACATTTTTCCAGTAGGCAATGAAGCAAAATGCATGCGCCAATAATGACAAAACTGCCCTATTCAGAACATTTCCATGATAACAGTCTACTTCTATACACAATATATAAATACAGAATCACAGCAGAGTGTAAGCCATAGGCATGTTGCACAGTTTCTTGAACTTATTTTCAATTGGGAGGGGGGCAAAAGGCCAAAAACCAGGGACACATTTTAAACACTGCGTGTATAATTTTGGAAAGTTGCTTGCATAAAATGTTATGTTACCACCATGCATTTCACTGCTAAGTCTTGAACCCAGAACCATGTGCACTATAGTCAGAGCAAGATACCACTAAGCTAATAAGCTAAACCAGCAGTTTCTTAAAAGACAGGAAGACTAACTTAAATGGCTATCATATCCTTTAGTGAATTCAGTTCTCACTTCTCACCATAGCTCTAAACCTCTTAGCACAAAAAAACAGAACAAAGTAAATTATGGGGGAATACAGCCCCAAAATAGGGACACATTTCAAATACTGATTTTATAATCTTAGAACATTGCTAGAATAAAAGGTTTTGTTTTACCAAAGGAACAGAACAAATATGTGAGGCATAAGTTCACAAGTGAAGGTGGCTAGGGACTTTAGGCTCTTTTTACCTGTACCCAAGGTACAGGGTTTGAGCCTGAGTACCTGTAGCCACCAGATGTATCCTGCTGGGGGCATTTACACACACACACACACACCATTCTGCAATACAGTCCAGCACCAGTGTACTCACTCTGATACCAGCTTCTGTCCGTAGTGCCGTCCCGCATTAATTGCAATTACATCCTGCAGTCCAGAGCATCTCGGCTTCTGCAAATATAAATTCCCAGCTTGACTAACTGCAAATCCTCCTGGCAGCAGCTTGGCTAACTATAAATCCTCCTGGCAGCAGCTTTGAATAAATCAGTTTGTAAATTGTTCCCGCTTGCAAAAACTGCCTGGAAATATGTGTGCTGACGTGATGTCATTGCGGCAGTTAGGCACGCAGAAAATGAAAGGGACAGAGGTATGATCTAAAAGTGTGGGGGGGCTCCCCACCCCCCTTGCTTTATGGTTCCGGTGCCCATGTTATGATATTATCTACGCAAGTATACATTATTGGCAGTTGCACTTCTTTAACCATTCTATATCCTCCATCTGTTGACATTTTATTAATTTCAATCACTGTTATATTCATAACCAATGGAAAAATTATAGTACTAGCTGGACACCCTTGTCTTATTCCACATTCTATTTTAATTTCTTCTCCTATCTATCCATTCACATTTAGTTTCACATATTTTTTTCATACACAGATTTACATACACTTACAATTTTCTATTGTATGTTTTCAAAATCCCCTATAATGATTCATGCTGTATGTTATCATAAGCTTTTTTATATCCCCTATCATTACTTTTGTCTCCACTTTTTTATTAATAATGTCATGAATTACCTCTCTTATTAGACACACTAATTCTTGACTACCCTTTCCTTTTTTTCCCAAATATATTTTGATCAAATACTTTCTCTAGCTTACATTGTAATCTTTTAACACTTATTCTCATAAATATTTTATATTATGTGTTATTTAAAGTTATCATTCACCAGTTTTTATATAATCTCGGTTTTCTTTTATAAATATGAATTTTATTACTCCAGTACTTATTTCTTTATATTTAATTTCAGTTTCTAACTATTCATTCATCACTTTAATAAATATTCCTTTTTGCCAATCTTCCATTTCTTTATACATATTATACGTTATATTCAATTCCCTCTATTCCTGTTGCAGAATTCATATTAATGTCTTTCAGAATGTCATTTAATTCATTTATATTTATGCTTTTCCTAGATTTTTTTTGTTTAATTTCTTCTCATCATATATTTTATCTATCTTCTCCTCTTTCTTAAATAAATTCAATACATGTTCTTTAATTATTAGATATATTCTTTTTGATGTTTAATTAATTTACCTTCTTTGCCCTTTAATTCTCTTATTATCTTTCCTTCATTATTTTACACAGATAAGGTGCTACAGCTTATTTTTTCCTTGTATAGATATTTTTGTAAAACAGATTAAGAACCTTAATCTGATTCATTTTATACATTTTTTTCCTTTTCATAAAATATTTTCTCTTTCCCTAATATAGCCTTAAATATTTCTTGACTCAGCATCTTATATTTTTCTTTTTCTTGCCTTCTTTTCTTATATATACATTCTAAGAACACTTTTTTTTATATTTCTTCTTATTCTTTAAACTGCATCCACCATCCCATCCAATTTTCAAAAAAACCTTTCATGCTTATATGTTGTTTCCAGAATGTAATCAGTTTCTTTCTTTCTTTCTACTGAATCCAATTCATTATCATTTATTCCTTTTCCTGTCTTAATACAGTCTTCATTTTCTTGTATTTTCATCCATTTAGCTATATGATCAGAAAATCCATTACACTTACTTCCTTTTTGATTCATTTTTAAACTTTCTGACAACAAAAAAATAGTCTACTTCAGTTTTTATATAATTTCTATTGTACGTCCATTGTTTATTTCCCAATAACTTTAACTTATCACTCCTCATAATTTCCATAACTTTTTTAACATCACAATTATTCTTCTTTTCTCTTATGTTACAATTAAAATTGCCTGCTATTACAATATTTTTATTTACATGTAATAATTAAAGAACATGTATTGAATTTATTTAAGAAAGAGGAGAAGATAGATAAAATATATGATGAGAAGAAATTAAACAAAAAAATCTAGAAACAAGAATAAATATAAATGAATTAAATGACATCCTGAGAGATACTAATATGAATTCTGCAACAGGAATAGATGGAACTGAGTATACTTTTGAACATGTTCTCTCTTTCTTTTTTGTAGCATATGTATATAAGGCTATGATTCTATATACAAACGCTTTCCATCTTAAGTCTAATACTGTTATTCTACTCAGTTCAACTATTGTAACGTCTAATATTTTAATGCCTTTTTGACATAATACACATATGCCCGAACATGTTTCTTTACCTATGCTCCATATAACCTTCCCATTCCAAAGTTTATCTGTTTGCATTCGCTGTCCTCTAATATTATCACTTCAGCCTCTATTGCAGCACACCACTGTAATACACAAATTCTTTTCTTTATTTTTTTCAAACTATTTACATTTAAAGCTAATATTTCAGCTTTTAACAAACAGTTATAGTAGAGTTATTATCTTTTACCCGTTTTATTTTCTTTAAACGTTATGTTTTTAAATTTCTTTTTCCTTTTCCTAACTCTTTTCCCTATAGAAATCTTTTTACTTTTTACTCTGTGCCATTCAGATTCTTCTTCATGGGTCTCATCTGTTTCCTTTTCTTTTTCTTTTCCTGCATCTTGTTCTTTACCTTTATGTATTACCTCTACATTACTTTCCTTTTGTTGTACTTGTTTTTGTATAATCATTTCTTCTATCTCTTCATTCTGTATACTTATATTTTCATTTTCTTGTATATCTGTGTTACATTCTAGCTATAGTAAATCATGAAGTACAATGGATTAGCAAGGAGGAAGCAAGGATAGCTATGAAGAGAATGAAGAATGGAAAGGCTGTTGGCCCACATGACATACCTGTGGAAGCATGGAGGTGTTTAGGTGAAATGGCAGTGGAGTTTTTAACCAGATTGTTTAATGAAATCTTGGAAAGTGAGAGGATGCCTGAGGAATGGAGAAAAAGTGTTTTGATACCGCTTTTTAAGAATAAGGGTGATGTGCAGAGCTGTAGTAACTACAGAGGGTTAAAACTAATCAGTCACAGCATGAAGTTATGGGAAAGAGTAGTGGAAGCAAGGTTAAGAAGGGAGGTGATGACTAAGGATCAGTAGCATGGTTTCATACCAGGAAAGAGCACTACAGATGCGATCTTTGCTCTGAGGGTGTTGATGGAGAAGTACAGAGAATGTTGGAAGGAGTTGCATTGTGTTTTTGTAGACTTAGAGAAAACATATGACAGGGTGCCTAGAGAGGAGTTGTGGTATTGTATGAGGAAGTCAGGAGTGTCAGAAAAGTATGTAAGAGTGGTACAGGATATGTACGAGGGTAGTGTGACAGCAGTGAGGTTTGCAATGGGAGTGACGGATGTGTTTAAGGTGGAGGTGGGGTTACATCAAGGATCAGCTCTGAGCCCTTTCTTATTTGCAATGGTGATGGACAGGTTGACAGATAATATCAGACAGGAGTCCCTGTGGACTATGATGTTTGCAGATGACATTGTGATCTGTAGTGAGAGTAGGGAACAGGTGGAGGAGACCCTGGAGAGATGGAGATATGCTCTAGAGAGAAGAGGAATGAAGGTCAGCAAGACTAAAACAGAATTTATGTGTGTGAATGAGAGGGAGGATAGAGGAATGGTGAGGATGCAAGGAGTAGAGGTGGCGAAGGTGGATGAGTTTAAATACTTGGGGTCAATAGTTCAGAGTAACGGTGAGTGTGGAAGAGAGGTGAAGAAGAGAGTACATGCAGGATGGAGTGGGTGGAGAAGAGTGTCAGGAATGATTTGTGACAGACGAGTACCTGTAAGAGTGAAAGGGAAGGTCTACAAGAGGGTAGTGAGACCAGCTATGTTATATGGGTTGGAGACAGTGGCACTTACAAAAAGGCAGGAGTTTGAGCTGGATGTGGCAGAATTAAAGATATTAAGATTTGCACTGGGTGTGACAAGGGTGGACAGGATTAGGAATAAGTATATTAGAGGGTCAGCCCAGGTTGGAAGGTTTGGAGACAAAGCCAGAGAGGCATGATTACGTTGGTTTGGACATGTGATGAGGAGGGATGTTGAGTATATTTGGAAAAAGATGCTAAGGATGAAGCTACCAGGTAATAGGAAAAGAGGAAGGCCTAAGATAAGGTTTATGGATGTGGTGGCAGAGGACATGCAGGTGGTTGGTCTGACAGAGCAAGATGCAGAGGACAGGAAGAAATGGAAACAGGTGATCTGCTGTGGCGACCCCTAACGGGAACAGCTGAAAGAAGATGATGATGATGATGATGATGATAAGGAGTCTCCATGATAGTTGAGAGATTTAGTAGTATTATGCATTAATTTGTCAGATGATCTAAGAGACCTAAGGTTTGTATATGGTTGTAAAGGTTAGAGAGAGCTGGGCAGTTGTCAGGCTCGTAGGTGACTCTATGAGCAATTATTAGCTGGTTGAGAGATAGTAAGTTGGGTAGTTCAATCCAGTTAAGATGGTGAAGAGCGGAGCAGTGATGTGATTTATGAAGTAAGTCTGAGGCGAATTTGGCTATTTTATTGCAACAAATTTCGAGGTTGAGGTTGTGCAAATCTGATTTACATAGGTTGGTAAACATTTGAGAACAATAAAGTAGGATGGATGGATAGGAGGTGGGATCTGGCTGTTGATATTCTGGTGAAGTTAGGTAGGGGTTTTCCCTGTAGGGTGCACCAAGTTATGGACTTTTTTGATTGTTAGTGCTACATGCATATTGAATTTTAGATAGTTGTCTACTGTGACACCTAGAAGTTTACTTTGCTCAACTGGTTCGATTTTTGTTCCACTGGAGGAATAAATGGTGAGAGGGGATGGTGTGTTTTTTGCAGCAGCACAGCTGCAGATCCTAAGCTTAGTTTTGTTGGGGTTTAATATGAGTTGATGGTCAGACAGGTAGTTTTCTATATCTTGGTGGGCATTTTGCATTTTCTCTTGTAGTTCCTTAATGGAGGATGCAGAGCAGATGAGAGAGGCATCATCAGCATATTGAATGACAGAAGCAAGATTAGTAGAGGTACTGATGTTACTGGTTAATAAGATAAAAAGAAGAGGGCCAAGGATAGGGCCTTGGGGAACTCTGACAGTGAAGGGTACAAGGGCGGACAGTTTGTTATTCCATTTGGTGGCTTGTTGACAATTAGACAGCTAAGAAACGAGGTTATGGGTGTTGTTTTGAAAATATAAGAGGTGAGCTTATTGAGGAGTACTTGATGTGACACAGTGTCAAAAGCTTTGGACATGTCAAGGAATGTTTTGGAGATGTGTTGGCCATTATTGTTGAGGAGATAAACAGTGTTTGTGAAGCTTATAAGAGCAGTATTAGTACTATGTCTTAGTCAGACATCATGTTGAGTATTGGATAAAAAGGTTGTTCTTAACAATTAAATTATGCAACAGTGTGGCTCATGAAACCAAAAGGCACCTATCAGGTATGTGCAAATAATGATCTACCCAGGAAACCAAATCTATGTGACCCACTGATGATCTATTTTGACATTTAAATCACCTTGTCATGGTGCTCAACAGCCACATAGTGATGGTAATTTATTGGGTTTGATTTTCCCAATTTCACTTGCAAACTGTGTAACTATGAGCAAGTCACTTAATCAGACATTGTTCTTAGGTTGTCACTGAAAATGAACACTTGTATACAATGAGCTTATTTTGTTAACAAATAAATAAAACAAAAGGTCTAAGTAAACTGGAGTTCCTCCAAAATGGCCATAGTTGTGCTTGTCAAATGTGAGTGTGGACACAAATCTTGGGATGAGCTGGTGTCTTATCCACAATTAATTTATATCTCTGCCTTGAACCCACTGCTATGACAGGCTGTGTCCACTATCTCAGCACGAGTGTGACTTAGTGAAAGAAGGTATCAGAGAATTAATGTATTCACCCACCAACACAAACTTAAACGACAGAAAAATATTTTAACTTAATTTGGCATCACAAATAGTGGATTTATAAAAACATTGTTGCCACATCTTCAACACATCAAAACAACAACATCAAAACAACTAATGCTTCTCCAGTATCACGGCAACACACACAAAAATGCAATTTATTTTGCAGCTTCCTGTTTTACAGAGCATTAAATTACACACAAATATTGATAATTTTTAATTTTATCAACAAAACATTTCTATCATGTAGCGCACTACCCTGAAGTACTGGGTGCCATAGATTGCACTAATGTACACATCAAGGCACCACCCAGTAAGCAGGGTAGAATCTGCATTAGCCACAAGGGTACCACACCAACTGCCAAGTTGTGTGCAATGCCCAGGGGATTATCTTGAATGTGTGTGCTGACAACCCCGGCAGTTATCATGACTCCCATATCTGGCACACATCACAGCTGTATGTTTGCTATGGGGGACATCACACAGGGCCATTTACTGGGGGATGCTGGCTACACCCTGGAACCGTGGATGATGACACACATCAGAAATGCACACATACCCATGGAAGAACACCATAATGAGGCACACGCACAAACTATGAACATCATAAAATGTGTGTTTGGGCTTCTGAAGTCATGGTTCTGGTGCCGAGATATATGTGGTGGAGCCTTGCCGTATACTCTACCCACATGTACACAAATATTCACAGTTTGTGCTATGGTGCACAATCTGATACTGCAGAAACAGCTACAGCAGGATCAGCAAGGGGAACAAAAACACATTCCCCCACTAATGCCTAGGTCACCACAGCCACAGTCACAGGAGGACTCAGAGGAGGAAACCCCCAGCTGTTGTCCCTGTAGGCAGATGTAGGTGTGCTCAATATGACCTTGCTTTGGCTAAGAGATAATGTATAACACATTCACTGACCACCTAGGTTCTAATACCTTCCTCCTACTCACATACATATATTAAAATTGATGCCAGGCAACTCACACAACCTTCATCTATACATGCATTGGTTGTGTACTGCTTGCATCAGACAGTTAACCCTGAACTAATGCTGTATCAACTGACACATTTGCAAGGTAAAGCCTGAACCTAGACTGTAGTGTTGAACACTGTTCCGACATATCCTTGTATATGTCTTACGTTGTTACAGTATGCAAATACATAGTGGTGCTTTTGTAGATAACTTAAGTTAACATGTGAGTACACACAATGTTACCATATGTAATTTTTATGCATCAGGCATGAAACACTCTCACAGTCGAACCACAGCTGAATACTGTTACATCATGCAAGAGAGAAGTTAGGAAGTGACTCCAGTCCATTGCATTTTCCAACTTCAGGTTAGTTTGTATCCTAGCAGTAAATGTGATTTTTCCCCCAACCCACAGAAACAGGATTGTAAGATATAGAGATGTATAGAGATATAGGGTTGGGGTGTGCCTGGGTGGTAAGTTGTTTTGCCCACAACACAAGGTACAGGGTTTGAGTCTCTCACAAGGGAATTGCTGGCTTAAAAAAAATGGCTCGCAAGGGCAGTTAGCCTAGTACTACTCTATGAACCTATGAACCTATAGTTATAACCATAATTATGACAGGAGTTGTGTATACTAACTGGTCTGTGTCCAAATATAAGTCATAGAAGTACCTGTACAATATACAGTGCATGGTTTGATAGCAGTGTACAGTTTTTATAAAGGTGGTTGTATGAGGAATGACTCCAGGTTTGGAAAGAAGCTTCTGTGGATAAAAGGACTAAGGCAGCCATCCTGCTTCAAGAAGCTTTAATGTTGTTTAGGGTTCAAATACTGACATAAGTTTAAGTTTTGTAGATGTTTTTGCAATAGTTAGTTTTTTTACAGACTGTGACTCTGTGTCCCACAATGTTTTAATCTTTATATTTTAGTACACATTTGCATGATGCAAACTTCAGAAAACGGAAATACGCAGATAAGAGTTATGCCAGACTGGCAATAGCAGACACCAGATACATTCAATTATTGCCTGTAGCAATTGTGAAATCACAACTTGGAGTACTGAGAGGAGTGGGCTACAGTAGGACATATACATTACATAATAGGAAGGCTGGATGTTAGCAATGCTTCTCACATTTGCTCACTGCTTACCTACGCACAAACAGGTAAGAGTGAAAAGAGCATGCGTGTCCACTTAGTGCAATAATCATAGCATTTTCGTTATGCCTAACTACCATAGCTCTCAGCTGTCCAGATTTATGAAGAATGTCCATATTTTTACATAATATCTGTAGTCTGTTCCCCATAAAATATTGGTTTATACAAATTTATTGTTAAATCATTGAGAATGAAGTCAGAAAATAATGACATGCATTTCATTTGTGGATGTCATACCCTTCAGAAAATGCATGCTAATGCAACATCTGTTATTCCATCAACATTGTAGGTTTGTAAGAGCAATATTTCAATACTGACCATATTAATTATGGCTTTGTGCAGATTTCTTGCTCTAAGAAATTGAGAGGTATGATAACTATTACATCACATACACAGATTTGTGCTTTTACTATTCTATATTTCCTAGATGTGGAAACTTTGCAAACTGACATCACAGTATAACTATCTGTACAGAAAGGTAATAACCATCCATGTGTTTCCTCACAACTAACCTGAACAACAATCAGTACAACCATGGGATCTCCTTAATTCTACAACACATATGTCTAAGACAAAAATAGGCATAATATATAATGGTGTGTGCTCCCTCAAGGACACAGCCATATAGCTGTGCTCACAGGCTTGTACTGCCAAAGTCAATCATCCAAATATGCTCAATAAGGGACTGGTGCTGCTACACAGCTATGGCTTCTAAACAGTACACTACTGTTAGTGGACTAGCCTCACATGACACTAAGGAGTGATGTGCCTATGCAGGCCTCCCAAGCTGGTGTTCCCTACATCCCATAATATCTACTATAAGTTCACATTCAGTATTGTTAAAAATAGGACATGTGTTAAAAACTGTGTTCCTTAGTCTGTGCACTTAAGTAGAGGGTTCAGTTCTCACTGTAGAAGTATGTGGGTGTGTATGTGTTTGCCTCTATAAAAAATAGTGGGCATGTGTATCCAACACTGCCTTGTCAAATGGCATGGTTTTGCATTGCTTTTGTGCTTGCAAAAACATCCATGTCTACTGATGTCATATACTATAAGATCAGCTGCAATCCTGTTAAAGTTAGACTTGTGCCGTGGTTTGTGCATTAAGTAATGTGTACTCTAGTCTGTAAATTTAGATAGGGAGAAGTTCTAATATCATTCAAGTCAACCTGGTGTGTGTTTCTCCCTGAAGAGTGGGAGTGTGTCTCCAACTCTTCCTTGGAAACTGGAATGGTTTTGCATTGTTTCTTGCTTGCAAAATCATCCATTTGTAGCAGGCCTGAAACCTCTTGTCCCCCACATGGCCTGCTGATGTCATCTACTATAAGATCAGCTGCAACCCTGTTAAAGTCAGACTTGTGCCATGTTACATGCGTTAACTTAAGTAATGTGTTTTGTAGTCTGTAAACTTGGATAGGTAGGAGTTCTAATTTCACTACAGTCAACCTGTTGGGTGTGTGTATGTCTGTGCGTGCGTGTGTGTGTGTGTGTGTGTGTGTGTGTGTGTGTGTGTGTGTGTGTGTGTGAGAGAGAGAGAGAGCTGTTGGTGGATGTCATACATAACATTTTACTGCAGCCTATGGTACACTGTCCTCATGTCTTCAAAAGACATTGTTGATGCCATCAGCTATATCAGATTATTGGATATGTATTCCTCACAACAGACCATGGGCACACACTGGACTGGCAGACAGGTAGATGCCACTTTATGCAATATAAGACAGACAACAGTGACATTCCGCTTACTCTATGCACAAACATGATGACATTTCTTTGCAATGTGATAGACAAGTTGACACAGGAGATCACACAGGAATCCCTGTGGACTATGATGTTTGTGGATGATATTGTGATCTGCATTTACAGTAGAGAACATGTTTAGGAGACCCTGCAGAGGTGGAGTTATGGTATTCAGAGGAGAGTAATGAACAGCATAAGGATAAAGACAGAACATATGTCTGTGACTGAGAGGCTGGATAGAGGAATGGTGAGACTGCAGGAAGTACAGTTGGCGCACATGCATGATTTTAAATACATGGGGGCAAAAGTTCACAATAACTGAGTGTGGTAGGGAGGTGAACAAGACAGTGCATGCAGCATAGAGTGGGTGTAGAAGAGTGTCAGGAGTGATTTGCGACAGATGGGTACAATAATACTGAAAGGGAAGGTCTACAAGAGTGTGCTGAGAACAGCTATGTTATACGGTTTGGAGATGGTGGCACTGACAAAAATACAGGACTCAAAACAGGATCTGGCAGAGTTCCAAATGTTAGGATTTGCATCGGTGTGCTTAGGATGGACAGGATTAGTAATCAGTATCAGCTCAGGTTGTATGCCTTGTAGACATGGCCAGAGGGGTGAGATTGCATTGCTTTGGACATGTGTTTACAAGAGATGCTGGGTATATTTGGAGACAGATGCTAAGGATGGAGCTAGCAGGTAAGAGGAAAAGAGGAAAGTCTAAGATAAGGTTCATGGATGTGGTAACCAATGATATGCAGGTGGCTGGTGTGACAGAACAAGATACAGAGGAAAGGAGGAACTGAAAGCAGATGATGTGCTGTGGCAACACATCATAGTAGTAGCCAAAAGAATATGAAAAGAAAGATGACATATGTTTTTAGAGCAATCCCACCTATACACTTGTGGCAAGAGTATACAGTAGGAGTATCTATTTGAAGGTAAGTGTTTCTGGACCCAGTGTCACCTTTAACATTGTTTCCTTGTATTACTTGCTCTGTTCTGATTTATGTGCAGACACTTTAACACTCTGCTCTCATACATAAAAATATGGAAATACACTTATTTTCCAATACAATTGGCTGCCACTGTGTAGCAGAGCAGATCCTCAACAGCTCTAACTAGCTGTCATACCTTCTGTTACATAACAAGCAGCAATTAAACTACTTACAGATCAATTACAGAACTATAGATCCACCTTAAGAAGGACCTCATAATATACACAGCATAGGTTACCCCCCTAAAAATACCACTCAGATCACCCATATCCCTCCTTTTAGCATTGTCTATGCAGATACCAGGTTGAAACCTCCCATCCTCACCTATCAGTTTTCCCTCTGTTTCCCCTACAAGCCTAGTTGATATTTTTTAATCCAGTGCATATAATGCCTCACATGGAAAATTATTGGAGGACAAACTCACTTGTACAAACATAAGTGGATTTTGTTAACTGAAATACCATGGAAGAAATAGTGCACCACCCCACAAGGGTCTGTAATATGTCAGACCTGTTCCTCAACAATATGAGTGAACAATGTAATGGCATGTGTGTAGTGCCTGCATTGCTAATCCAAACATAAAACAGTATGTGTAGAATTTGGAATACCTAATGAACTCCCTAAAGGAGGACTCAGGTTCAAAAACATTATCCAAGGTAACTGCATCCTCCTAAGGGATGGTATAATCAACTTCCAAGCTCAGGTTTCCACAAAGGACATTGACAGCTGTAGTAAGTTACACCCTGATGCCCTGTCTACACATCTACACAAATGTATACACACAGCTGTGGCTGATATGCTGAAAGACAGATCTATTGGGAAATACAATCCATACTGGTGTGTGTTTGTCATTACTACATTCTACAGTAAGTGAAAGAAGCTGCTGTTTACAAATACAACATGTACAAAACAGCCCTGGAAGGCCACTCACCTCAGTGCACCCAAACCAATGAAGCACATTGAAAAAGCCTCATATAACAACTATGCTAACAATTTATGACACATATCCAGGGATAGCCATAAGCCTGTATTGATTTACATCTGGAAACTGATATATATCACTCAGACGTATTTTGAACTAATTCTGGATGGTATTGCACACACTGACCCACTGTAAATTCCAAACCTGCGAGCAGACACAGGTGGCTGTAAAGTGTCCTCCCTCACAACATCAATCTTACTACATTTGTGCATCATCACCTCTGAATTGTGGCATCTACAAAAAGCAAATTATCATTGCTCTCTCCAGTATAAGCAGCACAGACTCCATGGGACCAGATAACATTCTGGGCTATGTTCTTCATGTGCTGCAACAGTGAGCTACTCCACTAGCCACCATATTCAACCATGGCCGGAGTACTGCTTTTGTCCACACAAAATGAAATACAGCGACAATTTCTCACCCACACAATGGAGGATAGGCAACATACAATGGGAATTATAGTTCCATAACTGTATTCAACCTTCACTTTACGGCAATGGAAACGATCTGCATGCATCTCAGACAAAAGGACATAGGTGACCGCCAAACAGTAGATCGGTTCCAGTCAGCTGTTCTCAAGGGTAGCTTGTGCCTGCAAAAACTTGTGGCAAATCAAGACTGTGAGCAGAGACATTTACAAGGCTGTGCACTCATCCAATCTTGACTTGGCCAGGCCCTTCAACGCAATCCAACATTTGAACTCAGTGAGAAACTAACCAAGGTGAATATCACACCTTCTGTTAAAAGGTGGGTTGCAAATCGTATCACAGACCAACAATACTCAGTCAAAATGGGAGACCTCACCTCAAGCAGCAGACCTGTTACCCATTTGGTAACAGATGTGTCAGTGCTGTCTCCCCTCTTGTTTGCCATATACTTAGCAAGAGGCCAAACCAAAAAAGCAGAGGATGTGTGGCAAAACATTTTTGTGCCACTAATGACTGCTGACAAAGCCATGGGCATTATAACAACTGCACAAGCATGCATTACTATACTTTGTGTTAATAAATATTCTTGCTTATTTAAAAATAACCCTGAGTACAGTATTCCCAAATTCTGCATCAGTATACCTTGGAACACATCTTGACTGCAAAATGTGTGTACTGAGGAGAGGAAGGCATTCTACATCTTACATCCAATTAGCAAAGGCATTACATTGAGAACAATGAATGTTATCAATCCTTTATACTCATCCATCATCAGCCTTATTAATATCTGTAATCCTCCCTTTGATAAGTATTGTTCTAAATACTTACAGCAAGTTGAATGACCTCAGACATCTCTGAGTGATAAAATATCAGAGGGTTTCCAACATGTGTCTTCTGTGCGTAGACTGAAGTAGCTGCCAGTGTACGCAGTATCATATATATAGCTTTGAGGCAGAATATGTATGCATTACATGTCTGTCTTTGGCCCAAATGAGATGAATATGCTGCACATCCTTACATCATATGGGACTATAGCCACCTATTCCAGGGCCCTCAATGTACAGTATGACATACATAGGACATGCTGGAGAGACATATACATGTCTCAAAGGTTGTCAGTCATCTGCATTAGGCTTCCAATCTATGTCAAGCAGAGCACATCCATTAACCTGTTTAAGCACCGGCTGGCTGACTTGTTGTGAAAATGTTATCTGTCATGGATCACTGCTGACTCTATGCTGGACATGGGTGGTCCTTTCTGTAAGAATCATGGCCATGCATTATATCTGGCATTGCATATTATACTGTGATGTATCGGCTACAGTTCTAAACACCATTAGGCCAATACCCTTGTCACAGCCTATGAACCTAATCATATGGGCTAGGCTTGTAAAGGCTCCAGGGTCATTAGCCTTGTACACACCTATGAACCTATGTGCATCTTCTTCTTCTTCTTCTTTTGGCTTTTCCTGGTTAGGGGTCACCACAGCGGATCACCTGTCTGCTCATGATTAGCAGTGGAAGGCAGACACACGTACGCACTCACGCCTAGGGCCAATTTAGAGTATCCAATCCATCTACAGCATGTCTTTGGGATGTGGGAGGAAACTGGAGCACCCGGAGGAAACCCACGCGACCACAGGGTGGACATGCAGACTCTGGACAGAAGGCACCCCAGCCGAGGATTGAACTGAAGAACCTCTTACTGTGAGGTAGCAACACTAACCGCTGCACCACTGTGGCCACCCATGAACCTATGTGCATGAAAAAAAAAATTATACTGTATTACTGCTTTGATGAGATTTGTCTGCAGTGCTTACATACAATCCAAAGCTCAGAATCTGATGGGCTGACTTTGGATGTGCACACATAAGTTAGTACTAAGCAATCCTTAAAGAGAAAGTTAAATTAATGAGACACATTTTATTGACTGACTTCACAAGCCTAACAAAAGCATCAACTAGAAAGTTGAAGAATTATTATGCTAGCAACTGTCTAACTTGCTAACTACAATATAATTGACAGTTACAATTATCAGGCCAACAGCACAAATGGAGATATGAAATGCATGTTAATATAGGTAGTAATCCTGTGCATCAGTCACATAGCTCTAGTATCAAATAATACTAGCAAAACCGAATAAAGCCAAAATACACCAAAATGAAACCAAGAAGAATAAAGCTGTTTAATAACGTGCATTATACAACTCCCACCCATTAATATTCAAAAATGTGCACGCTGATTGGTCAGCGTGCACGTTGTAAATCAGAGTTATAGTAATGGAAAAAGGTCCAGTCGCCCGGACTTTTTCCATTACTATAACTCTTTTTTCTCACTGTTTCGCTATGTTAAACGAGTTTAACATAGCGAGACAGTTTGTAAAAAGCAACGGAGATCTTGCTTTCTCCGTTGCTTTTTTCAAAACTGTCTCGCTATGTTAAATGGGTTTAACATACCGAGACAGCTTTAAAAAAAGCAACGGAGATTCTCCGTTGCTTTTTAAAGTTGTCTCACCATGTTAAACCCATTTAACATAGCGAAACAGTTTGTAAAAAGCAACGGAGATCTTGCTTTCTTCGTTGCTTTTGCTCACAGTTCTGATGTACTGTGTAGGCATACGCATGCGCAGTACATCAGAAATGCCGCAGAATACCAGACAGCTGCGGAAGGGCAGCAAGGAGGCATTATACAATGCCATTATTTAAGAAAAGTAATTATTTTTTTCTTAAATAATGTCATTAGATAGCAATAACCACTTCTGGTGTAATGCTGGATTTACCCACGGTTGGCTTTGTTTGGCCACTCGGGCTTCGCCCTCATGACCAAACCACGCCAACCGTGGGTAAATCCAGCATTACCCACACCCAGGTGTGGGTTATTGCTATAATAATAAACACCTGATCTGATACCTCGGCCTTTCACCTTCAAAGGATAAAAAACAGTGCAGCACTCACCATTTAAATACAGGTAGACCTCTTCCTAATTGAATAATCAAGTAATTATGTAATTATCACAACAACTACATGTGCAAATATAAACATATGTATTAGAAAAATTTTTATATATAATATAATGATTCATACTATCATAATTTAAATATAAATAAATAAATAAATAAATAAATACCTATATCAGAAAAAATACAGAGAAAAGTTGTGCCTACAAGTTAAAAGTTAAGATTAACTTCCAAATTAAGTTCCCTTGGATGAAGTGTCTTGTAATTAAATATTATCTTGCTTTCAAGCACATTCAACTTTCCCACAAAATCCCCCCCCACCCCCAACTGCTGATGGCTGGGCTAGCACAGAAAGCAATAACTAGCATCTAAGCCTGTGTGAACTGTGTGAAAATGTTCAGACACTGGAATTTTAAAATTATTGTTCTTAATTTCACCCAAATGTTCTATAATATGTACCTTCACCTTCCTTTTGGTTTGTCCCACGTACCATTTGACCCTCCTACAACCACAACCTATAATGTAAACCACCCCACAAGAATCACAACAAAACCTATCCCTAGAGACAAATGCCCTAACATGCAACAATTCTTTAAAGAAAAGAAATAGGGAAGGTAGGAAAGTGGAGAAATGGGGAGCAAGTAGAGGGAAAAACAAAGTGAACGGAAGGTAGGAATGTGCAGGAAGAGTGTAGGGAAGAACCATAGCTATCCATTTCTTCAACAGTAACAACTGGACATGTGCTCATTTTAGCTATTTGGACTGCCACCTCCAGATACAGGAGTGACAACAACATAATTGCATTGTGAAGCCAACTGGACCAAATTAGGTATGTGAAGTGGACACATCTGCAAAATGGAGAGCTTTGTATGGGATTTTTTTTTTTTTTGTTTTTGTTTTTTTTTTTAGGGACAGGTGTCCTTTTTGTTTTCTTTTTTAAAGGAGAGAGTGGAATATTGGGGGAGGAACATAGGTAAGTCTGGGGCAGGCAAGTTGGGAATGTGAGGAAGCATTTGCAAACAGACAAGACATACAGGACAAGGACAATGTTGGTGAAGGACACAAGAGGGGGTGAACACCTTGGTTGGGGTGGGGGTGGGAGAATCGAGGTCCCATGGATGTCAGCACAGTAACAGTGTGACTCAAGTCCTCAGTCATTGGACTGTAATCACTGTTCCATCACTGTGCGCTGGCTGCAGTAGCCAACGTCTTGGCTTACGGCCAGTCTGCCATACAATGATGGACAGCATGTTCTCCATCCCTCATAGGCGTGTGCCCATGTTCTGGTGCACAACTCTATGCACCACATCTGGCAACTCCGCATGAGTGATGTATGTACCCCTCTGCCTCTGCTCCCAGAGGGGACAACATGCCTGGCCCCTGGGGCAGATCTACCTGAGGGCCCAGGTACAGCAGGGGCAGCGGGGGGTGGTGCTACCAGATGGCAGCCCTGACGTTCTGGGCCTTGATGATGCAGCCGGTGGAGAGACTGTAAGCAGATCACCAGGAACTAGCCTACCCTGCTGTGCTGTAGTAAAAACAAAAAAACAAAAACAAAAATGAAATAAAACATGAAACTAAATTAATCAAAGATTTTACAAAAGAAAAAATATAACAGTATAAAAATGTTAAATATTAATACAAACAGAATGATAAACAAACAAAACATAAATCATAAAAAAAAATAATAATGTGAAATATGATTAAATAAATAATATTATAAAAATAATAAAGAAATCATAATAAAAATAAGTAATACAGAAATAAAAAGAAGATATGGGGTGGGATGAGAGAGAAAAAGCAGAACATTAGCAACTTCACACATACGACAAGCTTTCAAAATTAACTTTATTGTATTCTGTTACAGTCTACTTTAAACAATAATAACTGCTAAGAAATGCCTTTATTACTTGGACTACATGTACAGTGCTTACATGTGACAGCAGGCCATTGCAGCCACAGGTCTGGAGGTTGCTTCAAATGTTATAATGATGATTACATAACAGAACTGTATTTTTACTGATGAAAAGCTAACACAGTATTGTAATCAGATGATTTATATATTTGGGGAGGGTGGTATTAGAACCCACAAACAGTGTCTACTGTAATACTGTACTTTTCCATTGGAATACAACATAATGCAAACTCTCTTTTGTGTTATACGTTACAGACTCATGGTCACTGTTACCAGGGAATGTGCCACTGTTGCTTTGCGTTTCACTCCACACCTTTTAGAGCAGGATATCTTAACATGTCGTACAATATTGTGTTTACAAGGACCCATTATTAGGAACATATTTCAAATATTCCTGTTACATGCATGGATACTTAGATAGGATTTATATTAACATAACGAGACTCATTTATTTATTGACTTCCATATAAAGTACTTGCCAGACAACCATGAATCCTACAATGACCAGAGACAGGCAGTGATTCTTAAATCTGTGTTTTCATCAGATATTCATATTGAAAGCTACTGTTCAGATTTGCATTTCCAAACTCATATCAATGTATCATATAGCAACTAATCCATCTAAAACTGTTAAGGCTGCAATAAGAATACTTTATATAATTAGTCGTACTTATCTCATGCTTCTCACAATCTCACCAATCACCTAGAGTGGGACCTCACATTCAAGGCCCTCTCTTCTGCAGCTGTGGAATAAGGGAAAAGAAAAAGCATTATGAATACTAGTGTTTACCATAGTCAGCTTGAGTATTTTCAGGTAATATATGTAAATTATACTTACACATCACCAGGGTGTTCCCCGCCTGGCAATCTCTGATCCACTGATCAAGGGTATCCCTCTTTCCCCTACGGAGGTCATCATAGTGGTGACGACACTGTTCACCAGTGCGGGGGAAAATAGTCACACTGGTAACAGCCCTTGCCAAACTATCCCAGGCTTCAGATTTGGGCCACGATCCCGAACCAGGAGCCCAATAAAAACCTTGGACTCCTGGACACCCCAGCACTGTGCTCTAAATCACACACACTCACCTGCACCAGACATTGCTTCACAAGTCAAACCTCAATGTATAAAGTGCAATTCCCACTAATTTCCCTTTAAATATCATGTTTTCCCACTAATTGCACTTACTGAGACTGCACACTGCCTGGCTTTTAATACATTTGAAAAAGGTGCACACAGCTTGCCATCACACAAACTTATAATTGCGTGATGCTAATCAGCACACAACTTTTTCAGATATAACCAAAAACAACAAATACAATTCAACGGTTACTCTCTTACAGTAACAGTTTATTTGGATAAGTTGTAAAGTCATACCATGAGAAGAAATGTAGGCATATCCTGTATTAGAACACAGAATCATCTGCACTTTAATCCAACACTTAACACATGTCACCACGAGGATAATGACATGAGTACCATCACAAACTTATTACTTGATGCTAAGCAGCAAGCAACTTTTCCAGATATAACTAAAAACACTCAACAAATACAGTTCCACAGTTACTGCCATATGATTCCACTTTTACTGCCTTACAGTAACAGTTTATTTGGATAAGTTACGATGTCACACCATGATAAGAAAAGTTTGCATACCCTGGATTAGGGCCAGGACCATCTGCACTCTAGTCCAACACTTAACACATGTCACCACGAGGATAGTGACATGATCAATGTAGTTTTAGTAGTCTTTGTTAACTTCATGGCATGAGTGTAGCACAGTGCCACTTACTAGGTTGGTGCAGTGCACAGCATTGTGCAGTGATATGAACTAAAAGCATCCAGTATTTATTTTTAGATGTCTGGATCATGTCTGATACATGTGTGGTCCCGCTGCACAAATGTGATAAGCATCAGCAAGTGCCACGGCGCATCGTGCAAACATGGGGAAAAACTAAATAAATGGAGAAAAGACAGAATAAGATTTGTGGTTTTCAGATTTGTATTTATTTATTTATTTACTGGGAAAGTCTGACTTGGAATAAAGACAATTTTCAGCAAAGGCCTGGGTAGAAACACTCCAGACGTATGTCTTTGTAATGTGGGAGAAAACCCACACAAATGCAGGGAGGACATGCAGACTCCACACAGAAGGCACTCCAGCTGAGAATCAAACCAGAGAACTTCTTGCTGTGAAGTGACACCACTACTGCTGCACCACTACGCCATCTGCAGATAATCATTCGGGATGGATGAATTTTCCTTTAGGGCTTCATATTCTTCAGATGGTGCATGATGGGGGCAGACCATCAGTGCTTACACAAATTTATTATCCATGTTCTTCTACATGGTTTTGTGGGCAGTGCAACTGGTACTCACCAAGAAACCTCACATGTGCAAAGCACATCATGAATATGCATTGTGCACTACTGGCAACACTTCACTACCATGTACATGGATATACTCTGTGTAGGCTCTACATGGAGACTACACAGAGTTTATTGAATCCTGGGGCTAGTCTTGTCAGGCCTTGGAGGTTTAGGGAATGATTTGTATGGAGTGATGTGGATGTGGATGGTGCTCACAGATTGTGTTTTTTGGGAGAGTGGCATCTTCATCTTAGTTAAATATTTGCATCTCTCATGGGTTGTTTATGATGGTGTAAGTAGTAATTCATTGTACAGGAGCATCAAGCAGTTGCTACACTGCCTAAGTATACCAAGTGTTATGAGGCTGGCAACTGAGGAAATATATGCTTCCAGTTACTCCAAGAGTGCAGAAAAGTAGGTATGTAATATTTATATGTACAGTATTTCATCTACTGGATGCCTCTTTTATGATTACAAAATATGAAATATTTCTTTTCTTGACAAACTCATAAGTTAAAAATATTATATATTAGTGGGTGCCAACAGCATTTGTAGTATAACAGTTGACTGTTGGAGGTGCTCTGCTAAGCTAGAAACAGCTTACAGTAATGTAAAATTGGTCCTAAATAAAGAGGAAGCCCCTTACCACAGTCTGCTAATGAATATAGCTCTGACTCTAGCTAGGGATAAAACTTTAATCGAAGTACGTTTGAGTCAGTTAGTCCTAATATATGTTTGTGTGTGTGTGTGTGTGTGTGTGTGTGTGTGTGTGTGTGTGTGTGTGTGTGTGTGTGTGTGTGTGTGTGTGTGTGTGTGTGTGTGTGTGTGTGTGTGTGTGTGTGTGTGTGTGTGTGTGCGTATGGTTGATATGTGTGTGTGTCTACATATGCTTATATTCATGTGTAAGATCTGCATGTTCTACCTATATCTACATGGGGTTTTACAAGTTACTCCTGTTTCTATTCATCTCCCCATATCATGCTGGTTGTTTATCCCTCTATGCTGATGGAGCTAGTAAAGGCCTGACTGTAACTCAGATGATCCAAGATTGACCGTTGTCTGGGGTACATGCAGTAGCATGTAGGAGGAAGAGAAGAATGACAAGGCGTAGCTTATTTGCCCCTCTTGGGGGATGGGGAATATGGAAAAATGTGTTGACAGGTGCATCTCGTTCATGATGTCCCAGTAGAGATAAGACCTATCTCAGTTGACACAGGTGAATGGGTGGGTCTGGGTGATTTCTCCATCATGGGAGAGAACACTGACATGCCTAGGGTCATGTCTCATAGTGACAGTGTTCTTCAAAGTTGATGTTACCATGTAGAACCTCCTGCAAAAGCCTAGCCATTCTTTGTAAGTGATAGTAGTGGCAGCTGGCCTCAGCCTCCATCTGCACCTCACCCGTGTTGGTCTAGCCAGCTGGTAACCATAGTGTAGCGGAGTTAACATTAGGATGACCTTCACGCATAGTATTATTGCCTAGAGGAGAGCTTAACTCATTATAGTCAAATGACACCTCCAGGTGTTTCTGCAGCTGCATCCTACTGACACCTCCAGAAATACTGCTTGTTCATATTTGCATTAATAATTTCAAAACCATGGTACACTAAACTTATTATAAGACTTCTTCAAACTTAGACAATGCCAAACACAACTGTATTGATAGCTGACATTGGTCTAGTGCAGATAAAGAGATATTAATTGTTCCTGTAATACCTGTTTATATTGTCATAAATTTCATATTTCTCTAAATATCTCAACAATCAGTAGCACAGACAGAACTGCTTAGACTCAAATGAAAGCTCAGCTGAATAAACAAAATGCTGCCGACAGTATATGTGTAACTTGAGTGGCTGCTGAGAGATTGTAAGTTGTTTACAAAATACTACAAACTTAACAGTTACTGTGTTTACTGTGACTTAGAAAATCCAATTTAAGACATAGAATCTGAAGAATACTACCACTATAAAAATAGTTTGCGCTGATTAGTTTACCATTTATACATCTTTAGTAACCTCTGTGGTTTCAGAGATATAAACATTTGTTTGAAATGTAAGGACATAATTTGTTGATATAAATATGCCTCTATCCATCAGAAATTATGGTGCAAACTGACAGAGCTCCATTGGAGGGAATGAGTTAATGGAGCCATTCCACCAAAGAAGCTACACACTGTACAAGTTCCAACCCCATGGCAAAAAGAAAAGCATGCAGGTTGATTGGCTACACTAAATTGTGAATTTACACTGTATTTACCTTTGCCGAGTGGTCTGAGTTGTGGATGAAAAGCGTCCATGAAAGAATCAACCACATAAATACATAATTATACAACGACCCCCCCATTAATATTCCAAAACTTGCACACTGATTGGTCAGCATGCACGTTGTAAATCAAAGACTTATACTAATGTAAAAAGGTCCGGTCACCCAGACTTTTTCCATTAGTATAAGTCTTTTTTTTTTTTGGACAACAACGGAGAATGGAAGAGCTGCGTTGCTGTTATCTTCCTTTCTCTGTTGCTTTTTTTAAAGCTGTCTCACTATGTTAAACTCAGCGAAACAGCTTTAAAAAAAGCAACGGAGAAAGGAAGATCTCTGTTGCTTTTTTTTAAGCTGTCTCGCTATGTTAAACTCGTTTAACATAGCAAAACAGCTTTAAAAAAAGCAATGGAGAAAGGAAAATCTCCGTTGCTTTTTTTTTAGAGCTATCTCGCTATGTTAAAGTCTTTTAACATAGCGAGACAAGTTTTTAAAAGCAACAGAGATCTTCCTTTCTCCATTGCTTCCACACACACACTTCTGATGTACTGCGTAACCATAAGCATGCACAGTACATAAGAACTGCCGCAGAATACTGGACAGCTGCGGATGGGCAATAAGGAGTCATTATACAATGCCATTATTTAAGAAAAGTAAGTGTTTTTTTTTCTTAAATAATGTCATTGTATAATAGCAATAACCCACATCTGGGTGTGGGTAATGCTGGATTTACCCATGGTTGTCTTTGGCCACTCGGGCTTCACCCTTATGACCAAACCACACCAACCATGGGTAAATCCAGCATTACCCACACCCAGGCATGGGTTATTGCTTAAATAAAACATCTCAGTATTGTTACTTGATGATGTGCTTTAGGGAAAGCACTATGAAATCTTTCTTTAAGCAAGTTCAAGAATATATGCTCCAACAAAAGAGGGCATATGTCATGTGGACAGCAGATACAATGAATTAAACATACTTTGTGCATTTGGAGATATAGGTGGCATTTGTATTCAAGGCACATGCATGCAGGATCTAGATAATAGAATTATTATTTACCATAAGTCACTGGAACGACTGTTAGCAGTATTTCTGAGACATTATCCACAGGACCTAAAACACAGCATTGACAATGGGGTACTGGAAGTTACTGGAGGTCAGCACAAGCTCTAAGCATAATCTGGTCTAGGACTCAGCTGTGTGTATGGGGTGAGGCAAGTCACAGCAGGTGCTGGTAGCAAACTGTAACAGGGTTTAAAATATAGTACCGTTGAACTGCATAGCACTTACATGCATTGTAGCCTGGTTAGTACTAGCTTGTTATGCTAGCCACAATGCAATGCAAACAGAATCAACAGTTATTCTCAGACACAGAACATGACTGCATTATGCGTGTACTTGAATGCGTGATGCACTTGTTTGGTGGCACGTATGCCATGTTAGCAGTGTGAACAGCACATGGGTGCTCAGCATGGATGCTTGTGTGCATATATCTATAGTAAGGATACATGTGAGCACACAGCATAGTTGTGCTTTGGTGTTATGTTTGTATACAGCTAGGATGATGGATAGGTATCTACTTTAGCCTAACACCTGACAGCATAGCCATTTCAGTTTGAAATGACAATCTGTGTTCAGCTATGAAAATGTCAAATTTTAACAATATGCTGTAATGTTGATGGTCATCTCCTGATGGAAATTCTCCCCATTTGGCTGGTTAGGTAACTTTACACTCTTCATCAAATCTGGTTTGCCTAAAATACACTGATATCTCACCTTTCTGTTTTCCAACACCTCTGCCCTCAATGACTTAATCAGGTCCAAAGGGTATCCCTGGTCCAGGAACATTGACATCATCATGTCAAGTTCATTCTCGAACAGTTTCCCATTGGAAACCATCCTGGCAGCTCTAATAAACTGACCCTTCACTAAATTTTTCTTACAATGTATAGGGTGGCTACTGGTAAAATGTAAGCAACAATTCGAAAATGTATCTTTCCTGTATATGTTGGAAACATTTACCCCATCATTGACAGACAATTGGACATCCAAAAAATGATTGGCATGAGGGTTGAAACAATACGTGAATCTCAAAAAATCTGTAATATTTGTCAGATAATCTACAAATACCTCTATTTCTATAAGGTCCATTCTCCAAATAAAGAACATGTCATACAGAGGGACAAAGTGTGAATTAGTAATGAGCTTTATTTCCTAAGCTAACATAACTATGTTGGCAAAAATGGGGGCACAAGCTGCCCCCATAGCTACCCCACTTGCTTGTTTATAGTATTCCCCTTCAAAGAAAAGGAAATTGTTCTATAGCACCAGGTCCATCAATTCAACCAAAAAACTAATCTCAGTTCTTTCAAAAGGATGTTCCAGTAACACTTCTGCAAACAACTCTAGCACTATGTCATGGGGAATTCATGAAAAAAGGTCAATCACATCTACAGTGAGGAAACATTTACTATGTTTAAGTAACTCGCCGTTTAATTTAACCAAAAAATCCCAAGAGACCCATAAGACGTTTGGGTAGTGGATCAGTAAGAATTTTAGTTTTATGTCACTATACACTGCTAAAGGGTAGGTCTTAGATTCCTGGGTCATCACAATTAACCTATAAGGTGGATCCAACATTTCCTTGTCTACCTTGGGGATACCAAATACAGTAGGAATATATAGGTCCTTGTTATACAAAAAAATGTAGGTTTCTGTTGTAATAACTCCTTGAAGAAGGGAGTCCTCCAGGAACAAGTCAATATTTCTATAAGCAATGTTAATCTCATTCCTGGGAACTACCACATAATGTGAGTTGTCCATCAACATGTCATATATTTTGCTGACATAGTCCATTTGCCAGGCTATCATAACACCCCCACCCTTATCAGATTTCATAATCTGGATATATTTATCCCTCAAAAGTTTCTCTAACAAGAAATGCTTGCCCATATTCAAGTTATCCACCCTTAAAATATTCTCTCTATATAAAGAGTACAGCTCTCTTTCACACACTTTCTTGAAAGTGTGCAAAGTTTTATGCAAGGCTGGATTAAAATTATTTTCCTCTTTAAACTAGATGTCACCTGAGTATTAACATTATCTCTGTTCAAAAATGACAAATTCAATTTTCTTGTGAAAAGTTTAAGGTCTATAATAGCATTACTAATGTTGCCATAGTTCCTAGGAACAAATTTGAAACCTTTTTTAAACAGATGGAAATATGCAATATTTATATCCAAATCCATATGATTAAGAATGTAAAAATCTTTGTGTTCCAGTACCTTGCCATGTTGTTTGACTCTGATCATATTAGTCAAATAATTATCTACCTGTTCTGGGTTATTCTGGGTGTAAATCCTTTCACCCTGGGGTTCATCCTCCACCCCAGCCCTCTGCCATAGGTCATGGGTGGAGTACTATCCCTCCCACTTTGGCCTCTGAGTCTCACCGACTTTCTGAGCTGGGGTGAATTGGTCCCATTACAAACTTCTAAAGGGACGTCCTCTATGTCTAAATGTTCCTCATTGTTCACTGCACCCAATTCATTTATAGTCTCACCGCTAATGTTGGTGTCTTGTATAGCTCTTTTAGTACCCAGAGGGTAAGCTTTCCCTTCTTTATATTCATTGCTGTGTCTAATTAGTTTTTTATCCTTTTTCTTTTTTATCTGAACAAAATAATCATCTACAAACTTAAAAATATTATCAAAATTATCCTGGTATTCGGTAAACAACAAATCATTGGTAATAGCTTCCTTAAGAGATATAACTTCATTCATTAGCGTCTCAATGCGTTCAGTGTTAAATTTAATAATAAATTCCAATAGCTCAATTCCATGTCTATTACACATTTCAATTAAAGTAAAATGTTCATTTGAACCGTTGATCTCACCATCTCTCTTAGGATCTGCCTTCACTTAATACACTCTTTAAGGTATGTGTTGCCTAACTAATTTCTCAACTTCTTCAGTTTCCTTTCAAGATCTTTTAATCTCTGTTTAACACATACCAGTCTGTTGCTCAGTGCTGCAGGACTCTTTGAAAAATCAAAGTCTTGTATTAACCAGTTGTTGAATTTCTCATTGTCCCATCATTTTCTAGCATTCGTGCCTGCTATCACCATTAATCCTAGTACCAAACCATGCTTCCGGGGTGTTTGTTGTCCTACCATCCCTTTCGTTGTTAAAATTTTTATTTCCTGTATCATTAGCCCTGGAAGATATCTGGTCCATACCATTCACAGGACAAACTCTCCTCTCAAAGTTGGTATAATTATTATTAGAGGTCCATGTCTGGGTACCCAACGAGGGTAAAGATTGCGGAGGCACATTAATTTGTTTCACCTGTTGAGTTAATAAGTCCAAAACTGAGTAAATTGACCAAGAGATCCACTTTGCATTAACTCCTGTACCTCTCCCTCCATTCCCTCTGACAATGGTACAATCCGCAATTGGAAAGGTTCACTAAATGTATTACACTGAAGATAGAAAAACAGAGCAGTTTTTTCAAAAAAAGTTGCAGTGGCAAGAACATAGTGGAGGCTGAGAAGTGAAAAACTCCTTAATCGGAGAAACTGGCCAACATGAAATATAACAGTTGTTAGCTTGTCAGCTGTTGTCAGCCAAACTAGGGTGAAATTATCAAAGGTATCAAAATGACAGATGAGCAGAATAAACATTCAATCCCAAAAAAAGTGAACAAAATATTGGTACTTGATAGCTCAACATATAAAACAATCTCTTTTGCTGTAGTATGACAGACCAAAAAAACAAACTTTCAGTCCAAGTAAAACACAGCGAAGCCAAGCCTTCAATGACACTATATTAAATACTGATGCACGTAGCTCCAGATAAAATCCTGGGAAAACAGACTTAGTACAGGGAACTCCTCTGGCAATTTTGACTAGATGCCACAACTAAACCAGGATTAAATGATACTGTTTCTATTAACCCAGTGCTTAAATTGAGGTCCGCAAAGTTATGATTTTTTTATTTTTATTTGGGTTTTAAGTTAGGGGCTAAGGCATATAAAAGGGGTGGGAAGATGGCATAATGATTAAGGTGTTTACCTTACAGACACAAGGTGCAGGGTTTGATTCTCACATGGGGTAACTGGCTAGGCTTGAAATGGCTCACAAGGGCAGTTAGCCTAGTACCAATCTATGAACCTATCTATGAACCTATGAGCAACTCCTTATACGTTTTCCTCTTTGTTCTTTGCTATATGGCACCAGCTTACATATGTTATGTTACTGATTAGTTTTTTTATCTCAATTGAATAATTTTTCAATTACTTTTTAATTGCTTTGTAATTGGTTGTCTTATTTATGGTTTATGGGCTTAGTAAAACTTTAGTTCTGCAGAACTCCCAGTGGAGGACGAACGTGCTCAACTACCTTGTGATTTGTGTTGGAATAAACTTGATTTTGTTATCTCACAGATTTGTGCTTGGGTCAACATGGAGTTTTATTATTTTTACTGGTTGTTGTATTATCTTCACGTTTTGCACATCTGTTTTTCGGTTACTAATATTTGTTGGGTGTGCTGACCCTGCACCGAGTGAGGTATTGACATGCTTTGTATAACAGGGTTCTGTTGACTACTAAACGAGATTGGATTTTATCTGGAACTATGTGCATCAATATTTAATATAGTGCTGTTGAATGCTTGCCTTCCCTATGTTGGATTGAACATTCATTTTTTTGGTCTGTCATACTTCAGTGAAAGAGATTGTTTTTTATGGTGAGCTATCAAGTACCAATATTCAGTGCAGTGCTATCAAGGGTTTTGTCCACTTACTTTTCTTGGTTTTGAACATTTATTGTTTGTCTGTCACTTTGATACCTTTGATAATTTCGCCCTGGTTTAGCTGACAACAGTGGACGAGCTGAGAACTGTTATATTTTGACCTCACTTTCGCGTTGGTCGGTTTCTCCGGTTGAGGAGTTTTCCACTTCTCAGCCTCCACTGTGCTCTTACCACTACAATATTTTTGAAAAAACTGCTCTGTTTTTCTATCTTCGGTGTAATACATTTAGCAAACCTTTTCAGTTGTGGATTATACCATTGTCAGAGGGAATGGAGGGAGAGGTACATCAGTTAATGCAGAGGGGATCTCTTGGTCAACTTACTCAACTTTTGGACTTATTAACTTAACAGGTGAACCAAATTAATGTGTCTCTGCAATTTTTACCATTGCTGGGTACCCATACATGGTCCTCTAATAATACTTTTACCAACTTTGAGATGTGAGTTTGCCCTGTGGATGGTATAGACCAGATATCTTCTGGGGTTAATGATACAGGAAATAGAAATTTTAACAATGAAATGGTTTGTAGGACATCAAACACCCCCAAAGCATGGTTTGATGCTAGGATTAATGGTGATAGCAGGCACACCACTAGAAAATGACAGGAAAATGAGGAATTCAACAGCTGGTTAATACAGGACTTTGAATTTTCAAGGAGTCCTGCAGCACTGAGCGACAAACAGGAATGTGTTAAACAGAGACTAAAAGATTTTATAAGAAAACTGAAGAAGTTGAGAACTTTACAATTAGACAACATGTACCTTAAAGAGTGTATTAAGCATATGCAGATCCCAAAGGGACTAAGACTGTACAAAGTTCCTTTTGGTGTGATCAACAGTTCAAAGGAACATTTTGCTTTAATTGAAATGTTTAATAGACATGGAATTAAGCTATTGGAATTTATTATTAAATTTAACACTGAACGTATCGAGACTCTAATGTGTGAAGTTATAGCTCTTGAGGAAGCTATTACCAATGACTTGTTTACTGAGTACCTGGATAACTTTGATAATATTTTTAAGTTTGTAGATGACTATGTTGTTCAAATAAAAAAGAAAAAGGATAAAAACTAGAGACAGCAAGAATATAAGGAAGGGAAAGCTTACCCTCTGGGTACTAAAACAGCTGTACAAGACACCAGTATTAGGGGTGAGACTATAGATGAATTGGATCCACTGAACAATGAGGAACATGCAGGCATAGAGGACATTCCTTTAGAAGTTTGTCATGGGACAAATTCACTCCAGCTCAGAAGGCAGGAGAGACTCAGAGGCTAGAGGGGGAGGGATTGTACCACACCCCCGACCAATGGCAGAGGGCAGGGAAGGAGGATGAACCCCAGGGAGAAAGGATTTACACTCAGAATTACCCAGAACAGTTAGAGAATTATTTGACTGATATGATTAGGGTCAAACAACATGGCAAGATACTGGAACACAAAGGTTTTCACATTTTTAATCATATGGATTTGGATATAAATATTACATATGTCTGTCTTTTTGAAAAAGGTTTTAAATTTGTTCCTAGGAACTATGGCAATATTAGTAATGTTATTATAGACCTTAAACTTTTCACAAGAAAATTGAATTTGTCATTCTTGAACAGAGATAATGTTAATACTCAGGCGATACCTTGTTTAAAGAAGAAAAGTACTTTTAATCTACCCTTGCACAAAACTTTGCAAACTTTCAAGAAAGTGTGTAAAAGAGAACTGTACTCTTTATACAGAGAGAAGATTCTGAGGGTAGATAATTTGACTTTAGACAAACATTTCTTGTAGGAGAAACTTTTGAGTGATAAATATATGCAGATTATGAAACCTGATAAGTCACTGATTGTTTTTTATCTCAACTGAATAATATTTCAGTTACTTTTTAATTGCTTTTTAATTAGTTGTCTTATTTATGGTGTATGGGCTTAGTAAAACTTTAGTTCTGAAGAAGTCCTAGTGAAGGATGAAAGTGCTCAACTACCTTGTGGTTTGTGTTGGAATAAACTCGATTTTGTTATCTCACAGTTTTGTGCTTGGGTCAGCTTGGAGTTTTATTATTTTTACTGGTTGTCGTATTATTTTAGTGGTCAGCAAGGAATGGAGAAAGTTTTCATAGTAGAAAATGTGAGAAATCTGGAGCAAGAGAACTCACCCCTGGAGTTATTTATACTAGAACTCCAAAAGATGAATCAAAAGAAAGACACCTTTATGGAGAATACCTCAAAAATGAATAAACAAATTGATAGAGAACTATCCCACCATTCTGATGCTCTATCCAGTTTACAGGTGGAATATGTGATCCTAAGTAATAAGTTTGCAGATCTGGAATCCAAATTGGATGATTGGATGGACAGACAGAAGTAGAAGAAAAAAATCTATGGATAATAGGGGTTCCAAAGAAAAATAAAAGAAGCCATTGTGTAGTCATTGTGCAACAGTACATGGCAAGATGGTCAGAAATCACAGAGAACTCAGTCTGAATGCAAGAAGCCCACAGAGTGCAGGGATGAGCTGCAAACTCCCAGATCTTCAGGACAAGATGTATTATAGTTGAACTGGAATCACAGTTACTAAAGGAAGAATATTATTCAACCCTTGGAAACCAGGGGTGAGTTACAATGTTGAGAACAATCAAATAATTGATGAAAATTACTATTATGCAGCACAGAGGCAGCCCTCCACACACCCTAAACTGATATATCAGCTCTGAGTTTTCCATATTCAGAGAAAAAAGGAATATTCTCAGAAATGTCCATCTTGGACTTAGTATAATCAATTTTTTGCCCATTCAGCATCTGTATTTCAGGACTTGCTGAAGTGGGCCCGCCACTTCAAATTGTTATCGGCTGTAACTTCTGATAGGAAGGGCAATTTTAAATTAACCTTTATTTACTTCTTTTATTAACCTTCAGACTAAGTGTTGCAGACTGATTAAATATTAGTCCTCCAATCTATGCAGTAGAATGCAAATTTTTCATTTTTAAAGAAGTCATGCGGTGGAATCCTCTATTTAAGGCTTTGAGCTCATAATACTCATGGTTGTACTGTGTGATCTGTTTAATAGTTGAGATGGTGTGAAATTTGCATTATGACAGCTGAAGCAGATAATGACAGTTATATAAATTGGAGCATGAACCTCAGATTTGTTGATGTCTCAATGCTAAGAAGGCATTTGACAGAGTCAAATGGGCATATTTGTGGAGGGTATTAGGAATATGTGGGCTAAGTACAAGATTCATAAACTTCATTTTTTCCATTTAATACAACTCATTTGCAAGACTTAAGACATGCAGGGCTGTCTCAACCCTTTAGGATAACATGGGGCATTGGACAAGGTTGACCTTTGTCACCATTCTTTTTGCTCTATATCTCAAACCATTATTGTAAGCCACAAGGTTTCTAAATATTACTGGGTATACATGTACTGGAGAACAGAGACTAGCCACATATGCAGATAATGTTCTAACATTCCTGAAGAATCTGCTTAAAAATCTAGAGAAACTGTTTAAATGTATACCAATCTTTGGAAAGTTCTCAGATTATAAGGTAAGTGCTGAAAAGACCAAATCAATCATGGTTAATGACGCTCTTCCTGGAGTTAAGGGCATAATATCAAGGGTTCAAGACAGATAAACAATTTAATCACCTAGCAGTATGGTTATGCTACACACTCTTGGACTCCACATTGAAAACATATGAATATTATCCTGAAAATACAAAGAAGGATTTGAGAAATTGGAAAATTATCCAGCTAGAAACAGAGCAGAAAATTCAGGTGGTCACCTCCTTTCTGTTTCCTCAATGGTTGCATGCTTTTTGTTGTATGCGTACCAGTACATCAGAACACAAATATTGTCCCTGCAAGGGGGAAGAAGATGGGTTGGGGTTTGGAGAAATGCTAGTGACTACTTGAAACTTATACTGATAATGTCCAAGACAGACATAATCAGGGCAAGGTAGGTTGTGGTGAGCATGTCGCTGATCCCATATGCTGTTGTCCACAGTGAAAGTGAAATAACAGGCTGCAGACAGGAGTGAGCTCACATACACTCACACACACATACACACACACTACAGAGGACTATAACCTGCTGCTGTGGGTGCAGAAGACACTGTACATATCAGTGTGTTCCGCACCTGCAGAAGCACCATTGCTGATGCTGTTACAGTTGGTGACATCATTGCAAATGTGACTGCTGTCAATGTACTCACATAATACATAGTGATATCAGGGCAAGTCCTACCCCACAAGAATGAACATCATGCTCCTATGCATTAATGAAGTGATGCCTATATTGTATGCTGCAGGATGCTTGGGAGCAGTGGGGTGAATTTTGTCATCCATACTGGGCAAACAAGAAAATGAAATATTTTGTAATGCAGGCATAGAGAAGAACTTTTGTCTCATATCCCAGATACTGTGATGGGTAAAAAATGTAATAGTCCTCATACTGAAGCAGAAATGAATCGGTTGAGATAAAAATGCTTCATATCCATTAGGATGAAAGTAAAAACAGGGTTATCTATTACCCAAGTTCCAGCTTCTCATGTTTTAGTTGCATACAGTTGAGCACTCCTTTGTGTATCCAGGTATGAGACACCATAATGCTCACACTTTAGCTGTATATATACTTCTTCTATGTAGGTGAAACCTTGGCGGTAATAAATTTAGAGCTTGTGATGTAGAGGCAGGGACCCCACACCAGAGGCTGCAAGCGGGCTTGCCACCTACAAAAAATACACTTATTTACCTAAGCACAAATCTCAAATACATGCATTTTTCCAGCAATTGACAGCACCCTATTGGAACTCAAGTAGTTGGGACTTGAATTACTAAAGTAAATCACCAAAGCAAGCATCATGTTATGTTTAATGCAAGAAACTTACCACCTACCACAATGTACACAAAGGATAGACCAACATAAGGTTAACAAAATTACTCTGAAACTAAAGTCTGACAAGGTAATATTGCTGTTTTCACCTTAGAAAGGATGGCTAGATGATGTTAATCATACTGAGTCATGCTTCTGTATGGAATTTAACAGACAGAGCAGCTCAAGGTCAATTCATGACAGTATCAGTGAGCAAAGGAGGACTGTAATCCATCATGTGTGTTTTATTGAAAAGATTGTATTGCTAGTACATTCCATTGGAATATCTCAGTATTCTATTGTTCACTTACATTGCTAACAGCACTGAGAGTGTTTTGCTGAGATGAAGTGACAACAAAGTATGGAAATTTGTTCTTTTCCCCACTGCTGTGTTATCTTGCAGTTAGTATATTTATAGCTATAAAGGTATGGTTTTATAGCCGCCATGTAGGTGGTAAAGGGGGGGTTGAACCTTGTAAAAACATTTCTTTTTTTTATGTACATTTATTAATACCAAAGTACCACAGTTTATATCCAATATACTGAATATTGGCTGGCCAAGGTGTTGCAGTGGTTAGCATTGTCACCTCACAGCAAGAGGTTCTTCGGTTTGTTTCTTGGCTGGAACACCTTCTGTGCGGAGTTTGGATGTCCTCCCTGTAGTTGAGAGAGTTTTAAAAACATGCAGGTAGGTGCATGCATGTAGTGTGTGCATGTGTATGTATGTGTGTGTGTGTGTGTGTGTGTGTGTGTGTGTGTGTGTGTGTGTGTGTGTGTGTGTGTGTGCCTTCTTTGAAGGTTGGGCACCAGGCTGACAACATGACACCATGAAAACTTCACTGCTAATCAATCTGCGAACCGGTAATCTGCTGTGGTGACCCCTAACCGGGAAAAGCCGAAAGACATCGCATTGATTTTTTTATACTGAATATTGAAGTTATATGCAAAAACATTTCTTTTGCACACTGTACTTTCATTCCCTAGTTCAAGACTCAAAATGAACTGTATTTAGGAAGGCTTAACAAAAGCTTCTTAATGGCACCTAACTGCTGGTAAGATCTAGTGAAGCACTACAAGTTTATATTTTTTATGATTCTGGAACATAATCTTAGCACTCCATGCACTACAAATAAATTCCTAGTAAAGTTTATTGTACTTGGCATCCAATGTAATAACACAGATGTCACAGTGTAGTAACAATGTAATAACACAGATGTCACAGTGTAGTAAAAAGCTGTCAGTCACACTGTAGTAAACAGTTGTCTGCTATGGAATGACCAATTTACTCAATCTTCATCTTCACGGATGCACAAATTTGCACAAATTATTAAAAATGTTTTCTTTCCAGCATTAATTCCTTACACTACAATATGCAAACTCAGTCTATAGAAGGTCTTGTCACTGAAGTGATTCATACAGCTGTAGTTAATTTCTAAAAATGATCAACCAATCCCTTGATAGACAATAATTTACCAGTTTTGCATGGGTTTTGTTACACTGTATGCCAAGCCATGTTCACCTTACTAAGAATCTTACCTTGTTCCACCTTATTTTTGTTACCTTTCATTTGAGTATAACTGTGCTTATTTACTGATTTATTGTCTGACTGAGTAACTGATCGTGCTGCATTCTGGTTAAATTGTAATAAAAGCTGCTGCAGACTACAGAAAACATACCTACCTACTACAAATTCTTTCTTCCCTCTACTGCATCATCAGAAGGTGGGTCTGGATGTCAGGGAATCAGGAAGTAATTGGACAGATGTTCATCATGGTTCACTGTTGCAGTCATTACTGTAGGGTTCTTCCTGCTGGAAGCAGCCCTCGATCGGCCAGAGTCCCAAAGTCTGGGTCCGACGTCGGCCGAGGTCACTCCTTCCCTGACGTCAGCGTGCCAGGGGTATAAAAGCCTCAGCCGGCGCCATTTTCCTCAGTCTTTCTTGCCGTGTGGTGCCCGAAGCAAAGTAGTTCGCAAGTGCCGGTTGGCCGACACCTGTTCACTTTGGTGATTTGTCTGAAGACTTCTTCTTCTTAAAGCTAAGTACCCCGTTGGGGAAACTTTTTTCTTGCTCCAGTTCGATGTCAGAAAAAGTTAATAATTGTATTTCTTGTGGGAAGCAAATACCTCATAAGGATTTTCATTCATACTGTATTCCTTGCCTAGGCCCTGACCACGATGTAGCTAGTTGTAGGTTTTGTGCTAGATTTAACCAACGCACTATTAAGCGCAGGTATGATTTTGCCTTCCATTACTTTGGGAGAAGATTTAATTACAATATGTCGTCGGATTCTTATCTGGCTGGAGCACACAAATGGCGCAAAGATAAAGGCAGGCCTCCGAGGTGCAAAACGGACGACATTTCTTTACTAGAGCCAGTTGCCGGTTCGTCGGTCATCAGTGAGGCGCTTTCGCAGCCCCTGTCGTCCGCCACTTTTGAACCGCTCGCCTGTACCGACTCCCATGAGGAGCCAATGGGGCCTTCTGTATTTCAAGGGACCGGACCTTCGGATAATGCCCCCTCAGATGGGTCCGGAGCCACTGTGCAGGCACCGGCTTCTGAGGGGATTTTCAGGCCTACACAGCTTCATGTTAAAATGGCTTCAGTGTTACAGTCAAAGGCAAAGACAAAGACAAAGGCTCCAGCAAAGACAAAGAGACAAGCACAGGCCTCTTCAGTTCAAGGCCCTAGACCTCAAGGATAGATGCCTAAAATGGCCGAAGACCTGTTAACTATGATTAGGGGTTCCCATCCCCTCCTGCCAAAAGGCCTAGGCAAGAGCCAGATTATGATTCATCAGATCAGGTTTCAATTTCTTCTGCTTCTTCCCTCCTTCCCTCCTTATGAGGATTCTGATGCTGAAGAATCCCTTCCTTCAGCTTCCCCTCCTGAAGATTATTCTTTTGGGGAAACCTTGCATGACATGAGAGAGCATTTCCACTAGGAAGGGCAGGAATACCCTGAATCCAAGAGAAGGCTTAGAGATTTTCTTCTTCTTCCCCAGCATAGGCCCCTGGCTATCCCCCCCGTCTTGGACATTGTGGGTGATGTTTTTACAGAGTCTACTCTCTCTCCTTATTCCTTTCCTCCTGCTCCTGTCAAACCTGATAGGTATTACAGGATTCCGGATTCTCACAAATTCCTTTTTAAAAATCCTTCAGCTGATCCAGAAACTATTTCGCAGGGCCCTAAGGGTGTTAAAGCGGCCTCTGCTAAGAACACTATTCTCTCTGACAGGGAATCCAGAGCCTTGGAAAGGTGGGGCAAAAAAGTCTATACTTCCACTACTTTGTCTATTAGAGCTCTGAATTGTCAATTTCATATGTTGAAATACCAACAGTACCTTTTGTCTGTGTTGAAACAAAAGATGTCAGCTGTTTCTGGTTGTACAGAAGATAAGGAGCTTCAGGATTTATTGCATGCTATTGAGCAGGTGGGTAAACATACCCTGCATTGTGGTTTTGATTCTTTGGAGGCTTCTTGCAGGGCTGCAGCTACTGGCACAGTTATTAGAAGGCATGCTTGGTTAAGGGAGCAAAGTTTGCCATATCAGGTTAAGGCAAAACTGTTGGATGCCCCTCTGCAGCACAATGTTTTGTTTGGGGCCAAGGCCGAGGAGGTATTAAAGAAAATGGAAGACAAGGCCAAATCTATGCAGATGGTTAAAGATTTTCTACAGGTGCAACCTCCTAGATTTAGCAGGAACTGGCCAGCTAAGCCTTGGTCCTTTCTGACCTTGGACAGACCCCAGAGAGGCAGATACAGGCATTCCAGAGGTAGAGAACAGGCACAGACCTCTTTCAGATCCAGGCAGTGGAGTGCTCCCTCTCCCAAGGGTGGAGAAAATAGGTCACAACCTTACAGGAAACAGTCTTTATGACTCTCCCTTATTAGTTCCAGGGGCTCCTCTCCTGGAAGCACCTTTGGGAGGAAAAATTTCTCTTTTCTATCACAATTGGAGCCGCATAACCCAAGACAAATGGGTTCTGGACATAGTTTTAAGAGGTTACAAGTTTCATTTCCATACCTTGCCAAAACCAAATGGATGGCCAGACCTGCCAAAGCATCAATGGGCAGAGGCTCAGAAGCAAGTTCAGTCCCTCATGGCTATGAGGGCCATAGTATTGGTACCAAGCACAAAAATAGGGCAAGGTTTTTATTCAAGGCTTTTCCTGGTTCCCAGGAAGGAAAACACATGGAGACCAGTCCTGGACCTCTCAGTACTAAACACCTTTCTGGACATTCCAAAATTCAAAATGCTCACTCTGCAGCAGCTGCTACCCATGTTAAGCAAGAACGCTTGGATGGTGACTTTGGACTTGAAATAAGCTTACCTGCATATTCCTATAAGGCAGGAATGCAGAAGGTACCTCAGATTCAAAGCGGGCTCGAAACATTACCAGTTCTCTGCGCTGCCCTTTGGCTTATCTACTGCGCCCTGGGTCTTTACCAAGTGCCTGGCTCCAGTAATGACATTTTGCAGACAGAAGGGAATTCAAATATACCCTTATCTGAACGATTGTCTCATTCAAGCGGACAACAAGGAGACTTTACTTCAGCATCTGGTTTTTGTGCAGCATCTTCTCAGGTGTCTAGGGTTTACAGTGAACCTAAAGAAATCAAACCTGGTACCCACTCAACAGATTACTTTCCTGGGTGCTCTTTTGAGCACTACAAACCAGATAGCTTACTTGACACCAGAAAAAAAAGTGCAACTGGCTTCTTCTTTCAAAAACCTGGCCGCAAAGAGTCAGCTGACTGCAAGAAAAATTCTGCAGGCTTTGGGTTACATGGCATCCTGCATTCTGCTAATACCATATGCAAGACTGCATATGAGGAAAATACAGTGGTACATCAAGAGTATATGGTCTCAGCATTGTCACAGTTTGGAAACAGTGATCACAATTCTGCCTTGCCTCCAGCGGGAATTTCTTTGGTGGGCCGAGGCCTGTCTCCAGAACAAGGGAAAGCCTTTCTGTCCCACTCCAGCCAATCAAGTGATAATGACAGATGCTTCGGACTATGCACGGGGAGCCCACATGCAATGAAAATGTCTTCAGGGTGCCTGGACAGAGGACCAAATGCACCTGCACATAAATTTGAAGGAAATGCTAGTTGTACAGAATGCTCTGACAGCTTTCAAGGATCTCATTCTACCAGGACAATTACTGATAAAGACAGACAACACTACAGTGATGTGGTACATAAACAAGCAGGGAGGCTCCCACTCTTACCCCCTGTGTAGACTGGCCATGACTCTGTGGAACACAGCACTGGCCTCCAAGGTGGATTTACAAGCACAATTTCTGCCAGGAAAAGACAACTCTCTGGCAGACAGTCAAAGCAGAAATCTCTCAGATCCACACGAATGGATGTTGGATGTTCAGGTATTCAGGATGATAACAGAGGCATGGGGGTGCCTGGACATAGATCTCATTGCATCTCCCCTAAACCACCAACTTCAAACGTTCTGCACGAGGACCTACCATAAACGGGCATGGAAAGTGGATGCTCTTTCATTCAGTTGGAAAAACCTCTCAGTGTATGCTTTTCCTCCATTGCCTCTTCTACCAAGGGTACTTTTGAAAATCAAACAGGACAAACCGAATATGATCCTTCTGGCACCCAAATGGCCTTGACAATTCTGGTATTCAACCCTGATGAACTTGGCTCAGGGTCCACCCTGGATTCTACCACAAATTCCACATCTACTGTCTCAACACAACGGCCAGATCCTGCACAGTCATGTCAAAATGTTGAATCTAGCAGCCTGGCAGATCCAGGGGCTATAAGCAATTCTACCCTTACCAAACAGGTAATGGATGTAATTCTTGAGGCTAGAAGGCCCAGCACCAGGAAATCTTATTTAGGAAAAAGGACAAGATTTTGCATCTGGGATCAGGCCCAGGGTTTTGATACTACAGTTCCAAACATCCCTCTGATTTTACAATACCTAACAGAGATGTTGCATAAGGGCCTATCTTTTTCATCTATCAAAATACATGCCTCGGCTATTTCTGCACAATACAATATGGATTCCCCTCTTTTTTCTCATCCGTTACTTAAACAATATCTCAGGGGGGCTAAGAATATTAGGCCCCCTAGAAGTGCTCCAGTTCCCGCTTGGGATCTCAATTATGTTTTGGAAAAACTTACTCTGCCCCCTTTTGAGCCTGCGGCTACCACAGATTTAAAGTTTTTATCTTGGAAAATTGCTCTTCTTTTAGCAATAACCTCTGCCAGAAGGGTCTCGAATTACAAGCACTCATGTCTGTGGAACCCTTCATTATTTTTCATCAGGACAGGGTTTCCCTGAGGACTAATCCCACTTTTATGCCTAAGGTGGTTTCTATGGTAGCCTTGAATCAGACTATTCATTTACCTACCTTCTATCCTAATCCTCAAAATGAAGAAGAGAGAATTTTGCATTCTTTAGACATACACAGGCAGCTTCACTTTTACCTGGACAGGACCAAGTTTTTTAGGAAAACTGACCAATTGTTTGTAGCCTATGCTGCTACATCACATGGAAAAGCAATCACTAAACAAACTATTTCTAAGTGGATTGCCCACTGCATCAGATTCTGTTATTCTCATCATGGCAAACCAGTTCCTATTAACATTAGGACACATTCTACCAGAGCTGCTGCTACTTCAGCAGCCTTCCTCAGTGGAGTTCCTACAAAGGAAATCTTAAGAGCTGCTACTTGGAGTTCTGTGCTTACCTTTTCTAAGCACTACAACCTCCCTCTCTACTCTAAATCTAGGGCTGGCTTTGCCTCTGCAGTCCTGCAGGGCCTTGTGGCCACCCCTTCTGTACCTTCTCCAGCCACCCATTCTTAGCTTTGGGATTCAACCCTACAGTAATGACTGCAACAGTGAACCACGATGAACATAGTACAGTTGTGTACTCTTACCATAAATGTAGATGTTCGAGTGTGTTCACTGTTGCAGTCTGGGTTACCCTCCCTCCTATCCCCTCTTTTGCTGTTTCTATGAGTACTGTCTGTGTTTCCTTTACACCACTCTTCCTCTGAGGTATATGTGCTTATGATTTTTAGATATGTTTTATTTTGATGCATGTCTAAGCTATTGGCCTGTTTCTGGGCACCTGACATCTGGGGCAAGAAAAACTGAGGAAAATGGTACCAGCTGAGGCCTTTATACCCCTGGCGCGCTGACGTCAGGGAAGGAGCGACCTCAGCTGACATCGGACCCAGACTTTGGGACTCTGGCCGATCAATGGCTGCTGCCAGCAGGAAGAACCCTACAATAATGACTGCAACAGTGAACACTCTCAAACATCTACATTTATGGTAAGAGTACACAACTGTACTTTGCGCAACATATAGTAAAAACACCAGTTTGTTAAACTTAATAAATTAGGTCCAGTGAAATAACTAAAGCAAAAACTATACATTTTCGAATAAGAAAGCCAACTTTACAAGATGAAGGCATAATTATGACAAAAGAAAATGGGCAAAAAATACTTTGTGTTTAATCTTTAATGGCTGTGCATGCCTACTGATGAACCCTAATAATATAGGATCATACCTCTAACCAGCAAGAGATTATCCATAATTACATTTCCTCACCTTATTTTCATTTCAGTTTTGTATACAGATGCCTGCTTGCATAAATGTTTTCACACAACATTGTACATACTGCCTACTTAACTCTACCAGATTACTGAACAACCCATTTACTGCATTACTTTCCTCTTGCTTGATGTAAATCTCTCTCCAGGCTGAACCTGAAGTTGTTTAAGTATCATCAAAGCTCTACCTTGGTAATCAAATATAGCAAATAAAATAAATAATAAATAAATAGCTTTAAAATGTTTGAGACTTCACAGCTAATCTCTCAGAAAACTATGCTGCGTCTCAGTAACAGAACACACTTAGTGATTTCATGTAAAAACAGCATGTACACACGTTTACCTTCGTGTAATTCTGTCACTGCATAGGAGTGTAAATGGTTTCATTACGTTATTTGCTTGATTGCCTTTTTCTACTTGAGTATAGTTGTTTGAGGTTGTTGTTCTTCCCCACTTGTATTTGCTTAATGAAGTTTGGCAACAAACTAAGTTGTCCTGGGACATCTTCATGGGGGGTTAGGTTAATATTAGGGGGAGTTAAGTGGGTTGGGGAGGTGAAAGTGTTAAGTGAAGGCAGGGATGTTTGGGAGGAAATGAGATAATGATAGGGAGGGGCTTAAGAGGTTTAGTCTAGTGTAGCTGGGTTAAGCAATCACATTTTGGCATGAACTTGCTATACTGCAGGTTCATGTCCTGACGACCGGTGTGTTCTTTGGTCGGGTAAGGCCTTGGTTTGGTGGTCGGCATGAGGAGGTGAGTGCCTAGGGTATAGGGCATGGTCAAATGTTTGAAAGTAATTTTTTTTTTTTTCTGAGTGTGCTCTTCGGAGACGACTGGTATATATTTTGCTGTGGGATTGCTTGTGGTTGGGAGACGGGAGCCAGGGGAGTTGTGAGGGTGTGAGTCACTTTGTTTGGCTCTGTTGGTCGTGGGTTGATTGTTGTAGTGGTTGGGTGGTGGCGGTTCATGGGGTTTTGGCAGGAGGGAGCTACATTCTACTTTATCTGGGTTCGTTTTGCTGGCCAGGTGACCTTTGATTCGAAGTTCTCTCGTCGTTGGTGGTATGTTCATCTAAGAAGACTCGTGGTGCTTGGTTACCTGGTGGCTTTTGCTGCAGTACGTACTATCACAGGCATTTGGTAATTGGTGTTTAGTTAATGTGTTCATGTAAAGCACTCTATGGTGTCTTGTTCGGTGGTGGTGTAGTGGCGAATGGGGGGGTTTTGCTATTGCTTTGTTTCTTGAGGAGAGTTTGTGCCAGTTTCGCAGGTTGAGATTTTCCCTATGAGGAACCATTGTCAGTTGCGCATGCGCGCATGGTGATAACTGCCATAGGGGAGGATTATGGTAGGGCTTGGTTAAACTTGTTTTCGCTCTGTTGTACGATCTTGGATGATACATAGTGTTCCATACTCTTTTAGCTTTTGTTTTGTAAGCCTGGTTAGTCACTGTGTTGTAACTACTCTAATTTCAGAACGATATGTAGGCAATGATGTTTATTTTGTTTAATGATTGAATTTTATTGTAATTTCTCATTTGTAGGTAAGCTACTGCTTTTGAGTTTTAAACATAATTTTATTGTGTAAGGTCTGAGTGGAAACTCACTGGAACATGAGCTATTTATGTTAGATGTAAATGATGCATATAGTTTCTATGGTAGCCGGTACTGATGTAGTCTGTAGAGTTTGCCATTTTGGTAAAATGCTGGATTTTCTTGTAATTTGTTAATTTTAAGTTTATTTATAGAGGAATTTTACTGATATAAGTCTATTAGGGTTTGAGTTTTTTTGCTTTAGCTTTAAGAAGCATATATTCCATTACTGGTCAGATCTAGTCATGTGTCTGGTGTACATGTGACTGTATACAGATTTACATATATTGTTTATATTGATCAAGGAGTTGCTTGGTTTATGGCACCCTCACATTTAAAATATTGGATTATTATTTTGCAGGTTTGATATTATTGTACATAGTTTAAGCACACAGCTCAGGATGTGCTTCTCCCTTGAAGGGCTTCACAGGTCATTTAAACCTCTATGTGGATAAGGGTGATGATGAAGGCATTATGCTGTTAAATGTCAGATGAGCTGCTTAGCATCAGTGGAAACTCAGTTATGAATGCAGTTAGGGCATTGCATTGTAGTGTACTTGCTTCCCGGTAAAAGCGTCTGCCGAAGCTATGAAGTTTTCATTTATGAAGGGAGTGTTTCTGTGGCACTTCTCTTAAGTGATGTCAGGGTTATGGAGAGTTTGGTTCACTCAGGTGTTTTTGTGGTGGTGTGGTCTGCAGCTGTAATTCTGCTCGGGTCCGTAAGGGTGGTTTGGTTCACAAAAAAAAAAAAAAAAGGTTCTTAGATGGAGGTTGTCCGGAAAAGAGTGCTTGGCCACTATTATGCTATCACATGGTTATGGAAGAAATGGTGATATTGGAAATAGTTGAAGTTATGTCTTGCCTGAAGCCTTTGCAGCCTTGGTATGGTGGAAATTGATTGGAGTTGTGGTCTTAGCATGTTTGGCCACTGGCAGGACTGATGGGGTTTTAGTATGTGAAGTGATAGGTGTCATTCTTGGAGATTATGGCAAGAAGCATGGCCGCTTTTGTGGTGACTACTCGCTTAGGTAAGGGGGAAGGGAGTTAGCATAGCATGATTGCCTTTAGGGAGCCTCGTTCATCTAAGCGGCTTGTTTGGTTTACATTTGTTATCTGGGGAAGTGCAATGGGAGGTAAGCCTTCCTTTTCATGTCTGAAGTTTCCTCTCATTTACCCAGCGTTTACTGCATGTTAAGCATGGAAACCTTCTGCAATACTGTAGGACCCGAAATACAATAAAAAAAAAAAAAAAAAAGAAAAAGAAAATGAGGTGTTACCTTCTGTTCTTCTCTATACATTTTAAAGTCCCTTAGTCCCCTCCATAAATGAGCATTGCCGAGTGGGGCTAACCTGATCAAGAAATTCTAAGAATAATTCAGTAATTATATCAAATAACTGATGTGCCTTTATACTCATACACTTGAAAGCAACACATATGAAACCTATAGTTAAACACGAGCCAGGTAAATAAACAATTTCATGAAGGCAAGTAGATTTGTCTAGATTTTAAATAATTCATTGTCCGTGCTCCTGCCGGCCAGTTTCAATTTTAATGTTTATTAGATTTTATTTGCTGAGCAGTCCTCTTAAAGGCTTTCTTTCAGCACTCTTTGAACTGAATTTAATTTTAACATTAACTCATTAAAGGTTGCAGAGAATGTAATGTTTTCATGTTAGAGATTTTGGATTACAATAATATGGCTCAATGAATTACAAGTGATGAGATTTATTCACTCCGTTTATGGTACGGATATGATGATGGCAGTACTGTTTGGGTGTTTGCCTTACAGCCACAATGTGCAGGGTTTGTTCTCACATGGTGGAATGGTCACAAAGCTGGTTAGCCTAGTAGTAATTTATGGGATGTTTGAGGAATATCAAGCATATCACTAGCATCAATGTATTTTAAGAAGTTTTAATTAAACTTTGTCACATTCTGTACAATTGTCTGTTATGTGGATTTATACCTCAGAAAATATTTATTGTTAGGTCAGTGTCTCATACTGGAGCAACTGGACCATATAAATAAGTTGTACTGATGTCAAAAAAAAAAAAAAAAATGTTGAATGTTCTCCTTCTATGGCATGAATAGTACAACTTGGAAGAGGGTCGTTCATAGGTTCATAGGCTGATACTAGGCTATCAGCCCTAGGGCCTATACAAGGTCATTTGAGACTTCGGCTGTGGGCGACTACTGTTTGGCACTTTTGTTGAATTTCTGTTGTGGCATTGCAGTGCTGGGGGGAGTTCTGGGGGCTGCAGCATATGCTTTAGGAAAACATAGTTGCAAAATTGTATAGGACAATAGTTAAAGCTTTGAAGATGTCCTGGAAGGCGTGTTATGTATTTTAGATTTAGGTTCATAAGTTCATACTAGGCTATCTGCCCTGGGGCAATTATAAGCCTAGCCCGATTCTGTATGGCTTACGCCACCCCTTGATTTGAGTATACTGTGCCCTTTTTTAAGGTTTACTTTACTATGCCTCTGCCTAATAGTGACACGGGAGTAATCCCTGGGACAAACCTACGATCCCCCATCCACTTATCGAGATTCTTCTTGAAGAGATTCAGTGAGGTGCTCTGCCTCACATGAACTGGAATTCTATTCCAGAGCGAAGGGAGCCTCTGGGTTATGAACCTGTCCCTCCAGCAAGTTCTATTTATTTCTGTGCTGAGGTTCAAGTCCCTCGAGCGTGTGGCTCTAAGGGATTTAGATTTACTGAGGTGGAGCATGTCCATTAATTCTGGATTTGACATAGCTTTGTATGTCAGGCATAGATCGCCTCGAAGTAGGCGGTATGTAACTGAGTAGAGCTGGAGGTTTTTTAACCGAGCAGTATATGGCATCTGTTTGAGACCCTTGATCCTCTTGGTGAGATACTTTTGGGGTCTTTCTAATTGCTGCAGGTGTCGGATAAGGTACATCCCAAAAGGGGCATTGTATTCTATGATGGGCCTGATGAGGGATGAATAAAGGGGCACGATTACCTCTCTTGATCTAGATGTGAAACCCTTCTTGATGAGGTGGGCTATCTAGAAGGACTTTCTAACCACTTTGGCAATGTGGTTTTCAAAGGAGAGATTGCTATCAACTTGGGTCCCCAGGTCCCTAATAACTTTCTCTGTACTTAATGGGTTTCCGCCTATGTGGTAATTTGTGGGCACATTGTTTTTGCCAAAGGGTATGACTATACATTTTTTGGCATTTAGCTTTAAACCATGGCGCTGGCACCAGTTATCTGTCCCTGTGAGACCTTTTTGAAGGATGTTTGTGTCAGCTGGAGAGTTGATTATGGCGCCCAGTTTGCAGTCGTCTGCGAACTTGGTGAGCCATAGTCCTCCCACATTTGCCTGTACCTCGGAAAAGTATATACCGAACAAGAGTGGTCCCAGGACAGAACCCTGTTGGACGCCACTTGTGACCGGTTTCGAGTCTGACATGGCTCCAGCAACTCTCACTCTGTGGGTTCTGTCTTTGAGCCAGTTTGCGACCCATCTTGTGACATAGGGGTTTATATTTAAGCTGGATAGCTTATCTATGATGCCCGAGTGGGGTATTGTGTCAAATGCCTTTGCAAGGTCCAGATAGGCTGTGTGGACTACCTTCCCTTCATCTATGGTTTTGGTGACTGTTTCAAAGAAGTCAACCAGGTTTAAAAGGCAGGATCTGCCCTTGACAAAGCCGAACTGGGTAGGATCTAGTGTCTGTAGGTCCCCAATGTCTTTGTTTATGAGCTCCATGATGATCCTCTCCATAGCCTTGCAGACTAAGCTAGTCAGGCTTATGGGGCGATAGTTTCCAGGGTCCGTAGATGCTCCACCTTTGTGGAGTGGGACCACTGTTGCCATACGCCATTCTGTGGGCACATATCCTGTAGTGAGGCTGAGATTGTATAGCTGTTTTATTTGAGGGATTAGATCCTCTTGTAGTTCATGTAGGACGCAACCTGGGACGCCATCTGGTCCCATGGAAGCAGTGTTTTTTGCTTTGGAGAGGGCAGCCTTCACCTGAGCATCTGAGATGTTTGGGAGGCAGCCCTCTACTGGGATAGATATTTGCTCTTTTGGGGGGGAGGGGGGGGAGAAGTTTGCACTGAACCTGTCTGCCAGGATATTGGCGATGTCTGTGGGTTCAGTGTATTTTTGTCATTTAGAATCAACTCAGAACAAGTCTGGGAGTTGCATCCCAGGTTTCTAACATAACTGAAAAAAGCCTTATGATTGTCTTTGGTGTCCTGTGCAATTTTTCTCTCGAAGCTGGCCTTGGAGGATTTTATGAGGGATCGTAATTTTTTGCTAGTACTGATCAGAGATGCCTTCCCTATTAGGGATTTTGCTCCATCATGTAGTAGCTTCCTCCTTCTGTTGTACAGTTTATTTATGGCAGGGGTCCACCAGACTGGATGCCTGCCTTTGGATGATTGGGTCTTGGTTTTGTTTGAATAGCATGATCCATGCATTCCTGGAGATGTCCGTAGAATGCATTTATATAGGATTCTGCAGTTTGGGCTGTAGTTTCCACTGGCCCTGGGGCCTTGAAGGATTCCACTTCGGTTTTGAGAAGTGAGAAGTTCGCTTTGAGAAGTTTTTCACTGTGGTTTTCTGGGCTGGGGTGGGGTCGGGATGTGGACATCCAGTGAAATTAATTTATGGTCTGATCTTACCAATGAGGGATATACTTCTGGTGTGGAGCATAGAGTCCCCATGTTGGTAATGATCAGGTCTAGTATGTTGTCCCCTCTTGTGGGAGTGGTGACTAGTTGTTCCATAGCATTTGAGTTTATAATTTCAAGGAATCTTTGGGCTAAGGTGCTGGGGCTTGAGTAGTGCTTCCAGTCAATGTTTGGGTAGTTGAAGTCGCCCAATATAATGGTGTTCGGAGAGATCTTCATGTTCTCCAATGTTTTCAGGAAAGCTGAATGGGATTCCTGACTTTGAGAGGGTGGTCTGTAGGATGCTATAAACTGAAAAGCAGTCTTGCCCACTGTTAGTTGCACATGGATGGTCGCCGATACTTCGTGCAATGCCACTAACCTGGAGGTGTGGATATCCTTGATAAATATGGAAACTTCCCCTTCTTTTGTGGTTCGGTCCGGGTTTTGGGGCGAAAAGCATGATATGAGGTATAGCCTGGTAGTGCTGGGGTGCTCTCTGGAGCCTTGAACCAGGTTTCTGTCACTGCACAGATATCGATGTTCTTCATACTGAGGAGAGCTTCGAGTGCATGCATCTTGAGGTTAAGACTTCTGGCATTTAGCAGCATTACCCTTAGTTTCTTGTTCCTTGTGCTGTCTATGGGGGTGGGTTTGACTTTTGAGCCTTGCCTAAAAAGGCACTATGGGGGTGGCAAGAGCCTTTGCCAATATCCGAAAGCCCAGTGGTGACAGGTGCAAGCCGTCCCTAGCGAAGCAACGTGGCTTGTCGAGCATGTCATCCCAGGCTGACAGACATTGGATCCCCTTTGAATGACACCAACATTTTAGCCAATTGTTAAAATCGATCATTTTGTCTTTGTACTGTGGCATCATTCTAGGTGAGGGTAAGATGCTGCTCAAGGTCAGGGTCATACCAGCCTGGGCTACATGATCAGAGAGCTCCTCTATGTCTCTTTTCATGTAGTCCAGGGAAGTACGTCTCAGGTCATTCACACCAGCATGTACAATGACTGAGTCATATTTGTATTTGCTTTGGAGTGACCTGAGTGCTTGCGTTATGTGGCAGATCCTAGCCCGACAGGCAGCTCACTGTGACCTTCTCTTTATTCAGCCTGGTGAGTGGGACGTCAGTGTGTCTGACAATAGAGTCACCTATAACAAGAGTATCAGGTGTGTTATTCAGCCTTAAGGGCTGTGGCTGCTTGGCACACTGACTTTGTGGGTTATGTGTTGTGTGTGTTTTGTTTTGAGGTAGCGTTTGCTTGGATGTCTGCTTTGGAGGTCTCTGTTGTTTAGGTAGATTTTTATTTAGAGCCTCCGAGTATGTTTTTGTGTATTTATGTGTTTGGTTCGCTGATGTGGTGGGACTATGTGATACTGGAATTGTGTTGTGTGAGGTTACCTTATCCTCCTGACTGGTTACACCAGTTATGAGATGAGAGAGCTCAGCCTCCAGTTTGGCTAAATAGTTGCATCTCTCACATATATTTGAACCTGTTTGGAGGAGGAGATGGTTGTCCGTGTACATGAGACAGTTGTAACATTGCCTCAAAATTCCCAGATTCACCAGCTGGACTGGAGAGGAAACCATTGACTGACCTTTGGACATGCTAGAGTAATAGGGAAACTGAATTTAAGACGGACCAATAGAGGACAGGGTAATTGTAGAGAGTATAAGAGTAAGTAGTGCTTATGGTTTAATAGCGCTAACTTGTAGGATTACTTAATTGGACCAATGAAGGGCCTTAGAATGAGAATATGGTGTTTAAATTGAAAGAGAGAGCAGTTCTAAGGGAAAAAGTGAAGAGCAGACTTTGTGGAGCCAGGAATAGTTTAAACCCAATTAGGCGGCGCTGCCCGTTGTTGCTTATGCTCAAAACGCGCAAAACCGCAAAAGAGGGTTTTAGGAGAGGAAGATGAAGGAGTTTTGGAATTGACCCAAAATGGCCAATAAAACTACAGTTTCAAGTTAGTAACCACTCCCACAGGGGCAGGCAGGCTGCTCAATGTTTTTCACTGCCACTGATCAACAGAGAGACTTTCCTTTAGCCCAAGCAAAAAATGGCCTCACAGAAACTTACAAACAGTTCAAGAACAGCAAGCCTGTAACTGAACTTTTTTAAATCTCAGAAAAGTGGGAAAAAAGCAAGATTTTTTTTTTTTTGTTTTTTCAGAGATAGCAGTTTACATGTCTTTTCTTTCTTACAGATGGGGTTTTTTTGGAACACTGCTGCTATAATTTGGAATAGGTGGGTATAAGGTAGGGCCTTCTCCTTATACAGTAGAGGATTTACTTTTCTCCTTTTCTTTGTAGATGGTGGTGTGCCAAGTACCGGTTGTGGCATTACACGGGGAATTCGCAGATGACAGAAGCAGTGGCGAGCGAAGAGGTTAAACATGGGGAGTGCAAGGTGGCAACAGTTACTGACTGAAATCGCTGAAGGGCAGAAGGCATCATGTGGTGGCTTGAAAAAGGGATCTGAAAGGTAACGTTTTTGATAGGACGGATGTTTTGCCACCGGAATGGGGCACAAAGTGGGTCTGAGTAATCACCTTATCAAGGCATATTAGAGCTCAGTGTTCAATTAGTGGGAGCTGATTATTGTATTGGTATAGGGGGCAAGTAAGGAAGAGGTAGCTGGAGGGCCAAGGGGGAAACAGTTGAGGATGGCTTATGGGGAGTGGGGGGATCCCATGGGGTGAGTAGAGTCATGACAGGACTTAGGCTAAAGCTCTATGGCTCTTGCAAGCCAGTGGAGCTCAACCTTTTTTTTTTTTTTTTTTTTTTTAGAACCTTGGGATGGTTGTATTTACTCATACAGTTTATTGAACCGTATTGGGGGTAAGGGCCAATGAGGTGTTTGACAGGATGCTGGAGTTTGTTCCTAACGGGTGGTGTCTTTGGGGTGACAAGTTTGTCCCCTAAGTAGGTAGTGTTAATGTTATATAACATGTTAAGGTTTTACAGAATACCGCAAGGATCATTTCACTTGGTTTTTAAGTCAATTTTGTGAGTAGAGTTTTAAGAAGCATGATAGGTCGGTGGTTAGTGGGGTAGTTTTAAAACTGGGTGCGTTGTTACTGAGGTGTGAGATTTAAAGGAAGCTTGGTTACAGGATGAGGCTGCGGTAGGACAGGTCTTAATTGCCCACTAGTGGTATAGAAAATATAAGGAAAGAGCTCTCCAGGGGAAAGGCCATGGCCAAACAGGGGTTAGGAATGGTTTGGTAATGAGTGATTTGGGGGTGTTTATGGCTGGGTATGTAGAGTATTTCATTGCTGAGCATAGGCGGATTCTCAGGAACTAGGTCAAGGGGTGCTGGTTTTCTGCCAGCTAAGGTAGGACATTAAAGTTGGAGTTAGACTGTTCCCTACAGTAATGGAGTTGTTGCACATATAGAACTGGGTAGTGGGTGGGCTAAGGTGATATGCTACGGTTAACAGGGTCTTGGGTGTGAGACTTGCTACTAGTTGTTTGACTGGGTGCTGTCTTGAGTTCAAGGGGTTATAGTTTGTGGTTTTATTGTGGTTATAGGCTGTCAATATATTTAAGTTTAGCCATGAGTTCAGCTTTGAAGGCAGCGGGCTAAAACGGTATGTGTACTCTTGGTGTGGATGTTCTGGTGTCACAACGGGGCCAAGGTAATCGTAATTTATTTAGTTTCATTAGGGTGTGTTTCAGTGAGGGCATGGCAGAGGGGTTTATAACGGGATTCTAAGGTGCTTTATAGATGATGGGTACACCAAATGATGTTTGGCTTGACCCATTCCTTTATGGGAAGTGAATTGAACAATGTTGGTTAAAAGGGAGGGGGAACAGACTGGCCACGCTGGTTGGAGGAGAAGAGGGATAGGCTTGCCCTCTTCTGTTCCCCCTCTGATGTCTGGATGTTCATTTCAAGGATCTGGGGAAAGGAAATGAGTAGTTGGAGGAAGCTTGCTAAATAGATAAGCAAGCTGAGGTAAGGATGGTGCTTATTTGGTGGAAGGTAATTCAATGGATGGTGTATGAAGTGAGTTGGGATGCTGCTTCATAAGTAAAGTAAGTGAGCAGAGGTATGGACCCTGCTTGTTGGGCAGGGTGAGTAGGTACGCTGCCCTGATTAACATTACAATGAATGGTGTATGATAAGTAAAGAAAGTGAGTGGAGGTATGGACGCTGCTTACTGGGGCAAGGTGAGCAGGTACGCTGCCCTGATTAACATTACAAGGATGTTATGCTGTATTTAGAATCAATTAAATCATGAATTAATAAAGTTGGTGATCAAAGCTATGTTATGGAAATTTAATAAAGGTCGTCAAATGTCATTTGGTGCGATGTGTGTTATTGAAGGGGACCGGGACAATTACATGTTCTTTAAAATCCAGTGACCTCAGAATGAAAATAATAAAGTAAGGGGGAAAAGTGGATAAATCCTCTTATAGAGGGTGCAATAGGGCTTGCCCTCTGCAAAATACCTGCTTTCCTTAGTGGGTTTGTATATCTGCATGAAAACAGGTACTTCTTTATTTATTGTTTTTGTTTTTTGGGGAAAGTCTGGCTGACACAGGTCACATTTTCAACAGAAGCCCAGGGAAAAAGGCTAGATTGTACAACAACAATAATAGACAGCGTGACAATAACATATGAAAGGCAATTAGATACGATGGTCTTTACATCATGTTTCAAAAGAAGAACTACATTTCAAATCTGATCATGAATACAGATATCTCCAAACAGTAAAACCAATCTGCAGGCTGAAGATTGTGAACCAAAGTAGTTTTATTGCATAAAAAATCCAAAAGGTTTTAAAATATAGCCAATGTAACAAAATATAAGTGCTTTCATTCCGAAACAGTATTTAAAAGGAACTTCATCAGATATTATAAAACAAATCAATCACCTTCTTTAAATAAATTCCTATCAATTATGTTATTCTCTCAGCTGTAAGCATGTACATAAACCTACCAATGATATACCTCTATAAACTACACACCCCCAAAAACACTTAAAGACATTGCCACTAAGTAAAAACATATAAAAACTTCTATAAAAATCAACTACATGTTGAATATACAAAAAATTATCTCTGAAGAGCTTTTAATTTTAAAATACATTTAATTGACAAACATTCATTTAAGCTGGGCCAATACCTAGCGTTAAGACGTAATTGCCAAGCAAGTTCGTTTTTTTCCAATAGTAGTGGCCAGGCCCCTCCCCTTTCTAGTACATGCAAGGAATCTAGGACAATAAATTTAAACTCATATTCAGGGTTATGCTTAATATGGTTTAAGGGTTAAAATTTATGGTAGGTTTTGCTGTAATACAGAAAAGGTTGTGTATTGTGCAGTTTGTTCCCACTGTCCATGTTTTTACATAGGAAAAAATGAACGTAAACTGAAAAGTAGGATAGAGGAACATCTAAGGGATATAATTTTTATTTATTTAACATTTGTTAACCGGGAAAGTCCTACTTGGAACAAAGCCAGTTTTCAGCAGAGGCCCGGGGAGAAATGCTCCAAATGCATGTCTTTATGATGTGGAGCACCTGGAGGAAACCCACACAAATGCAAGGAGGACAAGTAGACCCCACACAGAAGGCACCATGGCCGAAGATCGAACTGGAGAACCTCTTGCTGTAAGGCGACAACACTACCGCTGCACCACTGCACCGTATAAGGGCCATATAAGGGCACAAAAAGATGTTAATGCTCTAGCAAAACATATTAAGTATAACCCAGAACATGAGTTTAAATTTATTGTCCTAGATTCCCCCTTGCACGTACCAGAAAGGGGAGGGGCCTGGCCACTACTCTTGGAAAAAGCTGAACTTGCTTGGCAATTACGTCTTAACTCTGGGTATTGACCCAGCTTAAATGAATGTTTGGTGATTAAATGTATCTTAAAATTAAAAGCTCTTAAGAGAGAATTTTTTGTATATTCAACATGTAGTTGATTTTTATAGATGTTTTTTATGTGTGGATCTTAGTGGCAATGTCTTTAAGTGTTTTGGGGGTATGTAGTTTATAGAGGTGTATCAGTGGTAGGTTTATGTACATGCTTACAGCTGAGAGAATGATGTAATTGATTTAAAGAAGGTGATTGATTTGTTTTATAATATCTGCTGAAGTTCCTTTAAATACTGTTTTGGAATGAAAGTGCTTATATTTTGTTACATTGCCTATTTTTTAAAATCTTTTGGATTTTTATTCAATAAACCTACTCTGGTTCGCTATCTTCAGCCTGTGGATTGGTTTTACTGTTTGGAGCAGTTTGTTCTATGCGTTGCTATATGAATACAGACATAGTGTTGCTATTTTGAACAGAACACAATTTGTCTTACAAAAGGTATAGTGGTTATGTTTGGAGCATTTGTGTGCTACAGAGGATAGTTACATCCAGCAGAAATAAAATGCTGAGAGTTTGAGGAATTGGGATTAGAAATTTCATAGTGAAATAGTCTAAACAAGGTAGGGACATAATTGCACTGACATAAAATTTCTTTGTTCAGTAGAATAATGTATAAGATTTTTACTTCTAATATAAAAACAATTCAGTACAGATACATTCTGGACATGTGCTGATTTCATCACTCAGAACAGAAATCATATCCCTACCCTTAATGGGTACTAAGTATAATATTACATGCCAGACTGTCACTGTCAAATATCTGTAATGTCTTGAATTGCAAGTTATATATAAAAGCAGATAGTAAAAAAATGCACCTACAACTGTTATTCTACCCGTAAAAATTCAAATGCAGCTCAGAGCTAAATTGGATTCCACAACATTGCCACTGTCAGTAAAGGAATTCTTGATGGTGGCATGTTTCCAGATGCAAAGAGTCAGCTTTTTCTGGAGAATACATATATGATCTTGCTTTTGATTTAACAAAGACACACTACATACATATTCTGGACATAAAAATTCTCTGCTCTGAACAGAAGCATATATTCCACCCAAATGGAATGCAACTATAATACAACATATCACACTGCCATTGCGAAATTAGTGTGTGTGCATGACAGGCAAAATCTCATTTCTCTGCAGTATTGCCTTCAGGGTTACAAAAGCAACAAATTACATATATATATATATATATATATATATATATATATATATATATATATATAAAATCAGAAGATGCCACCATTTAAATAATCAGTCAATCAACACTACAAGAATTTGACCAGTAGATAAATATGTTAATGAATGAATGAATAAATGATGGATCAGCACAAAATTAGATTCATTAATAAATACATAACTGCATAAATAAACACACACACATACACACAAAAAAATGGGGAATAAATAAAGGGCCGGATTCACGATGGCTTGCACAGAGTCTAAGAGTAGAGTAAGACTCCATGCGGCCATCATGTCCGACGAGCGATCCAGGAAGAGCCTGTAGGGGCGTGTAAGAGAGCGCCTAAAATGGCTCTTACACGGACAGGGCAGGGATATGCAAATTACCTCAATTGCAGGCGAAAGGCATGCAAATGAGGTAGATTTGCGATTCAGGAAACCCGTACCTGTCCGAGTAAGAGCAGTGTTATTTGCAGAAATGTACTCAGTTGGCAACTGAGTACCATTCTGCAAATAGCAAAACGGAGTCGTGACAGCTCCAAATAAAGGCTGCATCCAGTGCAGGAAGCATGCCAATGGCCAAATATACGGCCATTGAAAATGTTTCCTGATGCAATATAAAAATTTTTTTTTTTTTCGCCGATGTCCGACGTTTAAGCGTAGCGCAGCGCCGCGCAAATGGGCTGCGGTCTAAAACCCAGAATACTAAAAATTAAAACCCACAAATGTGGAATTTATAGAAATTGTTAATGTACAATGCAAGGGAATGGCAGGCTGAAGACAACATGGCCACCGAGTAGCGGTTGCTAAGGGGGGAATCTCAGTCTAAGACATGTAACCAAGCATTAGTAGGCAATCTTATGTAAATGAGTGTTAGGATAGTGAATCGCAAGTTTACATAGCAAATGAGGACAGTCAGTGGAGTGTAGGAGTAGGATATGGGGAATAACAGAGTAGAAGATAGGTGGGGGCATGTATGAAAGAAGTGAAGCTCATTGGAGCAGAGTGGCATGTGTCAACTGTCATTTATACATCATGGAAAGAAGTGTGTCAACAGGTAGGCTAGGGAAAGGCAAGAAATGGAAGGTGTATGCCATGGATAACACCAAAGTTTATTGCTGAGCGGGTATGCGCACATGTGCGCGCGTGTAAACCTGAGTAAGACAGTGTGCACGCGTGTAAGCATGAGTGCGCTCGTTTAAGCTGGAGTAAGCATGTATAAGGCTGTTTAAGGAGTAAGCGCGTTTGCGCTGGTGTGTGTGCGTTTTAACCCGAATAAGCAAGTTTTAGTCTGTGTAAGCATGTGTGTGCGCGTGTTTGCGCTTGTGTGCACGGCGCTCCCCCCTGAGGAAACAGAAAGGAAAAAGGAAGCACAACAAATAGTAGGAGGCTACCAATGAGTACTAGCAGAGCTAGCAGATGAAAACAATCAGAATCAGGCAATTACACAGGCAGTACACTAGCCCAGCCCAGCCTAGCACTTAAAACTCTGCAAACAACAGTCCATTATGTTTCTCACAAGAGACACTGCAGTAAGCTAATAGAAGTGAAAAATGAAAAAGCTTTACTGAGACAAAGAAATGTTAGGGGCTGCCATTGCTGATATAAGGCGACATATGCAACATGCTGAGGGTGGTAACAATGGAATTGCTGCAGGACAACCCACAGTGAGGAGACGGAGAAGAGTGCACAGGCCCAGGGTAACCTACCAGGGGCTACATGAGCTGGAGATAGTGGAGCGCTATAGAGTGGACAGAGACCTCCTGCAGCAAATTGTTGAGCTGTGCAGGCCACGCCTCACACACAGAACCAACAAAGGGGAACCCATCCCAGTGGAAACCAAGGTATGTGTTGGCCTAAGAATACTAGCAACAGGTACCTTCCAGAGACCAACTGGTGATATGATGGGGGTATCACAGGCATCAGCATCCAGGGTACTACACCAGTTTCTGGATGCCATGTCAGCACATGTCGGTGATCATGTATATTTCCCCAATTCCCATGAGGTATTGGCCAGCAATATGCATCTCTTCCAGCAAATAGCGGAATACCCTGAGGTAGTGGGTGTAATAGACTGCATGCACATACGCATCAAAGCACCAGCCGGCGAGTGGGGTAGGGTCTACTTCAACCGCAAGGGCTTCCCCTCCATCAACTGCCAGGTCATGTGTGATGCCCAGGGCATAATACTGAATGTGTGTGCAGGTTGCCCTGGAAGCTACCATGATTCCCATATCTGGCATCTGACACAGCTGTACCAGACATTTGCCAATGGGGACATCCCACATGGTCACCTAGTGGGGGATGCTGGCTATGCCCTTGAGCCGTGGCTGATGACACCCATCAGAAATGCACACACACCTGAACAGGAACACCATAATGAGGCACACGCACAAACACGTAATGTAATAGAGCGTGTGTTTGGGCTGCTCAGGTCACGGTTCCGGTGCCTGGACACATCTGGTGGAGCCTTGCCGTACTCACCAACTACATGTACCCAAATTGTCATGGTATGTGCTATGCTACATAATATGATTCTGCAAAAACAGCTGCAGCAGGACCAGCATAGGCCTGGGCCAAACAGCACCCCACCATTGCCAAGGCCATCACAGGCAGAGCGTGACTCAGAGGAGGAACAACCTGAGCCTGCCCAAGTAGGCAGAAGGAGGCATGCCCAGTATGCTTTGGCCTTGGCAAAGAGGAAACGCATAGCACATACACTGGCTCAGTAGGAACTCTGGAAATTATACCTCTCTCCGACTCGCACATAAAGTAAAAGGGATGCCTAAGTTGACACTACCTGCTTCCAAACATGTGCAGGGAGTGTAGTATGTGCATCTGACATACGCAGCCCTGCAGCACCACCTAAGGCATGAATGCCATGTGTTAAGCAATATAAAGCAGTGCTAAACAGCAATTACCACCATGTAGTATATGCAAACAAAATCGCACACACCAACTAGCACAACTGTAGTCAATGTTCAGTAATATTGGGCAACGTCCAGCAATGTTGGTGAATACTGAGCAATGTCGGGCAAGCCTGGTCTAAGTAGGGCATAGCTGAACAAAAGCCAACATGCTCATATTTGCTTAACAGACCCTTAAGCAGTCTGGTCTGCTCAGTATGAAAATATAAAGCAGTGATGGGCCTCGAACCCAGGATACTGTGCACTATAGCCAAAGTACAGAGCCACTAAACCATGCCAGTATTGCAGTGGTCCACCTGTATGACGGAATGTTGATAAGTCTATGCAAAGTATTCCATGGAAACCCTGCAGGCACAGCATAATCCTTGTTGAGTTATGACACAAAGGTGAGTCCTGCAATGAGAACAGAACATGACTTCCAACACACACAGTATAAATATTAATATTGGTCATGTTCGCACACATCAACAAATGTAGTGGACCTCAGATAGCAACATACTGAAGGGTCACACTGGGCATGCTCACACACTTGAATAAATGAGACAAATGTCAGGCAACAAAACATGGAATGGCAGAACTGTGCATGCTCACACACTTAGGCCATGTCTGAGTATAGCAGTGGGCCACGCATATCTGGCAGTTGCATGTGTTAACCCAGGAACCTGTCACTATACAGCAATCCGCCCTGTGCACACAGTTATATGACAACACATACATCTATAATATAATGGAACCCTGTCATAATCAAATATGTTCTGTAGATACCGAAGTTGTTCATGGAAACTGGTAAAGCAAAGATGATAAAGACCTGCAAACAGTATCAGCAATAAACATTGTGCATCTTGAACATTAGCATAGGTTCAGAGGTCGATACTAGGCTATCTGCCCTAGGGCATGTACAAGCCTAGCCAGAGTGTGTTTGACATTCGCAACCCTGTCAGATTACTACACTGTGTGTGTGAATAGTAGGTCACACAAGATAGTCCATGTATGTTTAGGCTAGTGTGCCTCTGTCTAGCAGGGACACAGAAGATATCCCAGGGGTAAATATACAATCACCCATACAGTCATCAAGATGTCTCCAGTAGGTGGTCAGTGGGTGGCTCTGCCTATGTGAAACTGGGATTACATTCTGTAGTGAGTGGAGCCTCTGGGATAAGAATCTGTCCCTCCACAATGTCCTATTAACATCTGTGCTGAGGTATACGTCCCTGGAGTGTGTAGCTCCAAGGGAGTTGGATATCCTGAGGTGGAGCATGTCCAGTAATTCTGGGTTGGGTAAACAATAGGCACACATCATATCTGAGTAGGTGGTAAGCGACTGAGTAGAGCTGGAGTTACTGCATCTGAACTATGCAGGGCATCTGTGTGAGTCCCTAGATCTGCTTGGTGAGGACCTTCCATGGCCAGTACAGTTGCTGCAGGTGTCAGGTAAGGTACACCCCAAATGTGGCATTGTAACCAAGCATGGATGTGATGGGTATAGGGGCACAATGACCTCACTCGATCTAGATGTGAAACCATATGGGATAAGGTGGCCCACATAGAAGGTGTGTCCAACCACTTTGGCAACGTGAATGTCAAAGGCGACAGTACGAACAAGTCATGTCCCCAAACCCCTAACAACTCCTACCGTATGTAATGGAGTACTACCTATGTGGTAATGTGTGGGCATGTTGTTACTCCCAAAGGGGATGACTATGCAACTAATGGCATTTAGCTGTAGGCCATGGCTCAGGTACCAGTCATCCATCTCTGTGAGACCCTGATTGAGTATGCATGTGGCAGCTGGAGAGTTGATCATGGCACCCAGTTTGCAGTCAAGTGCAAACACGTTCAGCCATATTCCCCCTGTGGTAGTCTGTATGTAAGACAAATATATACTGAACAAGAGAGGTCCCAGGACCAAGCCGTGTGGGATGCCACATGTAACTGATTTATAGTCAGACATGGCACCTGCAATTCTGACCATGTGGGTGCTATCCCTGATCTAGGTATCAATCCATTGTGTGAGATATGTGTCCATATTGACGCTGGTGAGCCTGTGCATAATGGCCCAGTGGGTTATTGTGTTGAAGGGTTTTGCAAGGTTCAGGTAGGCTGTGTGGACAGCCGTCCCTATGTTGATGGACCTGTTAGCCATTTAAAGAATACAAACAGGTTCAAGAGGCAAGAACTGCCCACAACAATGCTGAAATGTGTTGGACACAGTGTCTGTAGGTTCCCGATGTCTATGTGTATGAGTCCTATGACAATATGCTCCATAGCTTTGCAGAACAGGCTACATAGGCTTATAGGGCAATATTGTCTGTGGTCTGTTGTGGCACCAACTCTGTGGAGCGGGACCACTGTCGCAGTATGCCATTCCTTGGGTACATATCCTGTGGTAACTCCGATATTGAACAGTGATGTAATGTGAGGATTGTGTTTGTCATGATGCCCGTGTAGGATGCAGTCTGGTACACCATCTGGTCACATTGATACTGTGATGTATGCTGTGGGGAGGGCAGCACTCACCTGTTACTGTGTGATGTCAGGGAGGTTATACTCTGTTGGGATGGATAGTTGCTCCTTAGGGGGGGTGGGTGGGAGACATCTGCACTGAACATGTTTGCCAGGATGTAGGCAATGCCAGTGGGTTCAGGGTAGGTTTAGTCAGTATGCAGTAACTCACAGCATATCAGTGAGTGTCCACCCAGGTTCCTGACATAACTGAAGAAGGCTGTGTGATAGTCCTATGTGTCTGTTGCAACTGTCTGGTAGAAGCGGCCCTTAGAAAAGTCCATGAGTGATTGTAGCTGTCTGCTAGTACAGATCACAGATGCCTTCCCAGTCTGGGATTGTGCTCTATCATGTAGTAGCTTCCTCCTGACGTTGTACAGCTTATTAATGGCTGGGGTCTACCAGACAGGTTCCCTGCCATTGTAGTAGTGGGTCCTGTTGTTATTTGGGATAGCACAATCCATGCAGTCCACTAGGTGTCCACAGAATGTGTATGTAAAGGATGCAGCAGTGTGAGCCATATATATCACTGTCCCAGGATCTCTGAAGGATACCACCTTGCTTCGGTGAAGTGAGATGTTGGCTCATGAGAAGTTCACCAAGATTACCCAGGATGGGTGTGTGGAGTGTATATGTATGTCCTGTGAGATACATGTATGTTCTGACCTTACCAATGAGGGGTATATCGCTGCTGTGGAACACAGAGTCCCCATATTGATGATGATCAGGTCCAATATGTATTCCCCCTTGTGGCTGTGCTGACAGGTTGTGCCATAGCATATGAGTCCACAAATTGTAGCGACTGTTGGGTGAGGGTGTCTGGGCTTGAGTAGTATCACCAGTCAATATTTGTGTATATGAAGTCACACAATATAATGGTGTTTGTGGAGACCGTCATACTCTCCATAGTTCCCACAAAAGCCGAGTGTGGTTCCTGAGTTTGGGAGTGTGTTCTGTAGCAGGCAACAAACTGAAAGGCAGTATTGCACAATGGTAGTTGTATACGTATGGTCTGTGATGCTTTGTGCAGTGCTACTAACCTGGAGGTGTGTGTATCTGTGATGTATATGGATACTCCCCCTAGTTGTGTTGTCTGTTCCAAGTCTTGTTGTCAGACAGCATGGTATGAAACATAACCTGGCAGTGCTGGTGTGCATAAGCGAGCCTGAACCAGGTGTCTGTCAATGCACAGATATTGCTATCCTCCATACTGAGGAGAGTCCTGAGTGGCCACAATTTGAGGTTAACACAACTGTTGTTGAGCAGCATTACCCTTAGTTTCATTTAACCTGTAATGTCTATGGAGGTGGGTTTGTCTTCTGAGCCCTGCTTAGAAAAGGCACCATGGTGATAGCAAGAGCCTTAGCCAGCATTCCAAAGTCCAAGGGTGACAGGTGCAAGCTGTCCATAGTGAAGCTACGTGGCATGTTGAGCATGTCACCATATGCTGACAGACACTGTATCCCCCATGAATGAAACAAATGTGTTAGGCAACTGTTAAATGTGATATGTGTGTCCGTATACTGTGACATCATAATTGGTGGGTGTAAGATGCTAGACAAGGTCAGGGTCATACTGGCCTGGGCTACATGATCAGAGTGTTCCTCCATGTATCATGTCATGTGGTCCAGGGAGTAACGTCTGAGGTTATACACACCAGCATGGACAATGATGGTGCCAGTCCTGTACTTGCTTTGGAGTGACCTGACTGCCTGTGTTATGCGGCAGATCCTGGCACCCAACAGACAGCCCAAAGTGACTATTCCCTTGTTAGGGCTGGTGAGTGGTACGTCAGTGTGTCTGACAATAAGTGTCGCCTATTATAAGTGTATTAGGTGTGTTGTTTAGCCCGAAGGGCAGTGACTGTGTGGCACACTGACATTGTTAACATTGTGATATGTGGGTATTGTAGTGGGGTAGCAGGTGTGTGTGTGTCTGCTTTGGAGGTCTCTGCTGCTTAGGTAGAGTACATTTACAGCATCCGAGTATGTCTATGTGTGCTAATGTGGTTTGAGTGCTGTTGCTAGAGGATATGTGAGACTGATATGTGGTGTGTGTGGTTACCTTCACCACCTGATAGACTGTGCCAGTCATGGGTCGAGAGAGTTCAGCTCCCTATATGTCTATATAGGTGCATCTCACACATATATCTGAGTTTGTCGGGAGGAGGAGAGGGTTGTCTGTGTACATGAGGCAGATGTGACATTGTGTCAACATCACAATATCCACCAGCTGGACTGAAGAGTACACACAAAACCGACCCCTGGACATGCCAGGATATTATCATGATATACTCTGTAGCCTGATCACAAAGGATCAGTAGGGTGTTAAGCGTGTAAAAGAGTACAACAGGGATTAGTGCTCATGTTTGTTGGTGTTTTGTAAAGAGTAGCTGAGAAGGAGTCCAGACTGAATCATGACACCTCCTTCAGCTATGTCATAAATATCAATGTACACCCATATATGTCCTGAGTCAGGGCCAACTGTACCTGAGTGACAATGCCGACATCATGACAGACAGGCCCATATGTACATACCCATCACCTTCTGACAATAGTCCACATCAACATACCAGGAGATATCACATGTAGAATGGATGAGCAGCTACCCCCACTGCCAAAAGCATGGCAGCAGGTGGAATACATTGATTCCCAATATGTGTCATGCACAAACTACAGAACAAACAGATCATGCGCCTGAACAGTCAGCTGAGCCTCACCCCCTACACAGGATGTGGAACCGTTGAATGTGTCACAGCTACATATGGCATTCCCCACAAGTGTTGGTGCACAACACACCATGGGAAGTCAACTCCAGTACGCCTATGAGGTCTGATCTGCAAGGTCATGAAGTCCATCATGGTTGCAGTCATAAACAGAGCTATTGGAAGCTGACATATACACACCCCTACCAACTGTGGTATGTTCATGTGCGGATCATGGTTCCCAAACATGCTAGGCTGCTTGCAAGGCAGCCACCCAGGACATACATCAATGAACACATCTACATATGTGTCACATAGACTTTGAATAACCCTTTATCAACATCCCAGACACATGTAGTATCCACAAAACCAACAAGCTGTGCATAAATATGTGTTGGCATATGACAGAATGTCAATGTGTCCACAGATAGATCACACAAGGTAAGGATTCTGAGGTCTTGATCAAGCTGTTGACACCTGCTGACCCACATGGACCATTCCTGGAATGGCGTATCACAAAGTGTACCCACATCACCATGTCCAGTCTGATGATGTCACCATCCTATAAATACAGCAGGAGAAGGGAAACCAGCCAGTAAAGCAAATAGCGCGCTGTGTTAATGCTTCTCTCTCCAGTATCATAACATAGTTAGGTAGGGGGTTGAATCCTGCAAACTGTGTGTGTGTGTGGGGGGGGGTGTATGTGTGCAGTTTCCTTTGAGAGGTGTTCCCTTTTTGGAGACTGTGAAAACTCACTAAAAGAGGTACATTCCTCTTTGGAAAGTTTGATGATGTCACCATCCTATAAATACAGCAGGAGAAGGGAAACCAGCCAGTAAAGCAAATAGCGCGCTGTGTTAATGCTTCTCTCTCCAGTATCATAACATAGTTAGGTAGGGGTTTGAATCCTGCAAACTGTGTGTGTGTGTGGGGGGGGGTGTATGTGTGCAGTTTCCTTTGAGAGGTGTTCCCTTTTGGAGACTGTGAAAACTCACTAAAAGAGGTACATTCCTCTTTGGAAAGTTTGATGATGTCACCATCCTACAAATACAGCAGGAGAAGAAAAACCAGCCAGTAAAGCAAATAGTGCGCCGTGTTAATGCATCTCTCTCTCTCTAGTATCATAACATAGCTAGGTAGGGGTTTGAATCCTGCAAACAGTGTGTGTGTGTGTGTATGTGTGCAATTGTCTTTGAAAGGAGTGTCCTTTTGGGAGACTGTGAAAACACACTAAAAGAGGTACATTCCTCTTTGGAAAGTCTGATGATGTCACCATCCTACAAATACAGCAGGAGAAGGGAAACCAGACAGTAAAGCAAACAGTGCGCCGTGTTGATGCGTCTCTCTCTAGTATCATAACATAGTTAGGTAGGGGTTTGAATCCTGCAAATGCTGACTGTGTGTTACACTGTTGGTCAATGCGGTGTGGGTTTTGCTTTTACCATGGTATGACATAGTATGATGACAACAGTAAGTGCATTGCACACATCAGGTATCTGCATGGCAAATATATATGTGTACATGTCCCCTCAATCAGTACATAGGTGTGAAGCCTGCATACTACATGAATACATTTGTTTCCACTGACAGGTTGTGCCGCTGCTTCTCAGATCGTAGGTCACATATGTATGTATGTGACACAGCCGTCCACTGTCATGTTCTGTGGCCAAGGTCATCTGTGGCACACACACCCATGACAGTTACTTAAGAGTAGTGTGAGTGAGGGTATATGCCTGGGGGTATATGTCAGAGATGGTCATACACAACAAAGTCTGCCAAGAATGGACAGTCTTTATAGGTGTACGACTACCTTGTGGATATGCATTCAGGCCTCTAATGTCTTATGTGATACACCTTGGGACTCCACAATACCTATGGATATGTGGATATCAGGGGCCACATGACATAACATGGGTCTGTATGTACACAATGGTACCCAACATACATGTTGAGGGCTACCACCTGTGTGGTACTGACGGGATAGTATGTATAGAACATGAGGATGACTATGCCATAGTTGGCTTACTGCTATACAGCATGTATCAGACAACAGGTATCTGTGTGTATGATACCCTTGTGTAGGATATGCGTCCCATCCAGGGAATGCATTGTAGGCCAATCCATGCATTCTCAGATTTAGATGGACACATCCCTACTGTGTCTGCATGTACCTAAGGGGGCTATATGACACAAAGGTGTGGTCACAGTAATGGGTGGCGGTCATTACCACTGGTAGTGTTATAGTGTAGCACCGGAAGGATCCAATTGATACTGGGTTCCCTACTACTGTGTGTCATTTGTCAGGACATCATCCAATGATTGCTTATAGTCATGTTGTTGAGGTTGTGTATACTACCAGACTGCAAATCATTGACAGATATTAACGGTATCACCCATAGCATAGTGTCACCCATGTCATGCACACATCTACCCATGTTAGTGCATAACTTTAGTAGAATGCATACTGGCCAATGAAAGATGCTAAGAGATGTTAACAATAGGTACAACAGGGTATGCCACATGTCCCATGTGTCCACTATGCATGTACATCCAGACAGTGTGCACCCACCATGTTCACAGATGTACACTTGCTAATCTGTACTGCACACATCACACACGTACTGTCCACTCACTAACACATGCTGGCAACACATCACACATCAGCCAAGTGGCACATGGGTGGATAATACATACTCAGACCTAACAGTGGTGTAAACAATGCTACACTGACAATCAGAGCTTTGATGCATAATGTCTGCTCAGATATACCTACAAGGATGTAGTTACACTTCCTTGTTGACAACTTGCTATTATTGCTACACTGTTATAGTGTCACCCTGTGCATCAGCACCATGTTAGTCTGTCCCTCCGTCAATAATGCAGATGACAGGAGGCGGCACAGGTATCATCATATGCACAGGGCATTTTGTTGTTTGCCAGAGCCTGACATTGACCCATCCAATCGACATGTCTGTGTGTGTGTGTGTGTGTGTGTGTGTGTGTGTGTGTGTGTGTGTGTGCGTGTGTGTGAGGGACAACAGTACAGCATGGGCCAATGTTGATGTAATGTGTGTGTGTATGTGCGAGCCCTAGTTGTTTGCTTAATGTGTGTGTGTCTGCATGCACAGCTCCACCATGTGGCTGCCATATACGGTGGTTTGTGGGACAGCCACAGACTGTACCTGCTAGGCTGTACAGATCACTGTCTCTGGCCACGGACACAGTACCTGTGCCTGGCAGAGGTGCTACGGACAATATCAGGTACCAACCCTGACTGGGTACTGTCATCAGAGGCAGAGGAATGACGACTGGACCCATGACCCTGCTGGGACTAGCCAGAGCCACGTGCACGTGGTCTACCTAGATGGTCAATGGACAGGCCAGCACCAGCATTGTTGGGACTGGTACTGCCACTACGGGAGCAGCTGTGAACTGTGGGCCATCTGTGACCACTGCCAGCTGTTGCTGGATTGCGTCCGCGTCAACATTGCAACTGTCCCACACGGTCCTGGCTCAAGGAAGACATGTTGTGGAGGGCATCTATTGTCTCCCCCCAACGTCTATCAATGACCTCGGTGTAAGTCTGGATGGCACCGGCAAGGTCACGGATGCTGTCATTGATAGCGGTGTACCGTTCCATACGTGCCTGAGCCTGCATTACAGCCCAGAACATAGTGGTCATCATAAGACCTGTGAGGGCACGCCTGCCAGGGACAATACGACCAGTGGTGCTCCCCCGAGAACCCCTGGACCTCCGCCTATGTGGTACCATTCCGGGTCTAAGGCTATGGCTGCTGTGAGGGGGTGCAAGTACCATGGGTACCACACTCTCCTAGTCAATGCCAACTGTATGCTGTCCCTCGCCTATGGCCATTGTTGGTGAGGGATGTAATGGCAGTATGAGTGTGCGCATAGATGGGGTTGAACGCTGTGTACTGTCGATTGGTGGACCAATGACAGACCCTGTCAAATCTCCCTGTGCCACAATACATGTGTCATCATCACCACTATCCGTGGCAGTGGCTTCAGGTCACCTGCTGGTTTTGCCAACCCCTAACTCAGCACCTGTGAGAGGAAGACAGGAAACACACTTTATGGTCTGCACATGCACAAATGAACACATGAACACATGCACACATGAACACATGCACACAGGAACACATGCACACTCCTCACTACAGCAGATACACACACACAACAGCAATCCAAAACATACTCAATAGTGGTTGAAGGTGGGTGACAGTATCACAAGGCAAACAGTAGCATCACACGTGTCAGCATGCAGAATAAGTGTTGATCAAGTCCATGCAGTGTGAGTGTAGACAGCCATAGTTAATGACAGTGTACATGGCTGTGGTGCATGTGTGTACATGTTCAGTGATTGCCTACACCCTGGAACACAATGTGTACAAGGACACAACATTTCTGTGCAAGTATTATAAGCTCTGCAATGTCCTGTGCACCATCACTCACAGGTATACATACCATGGCTGCATGTGTTATCTGTGTGTCACATGAATTTCCATGTCTGATTGCAGTGTCTGTGTCTATAGCAGATAAATGTGGACACAGGTGTAGCACATGCATGCTATGTACACACACGGGATGAGTGGTGTATGTGTATGTGATGGAATACCAATCCTGGACACAGCCATTGTAACTGTATGGGGTGTAATACCATTAGCCATCATCATCATGCATCATGTGGTTACTCAAGGCCACTAAAGCGTGCTAGACCACCGCCTTGCATGCAATGCCATGGCTAAGTTCACAATTACACAGCCACGTTGCACAAGGGTGTGTGAGGTGCCCAATAGGGAGCATTGCCTAACATGACTGTTATGTGTTGAAGAGTGTTGCACAGCCCCATGCTAGGCCCCTACCCCTCAGGTATAACATGTGTGGTGTGTGGATGACATGTGGGATACTGAAGTGTGGCCTGGCTGCGGGTGTCCGGTTACAACACGTGTAGCATGTTGATGTGTACTGCGTATGACAAACGTGTTATGTTGTGTACATGTGTGTCAACTATGCCTATCCAATGTGTAGTACAGTGTTGCCACATTTGTGTCTGATGCTCTGTGCATTGCATGTGATTGAGGCAGCTACTGACTTTACTGAGATGTTTAACGTTTCACAGCAAACATGCACAGCATGCATTATGCGTAGGTGTGTTATGTGTACATGGCCTACACCCCACCTATGACATGCACATTTCAATACCAACTTTAAAGTGTTAACACTCTCACCAGCATGTGTCGTCTGCCCTGCTGTCACACCACAGGGACCTACAAGAATATGACACAGTTTGTCAGTGGCCACAACTGTGGTATTGCTACTGTGAGTGTGCTAAACTACAGTAGAACAACAGGCATAGGTGTACAAATACTATTCACAATATCAGTATTGCACACAATAGGCAGCACAACTGCTAAACACAGTACACATCTCACATATGTATAATCTAACAATACAGGTAACAGTAGTCTACAGCTAGGGCATGTTACCTGCACGCTCCATGTCACCATGCTAGGTGGCTCTGGCCTCCATGATGACACGTGTGATGTTGTTGCTGCTATAGGCCAGGAGCCACCACACTTAGGAGCAGTTCCTCCACTCTGGTGAGGGGGGATGTATGGCCACCCCACCACCTGTGGCAAGCTGTTGTCTATGGATATCAGATGCACGCCACTGAACATGTCTAATTAAATCACTGCAGTGATGGCGTACCTGCTCATATGTCCGGTTATGCATGCCTATGTCATTTACCCAACGAACAAGATCTTGCCACAGTGCAGTACGCTCCTGCTGGTGCTGGCTGACCCTGGAAAACAGCAGGGTATAGTGCTGAACCAGGCTGTGATTGATTTCCTGTTCCTCTGTGGCTGTGTAGGAGGGATTCCTTTGATAAGCCATTAGCCTGGAAGACAAGTAAACTATATGTGTGAGCAAGTCATGTGGCACACTTAATATTATACAGTACAGATATCAGTTAACTGCCATATATAGCATCTGTTCGTCTGTCAGAGGATACACACATTCAATACCACATATCAGTTCTCAGCCCACAACTGGCTGACAGTGCCTGCCACACTCCATATAACAAACCAGTATACACCTGTACTCGGCACACTGTTTGGGATCCAATGCACAGCCTTGCCATGGGGATATTCATCAAGCTAATGCATGAAGAAATATGTCATCCATTGCAGTGTATGTGAAGTACAGTTACAGTATAACCAGTAACCCACCCTAGTCGTTGATGCCATACCCCTACCTAACATATGCGCACAGTTGTTAATATAGCTGGCATATTGCTATAACAGAGTATACATGTTGCTAGGTACACACGCAAACTCTGCAACACACATGTAATTGCGGACATGGTACAGGCATCATTACACACACATCAGACATTCATACAACACACAAATGTATGCTGACACAGACGAGCATTTCCTGTGTACCTTACAGTACTGTGTGCCCCTACTTACAGATACCTATGCCTGAGGTATGTAATCTGTGCAGACTACAGGAAACACACAAGGCAGTGTTAACAGGGAATGTGAACATACACCATACTGTGCTGTCCATATATATCTGTATATATCTATATATCTCTATATATATCTATATATCTATATATATCTATATATCTATAATATATATATGTATCTATATATATATATATATATATGTATATATATATATATATATATATATATATATATATATATATATATATATATATATATATATATGTATATATGCACACACATATATATATATATATATACATATATATATATATATATATATATATAAATATATATATATACACATATATATATATATATATATATATATACACATACTTGTAAACATCCATTGCTGTACATATACATGCACATATAGGCACATATACTGCCCACCTTTCATGGTGGGAATATCAATTATGAAACAGTTGTGAGACATACAATTATGTAATAATATTGCACAGTGTTGTGCAGAATGCATTACGCTGTCTGCAAGCCGTATAGCTGTAGCAGACCTCACTGGTTGTAACTCAGTCCCACAGCATTTAACCACCACATGCCATATACCAGCACTGCTTGCTGTTTTCAATGCCACACACTACAACCTACATAGATATGTGCACATAGCAACCTTCACATACATATATATGTCCAGCCTTCACTAACAGTTGCAGTATGTCCCTTGCCTTATGCACATCTGCATATACATATAGATACGGACCGCTTCCACATATGGAGGGTTCACAGTATGTAGAGTACCCTTCAGACACATCATTCGGATACCAGAAAATACATCTCTGTTACATACCTTACCTTTGTATTTCTCACCTCTGTCTGTTGTACCTGTTGAAGTTTTTTTTTTTTTTTTTTTGTTGTTTGGTGTCTCCAACTGCCTCTGTTTGTTTTTGTTTTGTTTGGTTGGTGTCTCCAACTGCCTCTGTTTGTTTTATTTTTTTTTTGGTTGGTGTCTCCAACTGCCTCTATTTTTTTTTATTCTGGTTGATGTCTCCAACTGCCTCTGTTTGTTTTATTTTATTTTTTTGGTTGGTGTCTCCAACTGCCTCTGTTTTTTTTTTTTATTCTGGTTGGTGTCTCCAACTGCCTCTGTTTGTTTGTTTGTTTGTCTGTCTGTCTCTCTCACTCTCTCTCTCTCCAGTTGCTGCAATAATATTATTGCATGTGTGGACAGAAAGTACAGGCTGCTTTTGTAGGTATCTGCACATGTGCATGTGATGGCCTCTGCACCAATTGGTGCCCACCATTTAGTAATTGCATGCAGCCTGCTGTGTGGTAATTGCAGTTCTCACTGTGATTTCAGGACACTGCTATAAAATGATAGGTTAGATAGGCGTAGGCCTTTCAGTTTAGCAAGGTGGGGACCATGCTTGTTTGCTGTGGACACTGTTGTGTCAGTCAGAAGGTTGGTATATGTCTCATATCTGAGGCTGGGTTGTAGCCAGTGAAATGCATGTTGTACTGAAACCTGGCTGTTGCTTCTTCCAGTACACTCTTCTCAGTGTGTAAGTTTACTCACACCTCCTAATGCTAACACTGGATACATGGGAGTATATACTTTCTTTTGGGATTAGGAATTAACTGGCATACAACAGTAGTTATTGCAATGTATTCCTATGGCTTTCCTATTTTCCCTTTAGATTCACTCCTTGTAATGCATGTTATATGTCTTTATTGCAATGTATTCCTATGGCTTTCCTATTTTCCCTTTACATTCACTCCTTGTAATGCATGTTATATGTCTTTATTGCAATGTATTCCTATGGCTTTCCTATTTTCCCTTTACATTCACTCCTTGTAATGCATGTTATATTTCTTTATTGCAATGTATTCCTATGGCTTTCCTATTTTCCCTTTACATTCACTCCTTGTAATGCATGTTATATTTCTTTCAGCACCAAGTTATTGTATATCTGCTGTGGCTTAGTGGTACATCATGCAGACTGGTGAGTCCAAGGTGTGGGGTTTGAGACTGACAAGGGTATTTTATTTTGCTGCTGAGCAGTACAAGGGCCTTGTCATACAGAGTGACTAAGGCACTTTTAAGCAGTTGTGAGCAGGTTTGCAAGGGTTTGCGTGACACTTAGCGATGCTAAGCTACGCTTAGCTTAGCTTATTGTATTTTAGCAGTGCTAAGCTTAGCTTAGCTCATTTTATGTTAGCAATACTAAGCTAAGCTTGGCGTAGCTTATCATATCTCAGGAATGCTAAGCTAAGCGCACACATGCACACACTGGTGCAAACCCGCTTACTACTGTTTACAAGTGCTCACTCCCGCTAACCCCCATGCTCATGTCTTTGACAGAAAAGTAAATGGGGAGATAGGAATGTGGTGATAAATGGTGCACAAAGAGGGGAAGACAGTAGGGAAACAAGCTTGGGATGTACAGGATGGGTGTGGAGAAGGTCCATAGCTTCCCATTTCTTTACCAGCAACAGCTGTGCATATGCAATATATTAGGTGGGATATTTGAAACCTTCCACCCCTGAGAGAGGGGTGAGGACAACTAAGTATGTTGTACTACCAATTATGAATATCAGGCACATGCACTGTTTGTGAACTGTTATAATGTCATTAGTACGTTACTCACTTCTGAACAGTTTGTGGTTTGTGTTGACATTAGCACAGTCTGCTCAGGACAACTGGACATATTTCTGTACTGTGTATGCCTACCTACACCCTTGGTTGTGCCTGACTACACGGGTATATAGTACTTTTGGGTAGGGGTGCAGAACTGCACAGTGCATTATTTATTATCGTGTGATGTTTATCTTACTGAACATGCAGAGTTGCTGTGTACCTGTAAGTCTATGAAGGCTTGTAGTCTGTCTGAGTAGCTCCCACCTGTGGACATATCCAGATGGTAGACAGAGGTCAGCCTAGTATTCTTTGACTGTGCACCACAGCAGTCTTTTCAGCACCTGAACAATGGCATTGTCACAGGTGGTTGCTAGCAGTACATGGCTACATCCTTTGATATTTCTGTGTTGTACTTCTACATAAAGGCATGCTTGTGGGATTCATTCCACAGCTATTTGCAGAGTGTGTAACAGCAGACAAGCTGATATGCCTGTGTGTTTCTGACTCTTCCAGGCCTCAGATACTCTCACGTATATATTTGAACAGCCTCAAGGAAAGGTACATATAACTGGGTTACATCTGTGATACAGTTCAGACATTTTGCAGTTCAGACTTTGGGGGATTCAGAGCATATGTATTACTACACATTTTCTGACGTACAAGCGGTGTCTACTCTCACTTATTGACATTTGTCATTCAATGAGATTCAACACTTGTCTGCCTACTGTTAGTACATTTCACAGGGAGCCAGAGGGGCACAGCTAACATTTGTTTACAAATCAGGGTCATCACTGTAGATCAGTCACTGTTGGGAGGTCTGGCCTGTGACCTATGCAAATATGCCAGTGTTTATCCTGCTCTGATACTGTGTGGGGTTTGTAACCTTATTCCCTACTAGCATGGCTGATTCTCTTTTCACAGTCATGTCATGCAATTCCACAACACCTGCTGGTTAAGGCCCACAGAACAAGATTTGTGTTATGCCATTCCTATTTTCCCTTTACATTCACTCATGGTAATGCATGATATATTGCTTTCAGCACTGAGTTATTGTATATCTGCTGTGGTGCAGTGGTACTTCATGCAGATTGGTGTGTCCAAGGTCCCGGGTTCGAGACTGACAAGGGTATTTTATTTTGCTGCTGAGCAGCACAAGGGCCTTGTCATACATAGTGACTAAGGCACTTTTAAGCAGTTGTAAGCGGGTTTGCGTGGGTTTGCGCGATGCTTAGCGATACTTAGCTAAGCACACACAAGCTCACACTCGCGCACCCCCGCTAACTACTGCTTAAAAGTGCTTACTCTCGCTACCCCCCACGCTAATTTCTTTTAAAGAAAAGAAAATGGGTAGAAAGGAAAGTGGTGAAAAAGGGGGCACAAAGAGGGAAAGACAGTAGGGAAACCAGCTCGGGATGTGCAGGATGGGTGTAGGGAAGGTCCATAGCTGCCCATTTCTTTACCAGCAACAGCTGTGCATATGTATGAAATTTGGTGTGAAATTTGAAACCTTCCACCCCTGAGAGAGGGGTGAGGACAACAAAATATGTTGTACTGCCAATTAGAATTATCAGTTTACATGTCCAGTGGACATGTGTGCGAATTGGGCAGCTATGTATGGGGCGTAATTTTTTTGTGGGAACAGATTGCCCTTTTCTTTATTTTTTTTTCAGGTGAGAGTGGAATGTGAGGTAGAGGAAGTAGGTATATTTGGGGAGGTAGGTTGGGGAGGTAAACAGACAAGACAAACAAGATGCATACAGGGGCAGAGTTTGACACATGGGGTGGGTGAAAACAATTGACGGGGAAGGATGCTTGGAAATCGCACGCCCATGAGCCCACAGATGGTAACAGTGGAACTGTGATCCCCACCCATGGGCAGTCACCACTGCACCTTCACAGCCCCGAGGGTGGCTGTGCTGGGGGCTGAGTAGGATGAGCAGGCTCACCTGAGAGACGCGCCACTCTCGCCTCAAGCTGGCGTAGGGGATCAGCGACTAAACGCTGGATCTCCCTATGCACCACAGCCCGGACCCTTTGAAGGGTGACGGGTGGCCCTTCTCTGCCCACGCTTGCACGGGGGGGAGACAAGCCCCATCCCCTGCAGCGCTTCCACCCGAAGGTGGCACAGGACCAATGGAGGAGGGGAGCCCGGGCTGGGCACCGGAGCTGCTGGTGCCAGGTGCACTCACCAACTGAGGAGGGACAGGTGGGTCCTCTGGGACCGGCCTTCCCATACGTTCTGTGATTAGGTGTGTTTAATTACAACATAAACAACAGCATTCCAGATTAGTTGTAACAGCATGCAGTAATATTCCCATTAACCCAACACACCAAGGTTCCAACAGTTGAACAGCAAGCATAACACATGCATATATTGAATGACAGTGGATATTCCAACAGCATGCAGGGATGTTTGGTAGCAACAGGCCACCATGAACGTGGTGTTTGAACAGGGCACATGCATCAACATCAATGTAAATATTTATAAAACAATAGGACATATGTCCCAACAAATATTTAAGGTTACACATACCCATTGAGGTGTGGAATTGCATGATTTATGCACATAATTTAGGGTGTAGAAAAAAACTCAGTTAACATCTTATAGTGACCTTTTAGTCTACACTACATTCCCAGTGACTGTAGTTGTATATCCCCTACCTGTATTATTACACTTGCCACCATACATTAGGTTGTGTCATGGGTTTGGCTAGTTCAATATATGCCTGACCCATATCTGACACACTAACTGTCCGGGATTCAGGTGTTACTGCTACATATTTCTTGTTTGCATTTATATTTCTTTATCTACATATCTGGGATGTTTTCACATGACATTTTCACTTCGATTTGTACAGAACCCTGCATTTCTTAACACACACTCAAATTTCTGATGAATAATTACATGCTACATGTGTGCCAGGTTTACTTATTCATGCCAGCCAGTAACTGACTATTGTGGACTGTATATATGTTTCACAGCTACTAGCACTTCCATCACCCACTTTATATGGGGCTGCATAACTCTGGGTTGCCAGCACATTTTCAAACAGTACTGTTTGTATAATGCAAGGGTACTACAACAGTTCAGTCTCTGTGACACAGACACACTCTGGGTTTTAGACCTTTATTAATGACATTGCACACTTTTCCACAGGCTCACTCCTTTATTTGTTTTAACTGTGTTTATGACAGACATGTTCATGACATATTATACATTTATTAATAGGTTAGAACAATCTTTTTTCAGGCTCACTCACTTATGTTATATGACAGTGCCTGCAGAGATATTATTCCAGACATATGTTACCTTTCTTAATGGGTTACTACACTCTTTTTCTGCCTCTCTGACGTTTTTATCTGGCAGTACATGCAGAGGACTTATTCAGGCAATTCTATGGCTGTTTTATTGGACTACAACACATTCTTTCATGCTCTCAAAACATATTTTATATAACAATACATGCAGAATAATCACTAACCTGCCTGGTGGCACAACCTTAGCAGCCTATCAGCATAGGCCTGCTGATTCGTAACAGGGTCACCTGCAGCTGTTAAGTAAATGAAGGGATATTGAAACATACCTATCCATTATACATACTCCATTATCAATTCTTACATACTGCATTCCATGGCTACATACTCAGTTGTGGGGCATCCTGCATCCCACGGGCCTCCTGTATCCACTGGTTCAGGTGGTCCTGCTTTCATCTTTTCAGGTCTGCATGGTGGTGATGGACCTGCTCACCAGTCCGGGGAATGCCTGTGGCACTGGTGAGGTCACGAGCTAACCAGTTCCAAGCCTCTGCCTTGTACTCCGTCCCTTGGAACTGGCCCTGCAGGAGTCTTGACTTGTGACAGTGGACAAGGAGCCAAACCATGTATTTGGACTCCTCGATGCCCCAACCTTGTGCTCGGAAGTGTGAACCCTCTCCTACACCTGCCATTCTGACTGCAAATGTGTGCTACAATCAGTTATGGCAAGTATTCCCGCCTATGGGGCTTAAATATGCCGCATTTCCCGCACTTTTTTGTGACTGGCCATTTTGTAAACTTCTTGGCTGACTGCAGACCTGCTTAGTAATGGTTAAACTACCAGTCGTATGTATATGAATGTTAATAGTGGCTGCTTCCCCCTATGTTGTTATGGCTTAGTGGTTCAGTACTTTGATTATGATGCACAGGGTCCTGGGTTCGAACCTTGCCATTCTTTTATTTTATTACTGTCTAGACAGGCTAGGGGGTGTGGCTGCGTTTAAACAACTTAGCTTTACGTTGCTCCCTGGTGCCCTACAGTGCCCTGGTTGGCACAGCGCGCACGTCCGTGCAAACACATTGCACTGGGTAAAGCGCTGTTAAACTATGGGCAACTCTGTTTAGCTGGGTAAAGTGCTATTAAACTATGGGCAACTCTGTTTAGCTGGGTAAAGTGCTATTAAACTATGGGAAACTCTGTTTAGCTGGGTAAAGCGCTATTAAGCTATGGGTACCTCTGTTTAACTGTGTAAAATGTTGCTTAACACCAGGCTATCTGGGTCCTTTAAAAATATATATTTTGCTCACTGATACATTGGCCATGTCACTGCTTTTAATAAAATTTTAATCATACATGTCTGGTATTATTTCAAATACTGATTTAAAACATAAATAAGAAGGGGAGTGGTGGGACTTGAACCGTGAATGCCTTCTCTTTGTGCATATGCTCTACCATTACGCTATTGCAATTTGGTGTGATTTGCATAAACTCTTTCTTATGCTCTTCCATGTCAGAATTGCTAACTCTAGCTAAGCAATGGGCACACCTGCGTACACATGCGCAAATACGGGCAGCTATATCATGGATTTAAAAAATATATATATAATTATTTACTTTATATAAGTGTGATGGGGATTTACAGTGTCAGGGCGTGTGGTGTTGGGTGCAAGTACATTTGAGCGAACTCGCTCTTGTGTGTTGACATTTTGCTTTTAATAACCTTGCAGGGGCGTGCACATTTAGACTGCTCGGCAGTCGGACACGCCCCCTGCTTTCCTACTCAGTCCGTGTAAGAGTTACAGTTGAGTCAGCGTGCCCTCATGAATATTCATGGCACGCTGACGTCAAACCGTTCAACTGCAGCCTCCGAGTAAGACTTATTAAGTCTTACACGGAGGATTAGTGAATCCGGGGGAAAGTGATTCCAAATGTTAAATCACAGTAAAAAAACGTAACAAATTACAGAGAAAACCTTATATTTAATTCACTACTGAGAACTTCTAGCTGTAAGGTCTAAAGTCTCAAATACAAACATTTGACAAGATACTGTGGGTGGGTACTGTTGGCCAAAAGAAAATTATTGGCAAATGTAGATTTTCTAAACATGTTATAACTGTTTACTCTGTTTGATATGAAGAAAGATCTAGATATTCAGTGGGAGGATGATTAAACCTTACATATAAAAGAAAGACCAAAACTATTTGAATTCAACTGTAGAAAAAAAAAGAAAGAGTTATTCTGGACCATACAGAAATACAAATAGTTGTCACTTTAATAACAGTAAATGATGCATTAAAGTGATTTGTTTTAGTTTCAGTCTTTACAGTCACTGAGTAGAGCAAGAAGTATTATTTACCGGAGTCCCAGTCTTTCAGTGTGCTTCTTTCATTTACATTTTTTGCTTTTGTATGAAGTAATCACAAGGAAGCTTCCACTATTTCTCTAAAATTTAATCTTGGTTGAATCCTCACCATCTATTTTACATCATGTGAACTAAACAGAAGCAATATAGATGGGTAAACGTTATACGTGCAGCACATTTTATTTATTTATTTATTTTATTTATTTTTGCCAGGGTGTGGACTTTACTTTTTTGTTGTTTCTAGCATTGTCTTTTCAGGGTTATACGTTCTCTCAAGGTGATTTTCTTGGCACCCATGTCTTGAAAACATAATAAGCAGGTTATGATCAAAATTCTATATAGAACCAAATTTTCCATAAATTTATCTTGTCAAACACAGGCTGCATATAGACAGTAACAACGTTTCTTGAAGATATGTGCTGCACGTATAACGTTTACCCATCTATATTGCTTCTGTTTAGTTCACATTTTATTTTATTTATTTATTTTATTTAAATAAAATAAAAAATAAAATAAATAAATAAAAAAGTTCAAGTGTTTTCAAAGCACTTAGCAAGTGCTGACAGAAAGACAGTGTAAAAAATGTCTCTTATGGTAACACTGACATTGCCATGCCACTCATATGTCCAGAGTTTCACAGAGTGTTGATATTTTTGTCTCATATTTAGTCTGTTCCTCATAAAAGCCGAGGCTTTCTGATAAATCACTGAGGACTGGTCACTAAATAACAATAGTACAGTTGTGAATATTAGATGTTTGACGATCACTACTGTAGTAACCTAAACTATATGGGTTATATCCTGCAAGGATATAATAGCAGGCCAGCTTTCAAAGCTTCAGGATACCTTCCACATGCCCAAACCATTAGTCAGCTTGAGCTAGGCGGAGTAAGAGGAGAAGTTTAGATGCCAAATCTTTAAGAACTTTCATGCCAACAGAGAGACAGAAAGATGCTGAACCCTGAAAAGACAATGCTAGAAACAACAAAAAAGTAAAGTCCACACCCTGGCAAAAATAACATACCAAGAAACAAGGGGGATGGAGGGGGGGAGCAGCTACTCCAGCAGTAATCATTCAAACATCTATGATTATGTTAAGTTTACTTACACAACTGTACTATATTCTTCATATTGATCACTGCTGTTGTATCCTTAGCTATATGGGTAGATTACTATAGTTTACAAATTTTGGGAGATGGAAGAAAAATAGACCAGGATCCCCTGAGAATAGTCCTAGCAAAGCCTTATCTAGACCTACAAATGGAATCAAGCGTATAGTTCCTTGTAAAAGTATGTATGAGGGACCAATCTGTTGCTTCTAGCATGCTTCTAGAATCCAACCAAATCCAAAAAGATATAGATGAAGCCAAGGTCCTGATAGAGTGGGCCTTGACCCCATCTGGAATAGTTTTGTTGTGATGGGTATAACAAAAGGTAATAGTCTTATACAACCATTTGGAAATATCCTGTTTTGACAGATTGTCACTTTTTCCTTACCTTCACAAGAAATGAGCAATTGATCCAAAGATCTGAAAAAGTTAGTTCTATTAACATAGTACTTGAGTTGTCTGTGGACGTCCAAGGTATAAAGTATCCTTTCTCCCTCGTTTTTAAGTTCAGGAAACAAAACAACTGATGGATAATTTGGCTTAAAGTAAACTTAGATACCACTTTAGGCATAAAAGGATTAGTTTTCAAAGAAACCCTGTCCCAGTGGAAAATGAGGTAGGACTGATTCACCATAAGAGATTGCATCTCAGATACCCTTCTTGCAGCGGCGAGAAAAATTAGTAAAACTGTTTTCCATGTTGAAAATTTCAAGTCAACCAGGTTAGCTGGTTCAAATGGTACAAGAGTTAATTTCTCTAACACAAAATTAAACGGGGGGGGGGCAACATTTTTTCTAGGAGACCTTTTATACAAAATCATACATAATCATTTTGATGATGAACAAACAAAAGTGATGGGTAATGATGAAATAGATCATTTTGACCCTTTAGGGGAGGGGGAGGAGGGTCCACGAAGGTCAGAAAGACTAAGGAAACAGAACAGACCCTCCTCATATGCGGAAGCAACGGGGAAGTATTACCCAAGGAAACAGTATGGAGGGAATGCATACAGATAGAACCAGGGAATACAACCTCTGGTTGTTTAGAAACTGGTACAGGGTACATCCATGATGAAGTATTGTTGGTAGAAAATAATTATAATCCCACAAATACAGATACTGATAGTACTCGAGATTCTCAACATTTAATAGAGGAAGCTGGGCGATTGGATATGAGTATGGACAATTGGACTCACCAAGGGAGATGTAAAATTAGTACTGAAAGTAATTTTTATATATATAATTTTACAGATCTAGAAGTTACACCTGTTTTTTTTGGCCTTTTTACAAAAGGGTTTTCCTTTATACCAGTTAAAAAACCAAAAATTGAACAAATTTTGCTTGATATTAAGTTGTTCGCAAGGAAATTGAACTTGAAATCTACATTTAAGCAAGATGAACATGAAGTGGTTAATACACTTAAAAGAAGTGTATTTAATCCCCCTTTACAACAAGAAATTCATCATTTTGAGACACATGTAATAAATATGGTGAGGGAAGGTTTTAAGTACAAAGAAGAGACAAAGGAATATAGTAATTTGGAAAAAGAAGAGTTTGAAGTGTTAAAGATGTTACAAAATAATGAAAAAATTAGAATTATGAAGCCTGACAAAGGGGGAGGGGTGGTTTTGATGGATGTATGGGATTATACTCATAGGATGCTTGAAATCCTGAACACAGGTGGTAGATATCAGATGGCTTCCAGAAATGAAATGAATATAAGTTATAGGAAGATTGATTATTATTTAGAAGATAATCTTCTTCAAGGAAGCATAGATTTAGAGTTATACAATTATTTAAAAGTAACCAAACCAGTGATCCCAGAGATTCTTGGCATCCCCAAAATACATAAAGATACCAACAATCCGCCCCTGAGGCCTATTGTAACATCCCAGTGTTCAAAAACACAGACCTTGGCTATTTATGTGGATACCAAGTTAAAACACTTTTATAGTGAATATCCTCATATACTTATTGATTCCTGGGATTTCCTTGCCAAATTTAATACAGTTACATATCATGAAAAGTATATTTTTATAACAATTGATGTGATAGACCTATTTTCAGTAATACCGCACGATATAGGTCTATCTTGGTTTGAACATATGTTAGGTGAATTTAGATTTTTAAGCAATAATGACTTCAGACTTGTACTTGAAAATATGGAACTAGTGTTAAAAAATAATTTCATTTATTTTCAAGGGGATATTTACCACCAGATAGGTGGGGTAGCAATGGGGTCTTCATGTGCCCCCATCTATGCTAATATCATTATGCTTTATTGGGAGCTGGAATATATGTTCAAATCTAATTTTTGGGAACATGTTGTAAAATATTTTCGATTCTTGGACGATATTTTTATAGTTTGGAGTGGTACACAAGATCAGATACAAGAATTTCTTGAGTATTTACATACCACCACAAACTTTTTAAGGTTTACTTTTCAACATGATTCTGAAAAGGTTAACTATTTAGATGTAACAATTGTAAAAAATGAGACAAAGAAACGGTATGAATCAAGGATTTTTAGAAAGGGGTGTTTCTCTAATTCATATGTACATTTTGAAAGTGACCACCCCTTATTTTTAAGAAGGAACATTATCAAAGGCCAGATGATCAGGGCATCACGGATGACAAGTGAAAATGCTAAGTGTATTGAGGAAATTAAAATTATAGAAAAGTTATTTTTGGAAAGAGGGTATCCATCGAGACTTATTAAGAGTGTTAAAAAAGAAATTTTGAAGAAGAGAAGGAGTCATTTTCCACCACTTTTATTAGATAATGAATTTAACAATGGAGGAGTAGTGGTTGATTTTAGGAAAGATAATAAGCAACAAATTAAAGGGAGTGAATTACCTAGGTTAACTCTTACATACTATAAAGGAATAAGTTGGATACAAAAAGGTATTAATGAGATCTGGAGAGTCTTTTCAAAACTTAATACCAGTTGTGAGTTTTTCCAGCAGACAATAAAATTTGGTTACAGGAAAAATACAAATTTTAAAAAACTTTTTGAGATTAAAAAGATACCCGGTTCTAGTGGAGCACAACAAAAAGTGGGGACGCACAAATGTGGGAGATGTGCGCAGTGTTCCTTTATTACTGGGGAAAAAGAACTTTTATTAAGGGGAATAGGTGAAAAATTGCGAAGTAAAGGGTACTATACCTGCCAAACCAAAGGTGTAGTTTATTTAGCACACTGTTTGGCATGTAGTAAATATTACGTTGGCAAGACCGAACGTAAGTTAAAACAACGTATCTATGAACACATGAGGGATATCAATAGGGGTAACGACAATAATGCGTTATATAGGCACACCATTATATGTAAAAACGCGAACATTAAATTTTGGGTCTTAGAAGAGGTTAAGATGGGAGATAGGGGAGGTGACTGGCAATCCCTACTGGAGTACAGAGAATTAGTGTGGCAACTTAGATTGGATACCTGTGGTTCCAGTGGGATGAATGACTATCTTTCTATTAAGCCAGCACTGAGACTGTTGGCAAACAACCCCAAAATGAAATGATGTAACCTCTTATGTGGTCACATGATCAGCCTAGGTTTTTATGTAATTTTTATGGATAGTTTATTGTTAAACAATAAAATAGTTTTAGGGATTTTTTATTTACTTATTTTTAAATGTTTTCATAATAATATTTACAATTCATGGTGCACTTTAAGTGATAAGAAATGATTTGTTTTAACTCTACATATGGAATATAATGTACATATATATTATATATTTAATTCAAATTGATAGTTTTTATTTATATATGTATATATACAGAAAATACATGGAGTATAACATATATTAACAAATGAGGTACGTTTTGTACAAATTCTTAAAATAGTTGGTTAATGTTTTGTCTATGAAAACCTGTATTAAGTGGAAAGGAAATGAAAAATATGTGAAAACTATGTAGTTTCTTTAACACAACAGGCAATAACAAGTAGTAATTAAATTATTAATCAATTAATTCATTTTTAGCAAGTATTTAAGGGAGTTGAACTATTCATGCTTTGGATTCTGATGAAGTCGAGTTATTGTAGATGAAAGCGCGCTCAATCCCGTTTCTGTGTTGTGGCTGTAACGTCTTACTATTAAACTATTTTTCGTTGGTTCCTGATGGGTGGGGTTGCAGTTTTTTGACCATTGCTTCGGTGCAATAGGTTGTACTTTCGCTCTTTATACACAACTAGTGGTATATTCATTCGGAGGATTATCCCTTTATGGTAAAGCCAGCGGATATTTTTGCTTTTTCTCACCTTTTATACAAAACCCATTTCAAAAATATTCTGACATGAGAATGCATTGAAAGAAAAGGATTCATGGACAGACATGTTGAAATGGCTAATAAACTAACCCTGATGGAGGAGTAAGAAAGGCCATAGGATAGTAACTCACACAAATATTGTAAAACCAGAGGACAACTAGCCCTGAATGGTGCTGGTTATGTTGTTTGCACTAAACAGAAAACCTTTTCCATTTGTTAATATATGATTTTCTAGTAGCAGGCTTTCTTGACTCCATTACTACCTGTTCAACGTCATCAGTAAACAGGTGCCTAAAGGAAATTAAGAACCTATCATCCAAGCAGTCAAGTGAAGCTGATTTGGAATGGGGTGTATCAAACACACCTGATCTTGTTTGAGTAGATCCAGTCTGTGAGGAAGCTTGAGGAAGCTTGTGGTAATTTCTCCTGGCCATTTACAAAAGAAGAAAGAACACCTGTTGCCTGGGCCAGAAGGGAGTTACCAAAATGATTTTAGGGGATTTCTTCTGAATTTTCAGCAGTACCATGGATATCAGTAGAAATGGTGGAAAAGCATACATGAAATTCCTGTCCAAAGAGAAGCAAAGGTATCTGTCTACTTGAGGAACTCCCCAGAGAGGAATCAAATTTTGGAAGACCCCCAATCTGGATTACATTTGTGAGGGTCTGCCCTTGTCCTGCTCAGCTTGTCTGGGACACAGTTTTTGCTCTGACAGAATGTAGGATGCCTACAGAGTAAGACTGTGCTCTGAAGAGATATATCCCAAGTCAACATGGTTAGTCAGCAAAGGGGTATGACCTGGTTCCCAGCTGCATGATGATGTACCACATGACTGTGGTATTGTCTGTAACAACTTGAAGAGGTCCTAGTAACCAAAGATGATTCAGAGAGTTACCTGACTTGATCAGGACAAGCATCTCATTTATATTTATGTGCTTGCATCTATCCTTGGTGTCCCACACAGCTTGCACTTTTATCCCTCCTGAAACTGATCCCCAAGCAAAACCCAAGGCATCTGTTGTGACCAACTCCTTTGGACCAGGGAGAGAGGACAGAAGACCTGGATTTGAGGATAGTTGCTGTCTTCACCAAGTGATTTCTCTACTGACAAATGCCAGCACAAAGATTTGAAAAGACAAAGGATGTTGGTGCTGGGACCAAAGAGACTTCAGATACCATTGTATCCTTCTGATGTAGAGTCTTGCAAGGGGTATTATAAGAATCATAGATGCCATGAGACCCAAAAATCCTGGGATATTCCCCTCACAGTGACCAAAGTCTGAGTGGAAAACCTTTCAAATAAATATAGCTATACGTTTCCCTGTGGAACGAAAGCTCTTTGAACTGAGGTGTCTATCTGACACCCCAGGAAAACAATCCTGTGTGAAGGAGTCAAAAAAGACTTTTGAATATATATATATATATATATATATATATATATATATATATATATATATATATTGGAATTGTAGCTTGTGTACGAGATCTATCACTCAACTGACAGGTTCCTAACACTTTGGCTAAGCAAGTCATCTAAGTATGGAAATACGTGGATACCCTGTAGCCAGTAAGAAGCTATAGCTGAAGCTAGGGAAGCTTTGAACAATCATGGTACAGTGAGTGGATAGTCCAAAGGGTAAATCAGGGAACAGATAATATGCTCCAGACACTCAGAATCCTAAAAACACCTGAAGTCTAAATGAATAGGGGTGTGATAAGGATCCTTTAAATCTAGAGTAATTAGGACATTTGAATGAAGAAGAAGAAGAGGTAAAAGGTTGTGAAGTGACAGCATTTTGAACTTGGGCACTTTCACAAACAGGTTTAGGAAAGAAAGATTCAGAACTTGTCTTCTTTCATTGGCACTAAAAATATCCTTGAATACAAACCTTTTCCATCCTGGGAATGAATAACTGGTTTTATCACTCCCTGGGACAGTATGTGATGAAGGATAGGTGGAAGTAAGAGAGATTACCTCCTGAAAAGGAGGAATTTCCTCCCACTGCCATCTGTAACCTTGATGAATGATCTGCAGAACCCATTTCTCTGAAACTTTTGCTGTAAATGAGAAAAGTGAAGACTCAAACTTTCTGGAAGGGAAAAGGGACTGCCAGGGTAGGAGGGGATCAGCTTCCCCCAAACAGTCATTCTGACTTGTTTGATATCCTTGGTTTTGGAGTGCATCCTCAATTCCTTTTGGAATCACCCATGCCATTTCTTCTTAAATGTCTGTTTATCTGCATTTTGGCAAGACTGGTTATTTTGTTTTTTGCAAAAAATTGGATGATGGGTTACAGAATCTCTTAGAAAATTTGGAAAAGGAGGGCTGAAAAATCACAGATTCCCCGTATCAACTTACCCCTCCTGTCACACTTTTTGATCACCACTGCAGCAGAGAGGCATAAACTAAAACACTATCCAAAGGAAAATTTAAAATCTCATTTTTAACATTCATCTGTGAGGTTCTGAGACTGTATCCAGGCAAAGCTTTTCAGCACAGTACTAGTGGCCAAAGTTATTGCAGAAGTATCAAATGAATCATCAACACACTGTAAATAATGAGTAGTGACTTATACAATAGAAAAAAATATATTATTTCAAGCAGATTTTTCCTCACAAGAAGAAACTGCAGACAAAGCATTCATTATACATTCACAATTAACCAAAACAAACTTTAACACATGAGCTTGACAATTCAAAATTTTGAAAATTAGAGTTGCAGAAGCATACACTTTGTCCCATACTTGTCAAAAATCTTCCCATCCTTATCAGAAAGTGTAGGATTGGAATTAACTAAATGCTTAGCAGCAGTAGGAGTATAGCTTTTGGGGCAGATTTGGGAAGAGTGTATAAAAACATAAGACTGAAAAACTTTATACATCCTATCTGCCCTTCTAGAGGCAGATGATTGATTATTGGGTACTTTGCAGGCAGTAACACAGATATCCTCAAAAGATGACAGATCTGGGGGAAGAGGTGAAGGTTCTTGAAATTCCTTCAATAGCTCATAACATTTTCTGAAGGCCTGAGAAACATCAGTGTTCTTCTGAAAACACTGGTCCATTCTGGAAATAGTCTTAGAGAAAAAGACAAGACCCAAAAGGGAAAAATTAGAAACCAAGCTCTCCTCTGAGCCTGACTCAGAAATCTAAAGAGAAAACCCTATATCTGTCCCTTCAACTTCCTGTCCAGCTTCAGAATCTTGAATCTTTTCAGGAAAAGAGGTATTCCTCTCTTACCAGAAACTATTTTAGTGGAAGGAAATTTGAGGTACAGCAAACAAATGTTTAGTTTTCCGTTTCTTTTTGGCACAAAAAATGGGGCCAACATTGTTATTAATGACATCAGCAGCATCTTCCTTAGGCATGGGCACAATATTCTGACACAAGAGGGAAGCCTTCCCTAACCCCCCCTCTCTCAGGGCTGACAGAATTTGCTTTCTCTTTCCTACTGAGGGGACTCCAACAGTTGCAGAAGTCATGGATACATTCCAATCCACAGTGGCTATAGGTGATTCGCCAGAGGGATCCAGGGTAAAAGATGAGTGGTATGAGGTACAACTAATGCCCACAGCAGAGTCATCTGCCTGCAGCTGATGCAAACTACTAGTCTGCTGTGGTGGCAAAGGCTATTTGCTTCATTTTTTTTTTCTTTTTGCGGCTGTAAGAAGGACCAACCTTAGACAAAAATGGTGCTTCTTTCCCAGGGTAAACAGGCAGCAAAAACCAATAAAATCACTTTTTACAGAGAAAAACAGAGTAAAAACACTTTAAAACACTTTGCCAGCCCCCAAAACTAAAACAAACACAATTTCCCCACAGAAAAAATGTTTTTTTTAAATACTTGAAAAAACTTTTAATCTGACAGGAAAAAAGAGAGCTTCTGATTAAAAGTACTTCACAATTTTATGACAGCCCTTTAAAACACAAACTCCTAGCTTTAAAATAACTTTTTGGAACAGATAAGTTGTATCAAACAATTTTTTTAAATAGGAAGCTTTTTTTCCCAAAAGGGAACTTATCTGTCCAGCCAAGGAACAGCACATGTCAACCATCGATCCTCAAAAACTTCAGAGAAGCATACTGTTCAGCAACAGGAAAGATCTGAAGGGCTCGGTGCCCAAACCTGGCTTTTTTAGTCAGCTCAGCTCTTGCTAATTAATAGTTTAGGTGTGTGGAAGGTTCATAGGTTGGTACTAAGCTATCAGCCCTAGGGCCTATACAAGCCTAGCCATAACAATTCCCTCGCTATTTCTTCCCACAACATTTACTTCCTTGGACTCCTGTCTGTCAGGGTGACTGATGTGATCCCTGGGGTGAATTTCCTATCTCCCATCCAATCAACAAGGTTCCTTTTGAAGTGGGCCAAAGAGGCACTCTGCTTGACATGTATGGGCAATCTATTCCAGAGTCTGGGGAGTCTCTGGGTCAGGAGCCTATCCCTCCAGCATGTTTTGTTCATTGTGATGACAAGGTTTAGATCCCTGGAGCATGTGGATCTGAGGGATTGGAATTTCTTTACGTGTAGCATGTCCAACAGCTTTGGGTTTGACTTGGCCTTGTATGTTAAGCAGAGTTCGCCTCTGAGTAGATGATATGTGTCAGAGTACAGATGGAGTTTTTTTAGACGGTCAGCATAGGGCATCTGCTTTAGGCCTATGATTCTTTTAGTGAGGTATTTCTGCGGCATTTCCAGTTGTTGCAGATGTCTTGAGAGGTACATACCAAATGGAGCATTGTATTCTATAATGGGTCTAATGAGGGATGAGTACAGTGGGACAATGACCTCCTTTTTTCTGGATGAAAAGCCCTTAATGATGAGGTGTGCCACATAGAAGATTTTCCTGACTGTTGTGGCGATGTGGTTATCGAAGGTGAGACCACTGTCCACCTGTGTCCCTAAGTCTCTTATCACACTTTCGGTGTTTAGTGTACTGCCACTTATTTGGTAATTCATGGGTACATGTTTTTTCCCAAAGGGGATAACTATACATTTCTTGGCATTGAGCTTGAGCCCATGGCTCTGGCGCCAAGCAACTGTTTCTGTAAGGCCCTTTTGTAGAATATCCACATCATTTGGGGATTCAGTAATGGCTTCCAGGTACCCTGGAGCTTTGGAAGCTGACCAGATGTTGTATACTTGCAGCATATAACCCATATAGCTTAGGCTACTGAATATGAATCGCATATACATTTGAGTTTCAGACTTCATATCCTTCAGAAAATGCAGGCTAACAAATCCAGTTATTCTATCAATTTAAGTTTATAAGTGAGGGACACTGTACCTGCACAAACAGCAGGCAAAAACATATCTGTTTTTATTCTGTCACTGTCATTTGCTAGTCAGTACTAGCAGATTTTACTGCCTAGCACGAAACCCGACCTTAATAAGTTATGTTGGAGGTGCTTAACAATTGTTATGATCAGGTATAGCACTATAGAGGCACTAAACTGATTTGTCATTTTCTGGATATCGGAGTATAATCACTGCTCTCCATGCACTACAATATTATTCAAGTAAGCAGTGTTTGATTTGATTTATTATTAATTTGGCTGGGGACTGGTACAATGGTTAGGTGTTTACCTCATAGACACAAGGTACAGGCTTTGATTCTCACTTTTGAAGGGAAATTGGCTAGGCTTAAGAAAGCCTGCAAGGGCAGCTTACCTTGTACTTACCTACAAATTTTGGCAGGATGTTTTTTCCTTGTGTAATTATTTTAGCAATTAAGTGTTTTTGTATGCTATAAAAATTCTGTAATCCAGTGGTTGTCACCTGGTGTAGGATTTTCAATGTTGCAGTAAAGTGAAGAAAAATAAAATTGTAGAGTCAGTTCATAATTTTTACAGACAAATATATGTGCATTTGTAGTCATAATGGATTTTAACTGCAAATTGACATCTGTATTACAATGTTTAGCTAAAATACATTTTGAGAATACCTAGCATGTACTGTGATAGACACACTGTCAGGCCTGATAATGTTTTGCAGAACAAATGTGGACAAAAGAAGGAAAAAGGTTGTGGTGCAATGGTCCAAAGTCAGAGAGAGATTTTAAATATTGCTATTACAGACTTTGGAAGTTGCTAGAAGAGCATGTTATGTGTTACAGTGCATTTTCTGAAGGAAATAAAAAGTGTACACTTCCACATTCCAGCTTCTGGAAAGTGATTCAGTAGGTAGCACAAAAAAACTATATCAGGCTGCAAGGCAAAGGCAGAAAGATAAAGAAGATAGACACCCTTTGTAAGGGATGCCAGCAACAACCTGCTTACCAGTCCACAGGAAATCAAAGGCAGATGGAAGGTTTACCTCCAGCTGCTTCTAAATGTAAAAATAAAAATCCCATAGAAGCTATACTGCCACCCCAGACACAGTCTATGATGATAGAGGAGGAGCCCCCTCTAGAAGAAGTAAGAGCAGCACTAAGGAAAATGAAGTCAGAGGAAAGCTATGGGCTCAGATGAGGTCATAGTAGATATGCTAGAGATTTTAGGTGAGGCAGCGGAGAAATGGCTCCTGAGGGTACTCATTGCAGTATGGAGAGAAAGGTGTATCCCAGATGACCGGAGAATAGGCATACTCGTGCCAGTATTCAAGAACAAAGGGGACAGTGATACCTCTGTACTGCCCACAGTCATGAAATTCCTATCACGCTGCATGAAAGTTCTGAAGAGTGTGACTGATAAATACACAGAGAAGTAAAAAGTAAAATGGGAGATGAGCACTTCAGGTTCAGATCAGGGTCAGTAAAACTGACCCAATATTTGCAGTAAGATGGATAATTGGGAACAAACTAAAAATGAAGAGAGTCTAACTAGGCATTTCTAGTCTTGGAGAAAGCATACGACAAGGTCTCAAGCAGTAGCATAGCACAGTATAGCAAGGGTGGGGCTAGAGGGGCAACAGCCCAGGGCACAAAGTACTGGTTGACATGGTCAGTGGATCCTGATCTGTAATGCAATACCATCTTTTAAAATCCAGTATTGCATTTGTGGATAAACCTGAGCACTGTTGCACTTCGTATGTGGTCTATATGGTAGCAAGCAGTTTGCTGCAGTTTAAAAAGAAAAAGGAAAAAAATTATTTTTTAACTAAAATCTGAGCACTGTAGTGCTTCATGCAGGCAAGGTATAAACTGTAGCAAGCAGTTTGCTACAGCTTATAAGAAGGTATTTTTTTTTTAAACTAAAACTTGTGTAAATTATCACTCCATGCAAGCAGGGTATAAACTGTAGCAATGTACAAGGACCTAATGACTCAAGTACGAACAGTGTTCAGTCTCACAGAGGGGTTCCCAGTGGGAGTGGGTGTGCATCAGGGTTCAGGTCTGAGCCCACTGCTGTTCATACTGGTGATGGACTACATTAGCAAACAGGTTGGCATGGATAGATCAACAAAGCTGCTGCACGCAGAAGATGTGGCATTACAGGCAGACTCTCAGCAAGAACGTTTATAAAATGATAGGAAAATGGAATTCAAAACTGAAGGAATGTGATATGAAACTGATTATAGATCAGAAAGTTGTAATGGCAGCAAATGGGGGAAATCAGAAGAAGCTAAGAACTGACATAGAAGGGAAGATAGTGGAACAGATTAATAGCTTCAAGTATCTAGGAGGGGTGATTGAGGATAACGGAAGTCTAAATGAAGAGGTCAAAGCTAGAATCACAGGGGCTGCAGCCAACTGGCATAGATTGTGCTAAATGGCCAAAATTACATTAGTACAAACCCATCTGCTCCCTACTCTACTATATGGCTCTCCAATTTTAACTAATCTAAGGAAAACTGACTTATCTAAGCTAGAAGCATGTTATAATAAAATTGCTTTTGCATCTGACTGCCCACATAAAAGACATCATTGTACAGCTTTAAGGATACTAGACTGGCTTGAGCTTCCTAACATTATTCTTTACAACCAACTCTCTAACTTGCAAAATTGTAACACAACCATCTAAAACTCCTGCACTACAAAAATCTCATCTTTCCTTACAGTTCCAGGAGACCACTTTGCTCTAACAATAAGAAGTTACTCACCATCTCCAAAGTGAACAACACTGCAGGAGAATCTTTATTTTCCAACTATATTATCTCTTATATGGAACTCTCTTCCTAAATCCATTCTCTCAGTCTCATCCACTAACCATTTTAAGCCATCACTTAAAGCTTATCTAAAAAATAAAAGCCTTGCAAAGCCTTGCAAAGGCTTTCGACACAATACCCCACTCGGGTATTGTAGAAAAACTTACCAGCTTAAATGTAAACCCATATGTCACAAGATGGGTTGCAAACTGGCTTAAGGACAGAACCCACAGGGTTAGAGTTGCTGGCGCTGTGTCAGACTCCAAGCCGGTCACAAGTGGTGTCCCACAGGGCTCGGTCCTTGGCCCCCTATTGTTTGGCATCTACTTCTCAGAAGTACAGGCCAACATAGGAGGACTTTGGCTGACAAAGTTTGCAGACGACTGCAAACTGGGCCATAGTGGAAAGTGCATCAGACACGGATATCCTTCAGAAGGGACTCACGGAAACAGATAGCTGGTGCCAGAGCCATGGCCTGAAGTTAAACGCCAAAAATGTATAGTCATACCCTTCGGGAAAAACAAGGTAACCCCAAGCTACCATATAGGTGGCAATCCACTAAGCACAGAAGAGGTTATCAGGGACCTGGGGACCCAGGTTGACAGTGGCCTTTCTTTTGACACTCACATTGCTAAAGTGGTTAGAAAGACCTTCTACATTGCCCACCTGATCATGAAGGGATTCACATCCAGATCTAGTGAGGTCATTGTTCCCTGTACTCTTCACTTATCAGACCAATGATCGAGTACAATGCCCCATTTGGGATGTATCTCACCCGACATCTGCAGCAATTGGAGAGACCCCAAAAGTTCCTCACCAAAAGGATAAATGGACTCCAAAATCTGTCATATGCTGCCAGATTGAAGAAACTCCAGCTCTATTCAGTCGCATACCGTCTGCTCAGAGGTGACATGTGCCTGACATACAAGGCCATGTCCAACCCGGAATTAATGGACATGCTCCACCTCAAAAATCCAAATCCACCAAAACCACTAGAGCAAGCGACTTAAACCTTAGCACGGATATAAATAGGACGTGCTGGAGGGATAGATTTATCACTCAGAGACTCCCTATGCTGTGGAATAAAATCCCGGTCCATGTGAGGCAGAGCACCTCGCTGACTCTGTTCAAGAGAAATCTAGACCTGTGGATGGGAGATCGTAGGTTTACCCCGGGAATCATCTCTGTGTCACTGCTGGACAGAGGCACAACAAACTAATGGGCACAGTATTTTTTCATATAAGGGGTGGCGTAAGCCACAAAAATTTGGGCTAGGCTTATAAATGCCTTAGGGCAGATAGCCTAGTATAAACCTATGAACCTATGAACCTATGTTCCTGTACTAACCCCTCATGAGTGCTCTGATACATCACAGTATACCCAAAACATATCCATCTTTTCCCCCAGTGTTTAATCCTTTGTTCCTACCGACCTGTCTTAACCTTATATCTTGACATAAGTCATACCTACAAATAGTACTGGCTATGTTCAAAGCCTAGGTTTTGTTGTCAAGATGTAACAAATTTGTATGTTCTTATGTATACTATGTTTTGTTTACTTTATTGATTATTGTAATGTGTGCATGAAAATTTACTGTTACTCATGGAGCTTTTCTCCCCGGGCCTCCACTAAAAAAGAACCTGTTTCCAGTCGGACTTTCCCAGTAAACAAATGTTAAATAAATAAATAAAATAAATTCTCAGAGATAGTGTATGACAGAAGAATGCCAAAGAAGCTGAAAAGTAACGTGTACAAAACAGTAGTGCAACCAGTACTATAGTATGATCCAGAAGGCAGAGCAGTTGAGAAAGCTAGACATGATGGAGATGAAGTGCCTAAGATGAGTGGTAGGATGAACACTGTGGGACTGATGAAGAAATGACAACATAAGAGCAGAAACTAAAGGAGCTCCAATTGCAAAAAAGGTCAAAGAGAAACGATTATGGTAGTTCAGGCACATGTGAGGAAAAACAGAAGACAATCTGGTGAAGAAGATTTGGGACAGACTGGAGGAAGGCAAGAGAAAATGAGGGTGCTCAGCAAAGAGGTGGATGGATTATGTGAGAGAAGACCTGTAGCAGTCAGGCATGAGTGTCAAAGAAGGTAGAAGAGTTGCATTAAATAGAGAAAGATGGTGACAGTTGACATGACATCCTGACCCCATTTAGAAAATGGGATAAAGGGGGTTGCTGATGATGATTATGATGATATAAGTGTGAAACTGTAATGTCAGATATTACTTTGTGACTGCAGAACTCATGATGTGTTGAGTATGTGGAAATAAAATAGCAATTTAAATTTTTTATAATTTGTTGAGCCACAACACCTCTTAAGTGCCTTATAGTCATCTATATATTTCTGATGTTTGTATTTTTTTATTCAACGTATCACTTGTGAGATTTTTGATTTTCTTGTAAACCCCCGAGGGTTTTTACTCAGTACATAATGCCAGACATGAGGTGTTCACACTCTGTAATGTTTTGAAAATGCATCATGATGTAGAACCTGTCTCTGAGGATTTGTCTGACCCTTCCCCCAGTTTTTGTCCGGAATATCTGAGGAAGTAATTTCAGAATTATGAGGTGGGAAAAAATAAATGGTTGGACACTCTCTCACATCTGTACCGGGGATTATGTAGGGTGGTTTGTGAAAAGCACAGGCTATCCATTGAATCTATGCTGGAGACTGGATATTTCTGTATGGTGTTTGAATAGTAAGACTATGGCAATAGGGAGGGTGCCTATATTTGCAGTGGGAGAGAAACCCCTTTTGCTCATTTATAGAATTTAAGACAGCAGTCTGTGCACTGAAGAAATGTTGAAACTGTAACCGTTTCATCTTGATTTCATGAGCAGATTATGGCACTGTTGCAAATACCTGACAATGTGTTTCATTGTATGGCATGAAATGCAAGGCATCAGAGGCTTGACACTTTTTAAGGCTTTCCAGTAGCTGCTCATTATACCATACTTTATTTTTCGAGGAGATCTAAGGCACTGAAGTCAGGGATGACTTAGAGAATACCCATCCGATCTTCTAGTTTCAGTATGAATGAAGACAATGTATCACAATAAGATTTGCAGCAGTAGTCTATTCCAGAGGTAGGGAAGGTGCTGCAGAATGAACCTATCTACTGTTATTTATGTATGTATTTATTTATTTATTTATTTGCTGATGAAAATTTAGATTCCTTGTTCCAGTGAGATATCAGAATTCCAGGAATGCTTGGTCCCCGGATTTATTATTTATTTATTGATTGCAGGGAAAGTCCAATTGGGTCAAAATGTACCCATTTTCAGATGAGGTCTGGGGAGAAAATCTCCAGAATGCATTAGCTGCATAAATAAGAACATTACACACAGAAATCATGCATAAATTATAATGCAGAGAAGACATATTTTACAATCACAGATATTTACAGTTCATAGAGATTCCAAAATACATATGTATAAGCAAGTGGAAAAACAGTTGTTCAATTCTTCAGCGTTAGGTCAACAGAAGGCTAAAAGAGATTAAGAAGAGTTTTATGATTGAATTGGGATAGTTGGGTAAATGAGAATGTGCAGTGAATGTAGCACAATGCAGTTTTAAATTTCATAGAACCAGATACAAATGGTTCCATCCTACAGGAACACTTTGAATGGTACTGTCAATGCTACTCAGCAGTTTCTAGTTTTTATGACATCACTTGCTATCAAAGATACTGATGCAGATGTCAGTTACAAGTGTGAAGCAAGAGACACATGCCTACACACACACACACACACACACACACACACACACACACACACACACACACACACACACACACACACACACACACACACATGTTACTGTATCACTTAAATATTTACTCAACATGTTATATAAGAAAACTATACCATGTTACATATAAGTAAATCATTTATTTGCAACTGACTTAAAAAAAATTGAAATATTCTAGTGTGTGCAGTTTGAAAGTTTCATATGACTACCCCTCAGAGATAGACATATGATGTGTGTGTGTGTGTGTGTGTGTGTGTGTGTGTGTGTGTGTGTGTGTGTGTGTTGTGTGACAGAGAGAGAGAGAGACAGTAAGACCATGTGAGCCTGAAACTCTAGAAGACTAAATCATGCCCTATCATAAAAATAAAAGTTTGGCATGTTTCTTTATAGTCAGTGCTCATTTAGCAGAAAGAATAATGCTTAGAGACACTGCTATGACATTTAATTATGCAATACATCGCTATATAACAGATGTGTAGGGACATTAGTTAAATACAGATAAGGCAGAGTTATAATTTGTAATTAGTCTGCTAAACATGCAATCTTTGTAAGATGGATGTTTTGGTTAAAAAAATATGAATTTGCAATAATGTCTATTTCACAGGGAGGAGAAAGGCAGGTACTACTTACAGTATAATAAATAGGGTTGGAATGCATGAATGTTGCATGCAGTGAATATTTTCCAGGCATAAGTAGAATATTTAAGCATGGTACCTGTGATGTTATGAGCTATTGCCAGCTATGCCAGGAGAAGTAGGGCAGTGGATGTGTAGCATATGCCAGCACAGCTACCTGGAATTTTGTAAAGCATTATATGTCATTTGTATATCAAACTGATTTGTACAGATGCTTGTGTTGAAAATGAATTTGTAAAGTTGCTTGTGTTAAAAATGTCCTGCTGGACAGAGGAAGAAATGTACATGTATTATCGTAACTGTGGAAATGTATATATTGTAACAGGATACTGGAAGAGAAGAGGTTAATCTCAACCCACCTGGCCTTGGAAAATAGTAAGAAATAGAATTACTTAATTTAGGCCATAAAGATTGCATCTTACAGTTCTCAATGCAGTCAGAGACAAAAAGTATATACTAGGAAGCTTCCCTATTGTCATTGGGGTGAACCAATTGCTACTCTGGAAGGTTAGAGGTTTGAAATTGATCTTAGCAAGGCTCTGTTTCTAGCTAAGGGGGTGGAAGCATGGGAACCAGAAGTCAGATGACCACATATATGTGATGTCATTCTATAATCTATCGCTAAAATTGTTTAATACTGGGTGAGATTGAAGTCTCACAGCAATCTGCTTGTGTAACCTGACAAAGAATGACCTCTCACCTACTTCATCTTGCCTTGCTTTAGTAAGTAACCAGGAAATAATAATTCTTTAGATCAGTCAGGAAAATATAGTGAGATTAGTTAAGTATTGTTTTTCTGTAACTGTGTAAACCTGCCCACCTGTATTATTTTTAATATTTCCTGTGATTGAAACTCTGGCATTTATTGTAAATAGATATTTAGTATTTTCATGTTCTTTTATTATTTATCATTAAATATATTTAAACTTTTCCTTGTAGCTGGTCCTTTAGAGAATATTTTAAACTTTGACAGGACTTATCTCTATTTGGTGACACTGTGGCCACTCCCAGAAGCCTTACTGCATTGGCCAAACACTATAATTTGTATTACTATTAATTTCACTCGGTGTAATTGGGTACGCTTGTAAGAACCTTAGAGTAGCTGGATTTTGGGTGTCTGGTGGCAGTGTAACTACCTTATAGTCTGAGCAGAAGGGGCGTAGCTAGTAAATCTGTGCCAGCCTTTCCCAGGTGTGTGTGTGTGTGTGTGTGTGTGTGTGTGTGTGTGTGTGTGTGTGTGTGTGTGTGTGTGTGTGTGTGTGTGTGTGTGTGTGTGTGTGTGTGTGTGTGTGTGTGTGTGTGTGTGTGTGTGTGTGTGTGTGTGTGTGTGTGTGTGTGCCAGCTACTTGGAGCAGGGACAAAAAGCACTGGATTCACAGAGAGAGTGGTGAAGAACCTGGCTTGGACACTCAGCTGAGGTCTCAAATCTTTAGCTGTGCCAGTGGGGAGTCTTACTGGGGACCTGGAGGGATACCCAGACCCTGGACTGAGTGTGTTCCCTGTGTGCTCTTAAGGGAAATTGTGCTTGATACAAACTGCTGCATTTGGAAATACTGGGTATATTCATTTTTGTTTCAAGTGAACGTCCATCTCCAGTGGCAGTGGTGAGGATTCAGGTTCCTTGATTACTGGCCCAGAGTGGGGATGTCACAGTACCTAACATCAATAACCTAATAACTCCTGATGACAGGATCTTGTCTGCTTGAAAGTTCCAGTAATTACAAAACCTGTGTTGGTCCAGTAAAAGGTACTGCATCATGTCTGTGTTCTAGTGTCTTTGTGTGGATATGCAATTTGGAGTAAAGTATACCATGCTTGCTATGACCTGTGAGTCTCTCGGTCACTGCTCATTATGATAATGGACTGCTATGATCCAGGACTGCCAATTAACTGCTTTTGGTTGATTTGTAATGATCCACAGACTGATTGCCTAGTACTTCTACATGAACCTATGAACTGAGTTTGTCTTTTTTTACATTACAAAGACTTGACCTTTTTATCCTCTGTGCTAGCTATCTCCTAGATCACAGAAATATGCAGCCATATTATTGCAGTTTGGTGGATTTCCAATGCATCTAGACAGCATCATTAGAATACAATGGTTGTCTAAGTGTAGGAGTTAATCAAGGATTTTTATCACCTCAAATCCAAAGATTCATTGGATAAATATTTTTATAGAAAGTAACATTTTCATCAGTGTGTTTAATACATAATTAGCACAATGTTGTCTAAAATAGTGGATCTATTCATTAATCTCAAGTTAAAAAACTAACTGAGAAACCAAAACCAAACTCACAAATTGTTTTACAAAGGATTGATAACACCAATGGAGCAACACACATGGGTCTACATTAATCAATCAGCAGAAATACTGCATATCAGTCTGCAGTGTTTCTGTTGATTATTTAAAGAATCTAAATCTGCATCTTAACTAATGGAAATAAATGACTTGACTTTAGAACTGACGATGAGAGACAGATAAGGAAGAGAGAAGGGATGAGGAACGGGCAATGACTATTAACAGAATTTGCAAGAATGGTGTGGTTGAGACACATGACACAAATATCTGTGATGACTTTAGAAATAAATCCTTACCTGCAGTTCTGTGTTGATGATGGGCAGCACCAAGAGAATTAAGTTTCATGAGTAGAGGACACAATCATTTCAGATTAAGATCACTAAACAGTATAAAGCTTATTTCGGAATATCATTGACAAAGAGTTTCTAAGAGACTATATAACAGTAAAGGAGAAGCTGCAGTTGGTGCTGGGGTATGGAGATACATTGAACAAAGAAATACCTTTGTACCATTCCTCAGTAATACTTTGGTAACTGTACAGTTCACTTTCAGCTCATCCATACTTGCAGAATTGTGTCTCCTTTTCTATCAACAAGATGAGGCCACTGCCAGTTTTGAAGCCATCACTAGGTTCATAGGTGTTTACTAGGCTAATGACCACAAGGGCCTTTTTAAGCCTAGCCATGCATCCAAAATCTCTGACAAGTTCTGAGACACTTCTCTTGTGTCATATGAACATAAGCATAGTCAGCTGATTACTGGTTCTAAGCAATAATGATTGGTGATAAACTAAAGCTCATAGAGAGGTACACCATCTCAGTGGCACCAAATCCATCCAGCATTGACAGCTCAAGAGTAGTCCCAAATCTGAAACTGTCTTGTAGTACCCTTTCAGGGAATTCACATTCAACTAGATCTTGCACTGCAGATAATAAGCTACCTTGACCTCCAGTAACTGGGGGGTAGTGAAGGTCATTATACACTGATACCCTTACATTTAGTTTAAACACTTCTTAAGGGAGGGTAGAGACAACTCTGTCTGGTTATTTTACTGTTATAGGGCGAAGACAGTTCTGCCTGGTTCTTTTATTGTTACTTGTGCGTACACCACCCACAAACTGATAAAGAATTACTGGACTCAACTTATAAATAAAATGTTTAGTATAAAAGTTGTTAGGGTAATTTAAAAGTCATACCTCTAAACTTCTTAGCACAAGAAATCTGGACAGAGCTAAAAAGAGTGGGGGAACCTCAAAAACTAGGGACAGCTTTTAAATATTAATCTGATAAACTTAGAAAGTTGTTAGAATAAAAGGTTTTGTGTTAGTATACATTTTCTGAATGATGAGAAGTCTGAAGTTCAAATGTTTGCCATGATTAACTGGTGTCAATCCTCAGTGATTTACCAGAAAACCACACATTTTATGAGGAATAGATCAAAGACATGAGTCAAAAATGTGGACATTTTGTGAAAATCTGAGCAGTTGAGAGGTATGCCAGAAGTTCATGCCAAATGCTTTTTGTCAAGGAGTACAATTTTATATATGTAGAGGAAGACTGTATACCTGCTGAATCTAGGCTGTTTGGTGTCACTGTGCTATTAAACCAGCCATCTTACATTAAGAAGGCCTCCCTACACCCTTGTGGCAGACGTGTGTAGCTCAGGACCACTGGATGAGAAGTATATGTAACCTGATACACTCTTACCAAACTATACTTTCACAAAGCCAGATTGTGCTGGCTTGGTATAATGGACAAATAACCTTTCCAGTTGTACAACCACAATCACAGAAAATGCCTTTCCTGTCATACTGAGGTAAATGCACCAAAAGTAAGCAAGCAGTGTTTGGGGATTTGCCACTGTTACACAAGGCTTTTATCAGAGCTGATCTTTCCTAAAGAGGCATTCCCCTTTCTCGTTTCCATGGAACATATTTAAAATGATCCTCAGGGTAACTACCCTCAGGCATGGATTGTTTCTTTAACAACATCTTGGACAAAAAGAGCAAGATTACCCACATGGTCTGTATGTAATTGTTACGTGCAACATAGTCTAAGATATATCCATCAGGAGTACAAAGTTTCTCCGATGGTAGTTTTCAGCCTTCTATATGGTCTTCTTTCCACTTATTTGCAAAATTCTAAATGTCAACTATTTTATTTAACTTCCATCTATACCTGTGCAAACATATACTCGTATGTCACTTGTAGGAAGGTTTGATTATATGCTGTGGAGTTAACATAAAATACATCATTCTCTAGTGCTTTACTAAGCAATGAGTGTATTATCCACCACTGAGTCTTTGATGCCTGTCTTTTTGCTCAGATATTACTACTTATTTTATTTTACTCATTAGCTAATTATGTTTTTTAGCAAATACTCAGGAAAAAAGGTGCAATGTTAATGAATATACCATTCATTTTGTCATTGGAATTGAGCATTATAATCTCAAAAGGAATTCTTATTAAAAAAACAAATATAAAGAAAATCATAATATAATACAGTACAAGAAATGCAGTATATAACTAGGTAAAATATAAGTGAACATATGATTAGTGTTAACTGCACATAAGTTCAATGTGGCAGAACAATTAACGATTGTACAATGATTGCTTGAGACAGCTTATATTGAGTTCTGTGCTATACTACATGGAATATCAAGGAATGGTTATCATTCTATCAAATAAAAGGTCTAGGGGAATGGAAAAGATGTCTCATTAGTTACAGTAAAGTCACAATGCAGTCCTTACAGCCAATGTTTGTAAGAGAATGCAGTCTATGAGTCTAAGTTTGACATTCGGCAAAAACATGATTATTAGTATACCTCAGTAAGACTCAACACATTGCAATTTAAACATAGTGCCTGGATAATAATGATAATAATAACAGTAATATAATGCTGAGGAGTAGATACACATATAAGGGGTAGCTCAGGATGTTATGCTTTAAAGAATAAGGTAGCAACTGTATGTACTTCTGTTTTGGGCCTATACACTCTCAGTGAATATCAGTCTGTATGTACTTTTGTTTTGGGCCTATACACTCTCACTGAATATCAGTCTGTATGTACTTTTGTTTTGGACCTATACACTCTCACTGAATATCAATCTATCATTCCAGGTCACCCAGTGGGCTCAATCATTCTCTGGGGTGAGAGCCCTGCAGCCCATTCATTCCCATGTCACAGGTTCAGTGAACTGGAGCAGGAGCCTTCATCCACATGTTAGGAGATTGGACTTTTGCTTGTCAGACCTATCGTCCCCTGTCCATACACATAGAGTCTAAGGGGATTGAATGAAATGGGCTTTGCATCTTCATGTATACTAAAATCATGGTATGCCTTCCCTTGCAGGCAGTCTGGGCACAAAGTACCCCCCACCACTAATAAAAGGCAAGCAGACTAAGCTTTATCATCCCTCTCCTCCCCTGTGCCCGCTCCACCTGGCACCTGAGCTGACTATCAAAGAGAGGTTACCTGGGTCTCAGTCAGAGCTTTATACCACTATGCCAGTGCCATGTGACAGGCTATAAAATGATGTATTAGTCATACATGGACTAGTGAGGTTCAAACATTCAATGGATAAGTCACATGATGTAGCATTTATTCAGAGCTTCCCTGTGCCTGGCTTGGCCACCTGTGAAAAAGACTTGGACTGCTTCTAAAACCATCTGGACCTACAAAGCTGACATAAGTATTTTTTTTTTTGCACTTGCTCTAATTGTTTCTGTGCTGCATTTATTGATTTGGTTCAATTTATCACTGTTTTTCATCCTGCTCTTGTTAAAGAAACTGCATCTCTTTGTTATTGTACTGCTCTTAGGTTGTTTTAATAGTATTCTGATATTTCCTAGCCTCCTCTTATACTGAAAAAGCTGTTCTGAGTTTGTCAAAGTTCTCCTGAGTCTGCCAAAATATTTCTACGTTTTGCAAATTTTTTGTGTGTTGTAAATATTTCTCAGGTAGTGAACTTATTTCCAAGGATTCCTGATATTTCAGGGATTCTGTCCTCTGTTGTAAAGCATTTACCTAACTGGCCTGAGGGGTTAACTCTGTAAAAGTCTTTCATCCTGTTGGTATAAGATTCCCCGTGCTTGTATATAAGCAATCCTCTCCAGTTTAAAATCCTCTATAGGAAATGCTCTCCATAGTCTCCCGCTGTTCACAGCTGCTCTAAGAGCTACCAGTCTGTGCAGAGGGTGGTATCACTGCAGGTCATCTAATATATTACTAGACACTCTCACTTTGACCCTTAAATGACTCTCCCCTACTCCTTCCCATCTAGAATTTTTTTTCCTATATAGCATAGGCTAGATTCGGACCTGCTGAATCTAGGCTGTTTGGTGTCACTGTGCTATTAAACCAGCCATCTTACATTAAGAGGGCCTCCCTACACCCTTGTGGCAGACATGTGTAGCTCAGGACCCATCTGAGTTGGGGACTGCTGAAGAAAGGCTCATTTTTGGGCTTTCCCTTGGTAGTTGTGTTGAAAACTGTTTATGTTTGCTTGTATATAAGTCTCGCATTTGCACATTGCTGTGCACCATGCAACAGGGTTTAGCAGTGCCCTCTATAGATGCAAATGCCTGGGAACATCATTTTCCATAGATAACTTCCTGTAGAGCCCACTCAAGCTTTCCTGCTGAGCAAAGGATAACTCAGTTGAACTCTAAGCAGTGTTCTCATACTTATCCTCCACAACCTACTATATAGCCATCTCCTTTGCTACTCCAAGTCAAACTAGCCCACTAGTTAAGACAAAGTCCTAAGTCCAGCTAGCATACTTCCTTCCCAAATATCACATTCAGAAAAAATCCTAATGGATGGGCAGCTTCCCATCATTTCTCCTGCCAGCTTGATTGATATGAGCATCTTGAGGCAGTGTAGAAATTTCATCATGTATACTGACAACCATTTACTCCTAAAGCAAACTAACACCCTATGTGAAAGATGTAAATACACTGTGGAACTGGAGTCAGTTCTCTCACGTAAAAACAAACTAGACATCAAACAGGTTGTCAGCACACATGCTTCACCTCTCACTCAGACCTCACCTCTCACACAAATTAAGGTCACGACACAAACCCACATATGTAGAGGTACTCACTAAAAGCCTACTAAAAGAACTGAGACCTCCCAAATGCACACCACCCACACTCACCACTAAGCAAAAAGAAACCACTACACATATCAACACACACATACATGCATGTGTCTCAACAAATAAGCCCTTAAGGCAAAACATATCAAATGTCTTGGTCATAGGCAACTCTATAGTGAGACACACAGATGTCCCCCTCACCAGACTGGACAAAGGAGAAGATTATGGTCAGCTGCCTATCAGGTGCCAGTATTTGACAAATGATGCATACACTCAAGTCACTCAACAACAAGTACCATTATGACTATCATAGTGAATGACTCGAGACATACCTCTCTGGACTATATGAAAAGAGACATGACAGAACTCTCTGATTATGAATCCCAGACAAGTATGTCCCTAGCCCTAAGCCGTATCCTCCCCTCACCCAGGATGATGCCACAATATAAACAGGAAAAAAAAAATGATTGGCTTCATCAGTTGGCTTAGCTTCTGATGTCAGTCCAGGGGATCCAGTATCTGTCGTGTGGGAGAATATGGTAGTCAGACCTTGCTATTTTTCTAGAGATGGTCTGCACCTGTCCCCCCTAGGCTTTTGGATACTGGCAAAGGTCCTTGCCTCCCTCATAGTGCCTTTTTATGCAATGTCCAAACAACAAGTTTTCCAGCATAAGAAAATCTAAGACAAACTCATGGTCATGCTGCTTAATGCTAGGAGTTTAAACATGAAACTGCACCTCTCACCTTGGAGGATGCTGACATCTGTGCAGTTACTGATCCATAGTTCAAGGGTGCTGACAGCACCCCAAACGTGCAAGGCTACAAAAAATATACTTGCTTTCCCACCTTTCTAAGCTAGTATAGTCCAGTTTTCAGGTTAGTGCAGAATTCAGGGCTGTGTTACAAGTTTATGTGTTTGCCCATACCTTACTTGGATAGAAGGAAGTTTCTCTGTTCACCTGTGAGAGAGGGGAGCTTTGAGCAACCTATCTGTCCCTGGAGGAGTGGTTTCAGCCAAGAAATTAGTAATTTATTGGCCATTTTGGGCTAATTTCTATCTCTTTCATTTCCCTGCTATAAAACCTGCATATGCAAAGTTCTTGTGCTTGTATACAGCTCAACAAGCTCCTGACTGGTGCCTTGCAGAGTTCTACAGCAGCAGAGAGACAAAAGAGAGACTTTGGAGTGATTAATTATCATTTTTCTGCATTTTCTTGCTGCCTTTAGCTAATTCCACCTAAAATGCTAATTTTTTAGAGTTTCTGTAATTTTAAAAGCTTGTTTCAGCTACATATTGTACTTATTTTACTGCTGCCTGCACTTTGACTAAGTAGTTTTTATGTTTAAATTACCTGTTTAACTGTTGTAGGCTACACACTCAAGTGTAATAGCCATTTCTGTGCATTTAAAGTGTTTTTTTTTTATTGTATCTGCTTTATTTCCTGAAAAAAACAAAAACAAAAAAAAACAAAATACTTGTGGAGGAGTGGTTTCAGCCCAGAAATTAGTAGTTTATTGGCCATTTTGGGCTAATTTCTCTCTTTCATTTCCCTGCTATAAAACCTGCATTAGCGTGGTTTTGCGCACCAGGCAGCACAGGTTAGCTAAGGTATAACTATTCCCAGCTCCACAAAGTCTACTCTTCAATTTTTCCCTTGGAACTAGACAAACTTTCAACTTAAGCACTCAAACCATTCACTTCTCAGCCCAGCACTTACTCAAAACTCATAGCAAGCACTAATAAACCTTAGCACTAGACCCCCCTATACTGTAGAGAAGGACAAGGCTCTCCATTTGACCTTACCAGCCAATCAGTAAAACAGCTCACTGTACCTATCCAGGCATGTCCAAAGGGCAGTTTCAGGTGTACTCTCCGTTCCAACTTGTGAATCTGGGCATTTTGAGGCAATGTTACAACTGCCTCATGTACCTCATGTACAACCCTCTCCTCCTACCACCAAACACTAATACATGCGAGAGATGCAATTATACAGCCAAACTGGAGGCTCAGCTCTCTCAACCTGGACCAGACAGTCTAGAGGAGAAGGGAATTACTTGCATCAAACCACCAGTCTCACACAGACCTATGAAACCAGTACCGGCAAAAAACAGACATAAATACATGAAAACATACTTGGAGGCTCTAAATAAAAATCTGCAAAAGCAACAGAGACCTCCAAAGAAGACATCCAAGCAACCTCCACCCCCCCAACACAAACCATGAAACACATACTTCACAAAAACAGTGTGCCACGCAATCACAGCCCTTAAGGCAAAATAACATACCCAGCACACTAGTAATTGGTGACTCTATAGTCAGGCACACTGACATCCCATTCACTAGGCTGAACAAGGAGAAGGTTACTGTCAGCTGCCTGTCGGGTGCCAGGATCCGCCACATAACACAAGCACTCAGGTCACTCCAGAACAAGTACAAATATGACTCTGTCATTGTCCATGTTGATGTGAATGACCTGAGCCATACCTCCCTGGACTACATGAAAAGAGACATGGAAGAGCTCTCTGATCATGTAGCCTAGGCCGGTATGACCCTGACCCTGAGTAGCATCCTGCCCTCACCAAGAATGATACCATGGTATAAAGAAAAAAATTATCAATTTCAACAACTGGTTAAGTTTCTGGTGTCATTCAAAGGGGATCCAGTGTCTGTCAGCCTGGGATGACATGCTCGACAAGCCACACTGTTTCACTAGAGACTGCTTGCATCTGTCACCCTTAGGCTTTCGAATACTGGCCAAGGCTCTTGCCACCCCCATAGTGCCTTTTTTAGGAAAGGCTCAAAAGACAAACACACTGCCGTAAATAACACAAGTAACAAAAAATTGAGGATGATGCTACTCAATGCCAGAAATCTAAACCTCAAAATGCACGCAATCGAGGCACTCCTCAGTATGGAGAAAATTGATATATGTGCAGTAACAGAAACCTAGTTTAAGGCTCCAGAGAGCACCCCAGCACTACCAGGCTACAACTCATACCATACATTTCGGCCACAAAACCCAGACTGAAATACAAAAGGCAGGGAAGTATCCATATTCATCAAGAATACCCTCACCTCCAGGTTAGTGGCACATCACGATGCTTCAGAGATCATCCACATGCAACTAACAACGGGCAGGACTGCAATTCAAGTTGTAGCTTGCTACAGATCACCCACCATGTCCCAGGACCCCAATTCCGCATTTCTGGAAACACTGGGAAACATAAATGTCCTACAAAATACCCTGATATTGGGTGATTTCAATTACCCAGACATTAACTGGGAGAACTTCTCAAGTACTAACTCCCTTGCCCAACATTTCCTAGAATTTATAAACTCAAACACCCTGGATCAACTGGTCAACACCCCCACCAGAGGTGACAACATATTGGACCTGGTCATCACCAACATGGGCGATCAGTGTTCCACACCAGAGGTCAACCCCTCGCTGGTTAGATTTGACCATAAACTAATCACTCTGGATATCCACATTCCAACCCCGGTCAAAGAAACCACCGTGAAAAACTTTTCAAAAGCAAACTTCACGTTACTTAAGACCGAGGTGGAAAGTTTCAAATCCCCCCATGCTAAAGGATAACGCTGCCCAAGCTACAAAATCCTTTACTAATTCACTCTGTGGGCACCTACAAGAATGCATAGATCATGCTATCCCAAGCAAAATCAAGACTCACTCCTCCAAGTAAAGGAAACCAGTCTGGTGGACCCCTGCCATAAACAAGCTATACAATAGAAGGAGGAAACTAGTACGGAAAAGAGTAAAATCCCAAGAAGGGAAGACATCTCTGATCAGTATCAGCAAGAAACTATGATCCCTCATAAAATCATTTAAGGCTAGCTTTGAAAGAAAAATTGCCAAGGACTCCAAAGATAACCACAAGGCATTCTTTAGCTATGTCAAGAATCTAAGTGGCAATTCTCAGATCTGCTCAGATCTGCTAAGAATTAGTGCAGAATGGCACAAAATACACTGAACCGACCGATATCACCAACATCTTGGCAGACAGGTTCAGTGCAAACTTCACCCCCATCTCACCCACAAAAGGGCCCATAACCATACCAGAAGAATGTAGTGCCCCTGAAATCACAGACACTCAGGTTAAAACAGCCCTCTCCAAAGCCAAGAACACAGCATCAATGGGACCGGATGGTGTCCCAGGCTGTGTCCTACATGAGCTCAAAGATGAACTAACCCCTCACCTAAACACACTGTTCAAACTCAGCCTCTCCACAGGCTACGTGTCCATAGAGTGGCGCACAGCAATGGTTATTCTACTCCACAAAGGTGGAGCCACAAGAGACCCCAGGAACTATCGCCCTATAAGCCTGACTAGCTTGGTCTGCAAGGCTATGGAGCACATCATCATGGATCTCATTAACAGAGACATTGGGAACCTCCAAACACTGGACCCTACTTAGTTCAGCTTTGTTATGGGCAGATCATGCCTCCTAAATCTGGTGGACTTCTTTGAGACAGTTACCAAGGCTAGAGATGAGGGAAAGGTGGTCCACACAGCCTACCTAGACCTCGCAAAGGCCTTTGACACCATTCCCAATTCTGGTATTATAGACAAGCTCACCAGCCTGAACATAAACCCCTACATCACGAGATGGGTTGCCAACTGGCTCATTCACAGAACCCACATGGTAAGAGTTGCGGGAGCTAGGTCTGACTCTAAACCAGTTACAAGTGGCGTTCCTCAGGGCTCAGTCCAAGGACCCCTCCTGTTCGGCATATACTTCTCAGAGGTACAGGCAAGCACAGGAGGACTATGGCTGACCAAGTCCGCAGACGACTGTAAACTAGGGGCTATAACTGACTCTCTGGCTGACACTGACATCCTCCAAGAGAGTCTCACTGAGACAGATGCCTGGTGTCAAAACCATGGCCTCAAGCTAAATGCCAAAAAGTGCATAGTCATCCCCTTTGGAAAAAACAAAGTACCCACAAACTACCACATAGGTGGTAGCCCCCTAAATACGGAAGACGTAATAAGGGATCTGGGGACCCAAGCAGATAGTAATCTCTCCTTTGATAATCACATTGCCAAAGTGGTTAGAAAATCCTTCTATGTGGCCCACCTAATCACAAAAGGGTTTGCATCCAGATCAAAAGACGGCATTGTGCCCCTCTATACATCAGTCATCAGACCCATCATAGAGTACAACACCCCATTTGGGATGTACATTACAAGATACCTGCAACAACTGGAAAGACCACAGAAGTACCTCACCAAGAGGATCACTGGCCTCAAACAGATGCCCTATGCAACTCGACTGAAGAAACTCCAGCTGTACTCAGTTGCATACCGCCTACTCAGAGGTGATCTCTGCCTAACATACAAGGCCATGTCCAACCCAGAATTGATGGACATGCTCCACCTAAAGAAAACTATATCCCCTGAGCCACATGCTCTAGGGATCTAAACCTCACCACAAAAATAAATAGGACATGCTGGAGGGATAGATTCCTGTCCCAGAGACTTCCCATGCTCTGGAACAAGATTCCAATCTACATTAGGCAGAGCTCCTCACTAACACTCTTCAAGAGAAACCTTGACAAGTGGATGGGAAACAGAAAGTTTACCCCAGGGCTCACTTCAGTGGCTCTGCTAGACAGAGGCACAGGGAACTAATTTAAGGGGGAAGCGAAAGTCAACACATTCCGACTAGGCTTATAAATGCCTTTGGGCAGATAGCCTAGTACCCACCCTTGAACCTATGAACCTATGAACACATTCTGACCTCAAAATAAGTGTGAAGGAACCAAAGGAAGAGGCTTATCCATAATCATTAAAACAAATGCACTTCGAGACTGGTCAAACAGCATGACTCTGTCAAACTACTCCATGTCAAATTAACTACTGGGAAAGTACCATACCACATCATTGCTAGCTGTAGATCCCCAACCATGAACCAAGATAAGCACACTGCCTACCTTGATTTACTGGTATCCCTCACCATATAGCCCAACACCTTAGTCATGGTAGACTTCACTTATCCTTCCATAGACTGGGGGACATAAACAAGCAAAAATATGCTCACCCAGAGGCTCTTGGACTTTGTTAACACAAATGTTCTGCATTCCCACTAGGGGCTCTAATGTTCTGAACATAGTGTCACTCGTCTTGTGTATCTGAATAAGATGATGAGGCTTGTGTGTTCATTTAAGTAGTTTATTACATACAAACACATCAGGATGATTGCAGGAACACTGAACTTAAACAAATTGACTGACTACTACGCACATGCATGCTTTCACTCTGGCTGTTCACTCAAAATGGTACTCTTGCTTGCATGTGCTCAGTACTTATATGCACGTGCCCACTGACTATAATGCTTCTTAAAGGTACATCACACACACCAATCTACACATAGTACTCACCAACATGGGGAGGGGTCACTGTAATTCCCCATGCGTGATGCCTTCCCTGGTTAGGGCAGACCACAAATCAGTCTCTTTTGAAGTAACTACTGAAACGAACACTCTCATAGGAGCAAAAATTATAAAAGAACTATAGCAAAGCTAATTACAGCCTACCAAGCATTGGTATAAAAAGCTTCATACCATTCACAATCACAGACATCAATGCTCACTATACAGAATTGTACTTAAATGCCCTGTACAAACACTTAAGCAACTGCATAAACTCTGCTGTACCTGACTGGATCAAAACCAGGTCTTCCCATAAAAACAAGACACCATGGTGGACTTCAAGTATAAACAGATTATATAACAAGAGGAAGAAACTGTTGTCCAAAAGCAAGAGGGATATCACTCTGCAGAGGAATAGTTCCCTCCGAAGTCTATACAAGAAAATCAGAAGTCTTGTAAATTTTTCTAAAGTAAATTATGAAACTAAAATCACATCACTAGCTATGCAAAATCATAAGGCATTGTTTAACTATATTCAAAGTCTAAATGGGAATGCCCAGCTATGTACCAAACTGGTTGTAGATGGGATCACTCCACCAGATGATATCGCCAACCTGCTAGCTGATAGATTCAATGCAAACTTCACACCCCTATCTCCACCTACCATATCCCAAAGCAGACCTGACACTAGTCTTCTGCCTAGTATCTCTAGAGAACATCTCTGTACAGGGCAAGACCAAAAACACAGCCTCAGTGGGACCAGATAATATCCCAGGTTGTTTACTAAACAATCCTGAACAAGACCTAGCGGACCCATTTGGCATTCTCTATAATCATAGCTTGAGAACTGGCTATGTTCCTGCAGAATGGAGAACAGCAACAGGATTTCCATGCACAAAGGGGGGGGGGAGCATCAACCGACCCTAGGAACTACAGACCCATAAGTCTAACCAGCCTCAAATGCAAAGCCATGGAAAGAATTTATCATGGACCTTATCAGCAAGGACATAGGCAACCTTCAAATGATGGATCCAACCCAGTATGGCTTTGTTAAGAGTTCAGCATGCTTATTAAACCTGGTATACTTCTTTGAGAATGTCACCAAAGCCATGGACAAAGGTAAGACAGTGCACACAGCCTATCTTGACCTTGCCATGGCTTTCAACTCAATCCCCCATTCTGGCATCATTAATAAACTCTCCCAGCTGGGTATTATCATTTACATTATTAGCTGGGTAGCCAACTGGTTCACCGAAAGAACACACTGTATCAAAATTGGTGACTCTACCTTCACCAGTAGACCCACCACCAGTAGAGAATCACAGGGGTCTGTGCTGGGCCCCTTACTGTTTGTCATCTATTTCTCAGATGTCCAGGTGAATGTAGATGGCCTCTAGCCTTCCCTGATGATTGCAAACTGGGAGCGATCATTGAGTCCCCCCAACAATGTCAACATATTACTAGAAGGGCCAAAACAAACAGAAGATCGGTGCCAAAGCCATTGTCTAAAACTAAATACAAAAAAATGGATTATCATTCCCTTTGGCAAAATGGAATTCCTTACAAATTACAGTACTGACAACACCCTCTTGAGTTCCAACCTTGTGGTGTGAGACTTAGGAACACAGGTTGACAACAATCTGAACTTCAACCACCAAGTTTTTAGAGTGGTAAGGAAAGCCTTCTACATAGCGAACTTCATAAGCAAGGCATAGCATCCAGGTCAAGGGATGTTATAACTCCACTGTACTCGACCCTTATCAGACCACTTATAGAGTATAATTCACCCTTTTTACATGTACCTCACCAGACACCTGCAGCAGCTAAAGAAACCTCAGAGGTTTCTCACTAAGAAAATATGGGGACTCCAAACCATGATCTGTGTGGACAGGCTGAAAGCCCTGTCACTTTACTCTGTATTTTATAGGCTGCTGAGATGTGGGTTGTGCCTGACCTATAGGGCAATCTCTGGCCCTGCCCTAAAGGAAATGCTGCATATCCACAAGTCAAATGGCACAACAGTCACTCGCTCTAGAACTCAACCTAGCTTGTGACATTAACAGAACATGCCGGAGAGACAGCTATGTCTCCCAGAGACTGCCATTTCTCTGGAACAGACTTTCTATTCATGTAAACATAGCTCCTCACTGACCCTAATCAAATGCAACCTAGATAATTGCATTGAAGACTGCAAATTCAACCCTGGGGTGGCAACCATGTCCCTCATGGACAGGGGTAGCCAGTGTTGATAACAGATCTGCTCTGTTCATAAATTCTGTAAAATAGTATGTGTATGTTGTACCTTTAAGAAGCATTTCAAGGTCTGCATTTGCATATAAATAGCCGTCACGTGCATATAAATAGCCAGCACATGCTAACTTCCGTGCCATTTAGTGAGTACAGCCAGAGAGTGAGCATGTATGAGTGTAATAGCTAGTTTGTTTACATGTTTATATAAGTTAAAGTTATTAAGCCTCACTACTGATGTGTTTGTACATAATAAAGCCGCTTGAACAGAACCCACAAAGACTTGTCTATTTTATCCAGATTAGACGAGTGACATGGTGTTAGAACCAGGATGCCAGAGATGGCTTTTCAGAGCTACGAGGTGCAGCATTAACAGTGAAGTTAAGCTAAGAGAAATGAGCACGAAAAAGGGCCAGAAATGAACCATAGGTAATGAAAACTTGCACAAACGATTTATTTTTATAAAAAAGATAAAACAGAGCATTACAAGGGCATGAACCACATTATTAAACAAGCAAGATGCATAAAAGGTTTATTAATTAAAGGAAATGTTTAAAATTAATATATTTGATAAAACAATTATCAGAGAAGCACATAAGGGATTCGGAATTACCTCAGAATTGCAAAATGAGCATGTTTAAAGCAAAATGGGCATGTTTAGAGTAAAACTAGTACAAGAAATGTATAATGGGCATGGAAAAAGATTAAACGAGCAAAATGGATATAATAAAGGGCAAAAAGCGCACATTAAGCATAAGTAAAACAAAATGACTGCATGTTTTTTGGTAAAGTACTGTGTTTTGGCATAACTACTATTTTGCATTGTATTCAGGGCATAACTAGAATTATTCAAAGTATCGCAAAGTATGTAAAAGTGTTTACAGTGTGTGCTTATTACTGTGCATTTATTCTGAAGAGTTTATTTGTGTGCAAAGTGAAACTATTTTGTGAATTACAGTCAACATACAGCCATTTTAAAAAGTTTCTTGTGCTGGGTGTGCCTATTTGCAAAGTGTCATCATTACAGAGTGTTTCATGCACTGTAAAGAGTTATTTAGCAAAGTACAGCCATTTTGGGGAAGTTTCCATGTGATGCGTACTGTTTATTCACAAAGTGCAGTTACTTTGAAATATTTCTTACTCTGAGCTTCTTCTTCCCAATTTATTTACACAGTGCAGTTATTTTCAAATGTTTCTTACACTAAGAGGTGGTTTCTTACAGTACAGTAATTCCAAGAGTATTACAGTGCCCAAGAGACTTATTTCACAAAATTCAGTTATTCAGAGGCTTGTTGTGCTATTGGGCATAGTTACAAATACTGGCATATTTTTTTTGCATTTGTATATGTGTGTGTGTGTGTGTGTGTGTCTGTGCATACTTGCAAAAGCCTTCGCTGGTATGTGTTGCTATGGCAGATGGATTTCGAAACCCATCACCATTGGTGTTTGATCGGAATATTGCAGAGAAATGGAGAATATTTGAGCAAGAGTATATTTTTATACAAACAGCTTATTTTGACAAAGATGCATGCACTAGGGCATTCATTTTGCTAAACCTAGCTGGGTCAGAGAGGCCTTTGAAAGAGAGCATTCATTTGTGTATGCATCAGCAGTATATGAGGGAGAAGGTGGAAACTGTCATATTGTGGTACAGGCTGAATCAAGAGAAGATCCTGAGTGTTTGAAGTGCAAATTCAGGGAAATGTGTAACCCCCAGACAAATATTACATTAGAGAGGCATTTCTTTTACACAAGAGATCAAAAACAGGGGAAACTTTTGCAGCTTATATAACAGACTTTTGAAACAAAGCTAAATGTGTTGGTTTGGTGACTTTGGTATTAATAGTGCTGTGGTGAGAATGAGTTTCCTTTGGGACAGTGATTTGACACTAGGCAGGGCTACTGAGGTTTGTCAAATCCATGAGGTTACAGAAAGGCACACAAGTATATTTGCAAGTGATAAGAGCATGTTTTCAGCAGGCTTCAGAGCAAATGTAGACAGCATGCAACACGTGGCTATCAAAAGCAGGCCTAAGCACATGGCAGCTGCAACCCCTATGGGTTTACCAGGGAAATCCAGTAGTTTTCCAGCAAGTTCTAAGTAAAAGACATGCTCACTGCAGTACAAGGGTGAGTCAGCAAAACCCAAATCCAGTTTTATTGTTAACTGTCACAACTGTGGTGCCAATCACGAGTCTAAAAGAGAAAATTGCTTATCATTTGGTCAGCAATGCCACAAGTGGAAAAAATGGAACCATTTTCAAAAGTTTTGCAAATCAGGTAAACCTCACACAGTTATAAAGAAGGGTCACTCAAAAAAGCAAGTTGATCACAGAGACCTGCAATTCTACTTTCTACGTAGATAGTTTGTCAGTAATTGGTGAAAAGGTTGATGCAGTTAATTTGTTGACAAATAATGAAATGTTTTGTACTGTCTAGATCAATGGTAGATCCACGTAGCTTAAAGTAGACAATGGTTCAAAGTGTAATGTTATGTCAGCAGACACATTTGCTAAGATGAGAACTAGTGAACAACTCAATGTGGCTAGTTGTGTGAAATTTGTTGCTTATGGAGGTGAAGAAATTCAAACCGAAGGCTCAGTAGTGCTTTCATGTTATTTGGCTAGGAACTGTTACAGCTTGTTATTCTATGTAGTCCAAAACCAGTGCAGTCATCATTGGGTCTCAAAGACAGTTTGAGAATGAATTTGCCTTCTATTACCAAAGAGGTTCATCATATAAGCACATGTCCTAGTTCCAATTTTACTGAAGCTATTTTCTCAGAGTATGCTGATGTTTTCGATGACATCAATGAAGTTAGACCCAGAGGTCAGTCCAGTAGTCAGACCAGCAAGAAAAATCTGATAGCTATGCAAGATCAAGTCAAAGCTCAGTTGGATAAAATGGTGCATCAGGGTGTAATTTGTCCAGTTATGGAACCAACTGAATGGGTGTTGTCCATGGTAGCAGCCCACAAAAAAGACTCAGATGAAATCAGAATATGTATTGACCCAAGAGATTTGAACAAAGCATTAAAGATACCACATCATCCAATGTGGACAGTCGAGGAAGGTGCAGCCATAATACCAAATGCCACTGTTTTTTCTGTCTTAGATGCAGAAAGTTCATTTTACTGACTACTTTCAGTACCCCATTTGGCAGATATAGATTCCTTGGGATGCCGTTTGGAATAAATTTTGCAAGTGAAGTCTTCCAGCATGCAATAGAGCAATTTTTTTCAGGTTACCCTTGTGCCATAATAGTAGATGATGTATTGGTTGCAGACAATGGTGAAGCAGAGCATGACAGAAACCTTAAAGGTTGTAGACAGAGCACGTGAAGTGAACTTAAAGCTCAGTTCCCTGAGGAGCAAATTCAGACTACCAGAAGTTACACATTTATTTATTGTTTATTTATTTTACATTTGTTGATTGGCTTTGTCTGACTGAGCTGAGTAGCCCTTTTTCAGCAGAGGCCTGGGGAGAAAAGCTATGTAGGTCATTTATTTACTAGCACTAGCTTGACCAGACCCATCCAAGCAAGCAGCCATTTTTAAGATGCCAACACCAGATAATGTTCAAGCTCTACATTTTCTTGGTATGGTCAACTATTTAGGCAAGTTTATACCAGAATTCAGTGAGTTGACAGCACCTTTGAGAGAGATGACATGCAAAAATGTTATATGGTCTTGGCTGGAACAGCACAAGAGAGCATTTGAAGACCTTAAGCAGAAAATTGCCACTCCACCTACATTAAGATACTATGATGTCGATAAACCAGTAACTCTTTCCTGTGATGCTTCAAAATTTGATCTTGGGATAGTTATTCTTCAAAAAGGCAGACCAGTAGCCTAGGCATCTAGCACTCTTACCCAAACTGAAATGCAATATGCTCAGACTGAGAAAGAACTTTTGGCAATAGTGTTTGCATGTTCAAAGTTTCATGATTATATCTATGGTTGAGCTTTTTAGATTTAAACTGATCACCAACCTCTAGTTACTATTATAAAGAAGCCTATGCATTCAGCTGTAGTGAGATTACAAAGAATGATGCTCAAATTGCAAAAGTACAACTTTAAAATGGTCTACACAAAAGGCAAACTTCGTTATCTGGCAGATAGCTTATCCGTATTCCCCAGAAATACAACAGAACAGCTTCATGCAGAGAATTTTGACTTTGACATCATGGAAGTGCATAATTTTTCTACCACAAAACTTGGGAGATCATACAAAGACTGATCCTGTTTGCAAAAGCTCAACCACTAAATTAATGTTGGATGGACGTCAAAGCAAGCTAGTATACCACCTGAAGTGCAAACTTGTTTTCCTTACACAGGTGAGCTGTTGAAGGAAGATGGCATTATTTTCAAAGGTCCCAAAATTGTTGTTCCTCCCTCCTTACAACATGAATATATCCAGATTTTGCATTGTGGTCACCCAGGTTCTGAATCTACCAAAACAAGGGCGAGAGAACCAGTATTTTGGCTTTCTCTAGAAAACAACATTGATAAAGTACTTTCTTCTTGTTCAGTATGTAACAGAGAGATGGCCTGCATCTGTTACACCTGGGTTTCCGGATACTCGCTAAGGCTCTTGCCACCCCTATAGTGCCTTTTTTATGTGATATTCCAAAGACCAAATTACCACTGTAACAGCTATAAATAAATGCAATCTGAGGGTCATGCTGCTTAATGCTAGAAGTCTAAATCTCAAGATGGACTTGTGCGAAGCACTCATCAAAATAGAGAACATCAATGTTTGTGCAGTAATGGAGACCTGGTTTTAAGCAGCAGAAAGCATCCCTGTGCTACCAGGCTATAACTCATTCGACACCTTTCGGCCCCAGAACATGGACCGAAGCTCCAAAGGAGGTGCTGTCTCCATATTCATAAAAGATATGCACACCTCCAGACTAGTAGCCCAGCATAATTCATCTGAGATACTTCAGGTACAACTAACATCAAGTAAGACATTGATTCAGGTTGTAGCCTGCTATAGGTCCCCTACCATGTCCGAAGACTCTCACTCCATGTTTCTAAGCACCCTGGAAACTGTTATGGTCCATCCCAACACTCTCATACTAGGTGACTTCAGCTACCCCTCCATCAACTGGGAAAACTACTTATGTACCAGTACACTGGCCCAATGCTTCCTGGAATTCATCATTTCCAATGCCCTGGACCAGCTCATTCTTACCCCCACTAGAGCAAGCAACATCCTTGACCTGGTTATTACTAACATAAAACCAGTGTTCTACACCAATAGTCAATTCCTCCCTAGTTAGATCTGACCACAAACTAATCACCATGGAAATCTACATCTCACACACACCCCCCGCAAAGGTAACCACCATGAAAAACTTCTCCAAAGCTGACTTTGGGCTCCTAAAAACAGAGGTGGCTAACTTCACGGCACCCATGTCAATGGAAAATAGATGCATGACTGACAAATCATACACCAATGCACTGTACGAACACATACATAAATGCATGGAACTTGCGATATCCAACAGAACCAAGACACTCTGAGTTACTGCACAATGGCACCCCCCTATACTGAGCCAACAGATATTGCCAACATACTGGCTGACAGATTCATTGCCAACTTTACCCCTCTCTCCCCCCGTAAAGGACCAATCACAATACCGGAGGAATGTCAGGCAGCCAGCATTACTGCAGCACAGGTTAAAGCTGCATTGTCCAACATCAAGAATACAGCTTCCATGGGATCTGGCAATATTCCTGTATGTGTTCTACATGAATTACAAAGTTAACTGGCACCACATGTATGTGCCCTGTTCAATCACAGCCTCACATCAGGCTTTGTCCCTACCAAATGGCGCACTGCTACAGTCATCCCTCTCCATAAAGGGGGAGCGACTACAGACCCTGGGAATTATCCCCCCATTAGCCTGACGAGTCTGATATGCAAGGCTGTGGAGTGCACCATCATGGACCTAATTAACAAGGATATAGGAAACCTCTAAACTCTAGATCCCATGTAATTTGGTTTTGTGAAAGGTAGAGCATGCCTGGTCAACCTGGTTGACTTCTTTGAGTCAGTCACCAGAGCTGTGGATGAGGACAAGGCAGTTCATACAGCCTACCTCTATCTGGCCAAGGCCTCTGATACCATTCCCCACTCAGGAGTTATTGATAAATTCGCCAAACTAGGAATCAACCCCTATATCACTAGGTGGGTTGCAAATTGGCTCACAGACAGAATCCACAGAGTGAAAGTAGCAGACTCCAAGTCAGACTGCCGACCAGTCACGAGTGGAGTCCCACAGGGATTGGTCCTGGGTCGTCTCCTGTTTGGCATTACTTCTCAGAAGTCCAGGTCAACACAGAGGGAATCTGGCTGACCAAGTTAGAAGATGACTGCAAGCTGGGAGCCATTATTAACTCTCCAAGTGATGTAAACATCCTACAGAAAGGCCTCACTAAGAACAATGACTGGTGTTGAAACCATGGCCTTAAGCTTAATGCAAAAAAAAAATGCGTTGTCATCCCCTTTGGGAAAAACTCAGTTCCCACTAATTACCACATCGATGGGAGCCCACTGAACACTGAAGGCATTATAAGAGATCTGGGGACACAAGCTGACATCAACCTCTCCTTCGATCACCACATTGCCACTGTGGTCAGAAAGTCCTTCTCTGTGGCACATCTCATTACCAAAGGTTTTGCATCCAGGAAGAAAGAGGTTATCATCTCTCTCTACTCTTCTCTCATTAGACCAATCATCGAGTATAATGCCTCATTTGGCATGTACCTCATTAGACACATGCAACAGCTGGAAAGGCCACAAAAGCACCTTAAGAAGAGGATCCTAGGCCTTAAACACATGTCCTACATGGACAGATTCAAAAAACTCCAGCTATTCTCTGTCTCATATCATCTACTAAGAGGCAATCTCTGCTTGACATACAAAGCCATGTCTGACCCAGCTCTGTTAGAAATGCTACAACTAAAGAAATCCAAATCCCTCCGCACCACACGCTCCAGAGACCTCAAACCCATTACCACAATCAACAGAACATGCTGGAGGGACAGGTTCATAACCCAGAGACTGCCCGTGCTCTGGAATATACTTCCCATACATGTGAAGCAGAGCACCTCACTGGCCCTCTTCAAAAGAAATCTTGATGAGTGGATGGGAAATAGAAAGTTCACCCTGGGGGTCACTGCAGTGGCTCAACTTGATAGACAAACTGGGAACTAACGTTGGGTGGCATGATGCTAGGGCATTTCTATGGGCTAGGCTTGTAAAGGCTCCAGGGCCATTAGCCTAAGACACACCTATGAACCTATAAACCTAAAAAAAAAACACTTCTGATAAGTCAAGTTCCTGAACTACCTTGGTCTACAGTAGCCACTGATATATTTGAGTGGAACAATCTGCATTACTTAGTGTTGATAGACTTCTATTTGCACTGGTTTGAGACTGATTTATTACCTAACCTAACATCCACTGTTGTTATCACCAGGCTGAAACATCATTTCCCAGTCCATGGTAGTCCACACAAAGTTATTTCTGACAATGGTACCTAATTTACCAGTCAGTTGTTTCAGAAATTTGCAAAAGAATGGGACTTTGTACATGTTACTAGTAGTCCAGAGTATCCACAGTCAAATGACCTAGCTGAACATGTAGTACAGAGTGGAAAGCAATTAGTTGAGAGGTCAAAGCATGACAATACTCATGTCTTTTTTAATTTACTTAATCTCAGAAACATACCCCATGACGATATACTTGGCTCGCCTGCTCAGAAACGTCTATCCAGGTAAACAAGAACAACATTGCCTATTGGTTCCAGTTTGTTGAGGCCTAAAGCTAAGAACAGGACAATTAGAGGCCAATTATTCAGAAAGTGTTCTTTCCAGAAGTCCAGTTATGATAAATCGAGCAGATTTCTTCGTCCATTCAAAGGAGGAGAGACAGTGAGGATAGAAACAGCGAAAGGTTTCAACCAGATTAGTCAAGTAACAGGTATACGTACCGAGCCGAGATCCTACTTCATAGAATCTGAGGGTGTAGAGTACAAGAGAAATCGCAGACATCTTCTTCCTACACCAGAATCAATATCACAGCATTGTTCCTGTGATAAAGACTCTAGATCTCAGAGCAATCCAGACAATGTTCCTGTTGCAAAACATGTCTTAAATTCTGCTTCCATTCCTGATGATGTTCCTGATGTCCCTAAAATTGAACATTCAGCAGAGACAGTCCCAGTTGCTAGACCTGATTCTAATTTCCATGTCACATGATTTGGTCACAACCTGAACATAACTGTCTATATGTATTTAGTTCTGTATAATTGCAGGACAAGGAATTATTTGTATTGATTGCGTGTCAATTAATGTTGTCAACATTGCATGACTTATTTCTCAAAGAGGGAGGATGTAGAATAGTGTATGTATGCTGTACCTTTAAAAAGCATTTCAAGGTTGGCACATGGATGTAAATAGCCATCACGTGTTAGCTTCAGTGCAGCCAGAGAGTGAGCATGTATGAGTGTAATAGTTAGGTTGTTTATAAGTTTATCTAAGTTGCAGTTATTAAGCCTAAATCCTAATGCATTTGTACATAATAAAGTTGCTTGAACAGAACCCACAAAGACTTGTCTATTTTATCCTGACTAGATGAGAGACAAATTCATTCTGCAAACTACCCAAAAAGAACAAATGGGGATATCTGTGATTAACATGGCTAGGCTTGTAAAGGATCTATGGCTGCTAGCCTGGTAACCTCCTATGAACCAATAAAAAAGACTACACTTAGTAGCATTCACCTGGTCAATAAAAGTAAGTAAATAAGTTAAGACATCATAAACACAAAGGTAAAATTAATTCAGCACGTTGTGCTGCTAGTGGATATATGTGACATCCTGTATATATGCTGTCATTTGCACTTTTTTTATTTGTTCCTATAACTAGTGCTGTTTTCTTACATCTAGTAACCTCTATTGGGCAGGTGTGACAAAAACAACTTAGTACTGAATGTCAGCAAGACTAAGAAACTGACTGTGGATTTCAGAAGGTCTCAAGAACCACACCAACCTCTAGAGATGAAAGGGATGACAGTCGAAAGGGTCAAAAGTACAACATTTATGGGAGTACATATCACTGAGGACCTGTCCTGGTCAGTCCATGTATCTTACATGGTCAAAAAAGCTCAGCAACGATTGCACTTTCTAAGGAAACTGAGGAAGGCAAAACTATCGAAGACCATCCTCCAAACTTTTTACAGGAGTGTTATTGAAAGCATCCTTACCAATAACATCACTGTCTGGTATGGGGGCTGCAATACCTCCAACCACAAGACTCTTAGGTAAGTAGAAAGGGCAGCAGAGAAAATCATTGGTTCTTCTCTTGCACCTTTGGAAGACCTACATGAATCATGCTGCATCAGTACAGCCAGAAAGATATACAATGATCCTTTTCATCCTGCAAACGGTATGTTTTCCAGCCACTTCTCAGGTAGGAGATACAGAAGTATGCACTGCAGGACTTCTAGATTTAACAGTTTCTTTCCTGTCTCAATCAGACTATTGAACTCTTGTGAAAAAGGAGCCAGGAGACTTTCAATGCATACTTCCCCTCCAACCACATAGTTATGCTATTTTCTGACTGTACAGATCCTTACATAACCAGGCTTTGTTGCACTATGAGTATTAAGCATTTTCATGTGCAGTAACTTACTGATGTGCATATTTAACATTGGTTTACACCTTACCTTACCACAGGACTCTATGAAGTGCAATATTAATCACACTGTGCAATATTCATGGTGACCACTCCATATACTGCTTAATTTTTATGTTATAGTAAGGTCATGCACATGTTATTACTCAATTCTTTTTATATGTAAAGTGTGTCTGGTCTTTATGTTATTTTATTCTATTTTTACTTTTATTTTTATTATGTTATTTTATTCTTCTTCTTCTCTGTATGTATGTTTTTGCACTGGGAACAAAGCATCACAATTTCGTTCAGCTACACTGTGGTGTAATTCTAAATGACAATAACGTTTTCTTTGACTTTGACTAACCTATTGTCACATTATACTTATTTCAAGTCAATGTCTGAGCTTTTTTCCATATAACTCCCGTGAAAATGGAATCTTCCTAGTTAAACATTCTTGTTTAACAATTGTACATAAATAATACTAAGTACAGCTTCTGTACATGTTGACTGTTATCTATGTTCACTCTACTCGGCACTCATTAGACCCATTATAGAGTACAATGCCCCTTTTGGAATGTACCTCACAAGACATCTGCAGCAGCTGAAAAGGCGACCGAAGTACCTCACAAAGAGGATTACTGGTCTCAAACAGATGCCCTACACTGACCATCTCAAAAAACTCCAGCTTTACTCTGTAGCATATTGCCTACTCTGAGGAGATCTCTGCCTAACATATAAAGCTATGCTAAACCCAGAGCTGCTGGACATGCTACACCTAAAGAAATCCCAATCTCTCTGAGCTACATGCTCTAGGGACCTAAACCTTGTCATCACAATAAACAGGACATACTGGAGGGATAGATTCCTGTCCCAGAGACTTCCTATACTCTGGAAAAAGCTACCCATCTATGCCAAGCACAGTTCCTCATTAGCACTCTTCAAGAAAAATTTTGATGAGTGGATGGGAAATAGGAAATACACCCTGGGAATCACTTCTGTGGCTCTGCTCGACAGGGACACAGGAAATTAACTTTCTTGGGTGGAGTAAGCCAGGGAACCTTGTTGGCTAGGCTTACTTCAGCCCTTGGGCCGATAGCCTAGTACCTACCTATGAACCTATAAACTTTTGTTTATTTGATGTGACTGTTTCTGCATATCATTCTTGAACTAAACTGAGAAGAAAGTTGTATAATGATTTAGCTGCTCATGATTCTTACAAAAAATCATGTGGCACAGTGGAAGCCTACAAAAATAGGTGCACCTGTGACTGTATTAGAACTGTATGTCATGTGTATGTCATGTGTATATCAGACTGCTTTGTACAGATGTTTGTGTTGAAAATGTATTTGTGCTTGTGTTTAAAATATATTCACAGAGTGCCCTACTAGAAGAGAACAGAAATATACATACATTATTGCAACTTTCAAATGTATATGTTTTAATAGCGGAAACTGGAGGGTTATCCTCAGTCCAGCAAACATCAGAAAAATATCTGAAATTAAATCACTTTATAGGCTAGGCCATAAAGATGCTATCTCATAGGTTTCAAGGCAGCCAGAGACACAACATCTGTACTAGGAAGCTTTCTGTACTGTCTTTGGGGTGAATTAATTGCCACTCAGGAAGAGTGGAAGTGTTTAGTTGTTTTATGACCTCCAGAAGCTCAAAAGATCTGAGCAAAAGCTCATGTGTTTATTTTTACAGGTAGATGCTAAACACTGCCAGCTGCCAGCAATGGGGATTTTGCCTGGGAACTAGAAGTCAGATGACCAGAAATTATGTCATTCTTCAAGCTATCCCAACAGTAATATTTTAGATATTGTTTTGAGAAGTCTTAGAGTGAGGTGTTGCATTCTGTAGTCTGTCTTGGGCCTGACAACAACAAGAAGGACCACAAGCCACATCATCTGCCTTGCTCTATTAGTAAGTTATTAGGGTATAGTAATTCTCTTAGATACAGTCAGGAATATAGTGAAGCTTAGTTTAGATATTGTTTTTCTTTATTTATCTCAGCCTGTCCTGTAATGTTATTTTAAATATTTCCTGGGTTTTGAACTCTGATGTCACTGTGAATATATACTTGGTATTTTCTTGTTCTTTTATTATTTGTTATTAAATATAGTTAAACCTTTCATTGTAGCTGATCTTTGTAGAGATATTTAAGTTTTGAGAGTACTTGCATACTTATTTGGTGACACTGTGTGGGCCACTGGGTACCCTTGGAAGAGCCTTAAGGTAGCTGGCAGGAATCTTGAGTGGCAGTCATAACTACCTTATAGTCTGGGCAGAAGGGAGCATAGCTAGTTAACATGTGCCAGACTTTTCCGTGTGTGTGTGTGTGTGTGTGTGTAAATCAAATCTCAAACATAGTGTGTGTCAGCTACTTGGGCAGGGACACAAAGCACTGTTTGGACAGAGAGGTTGTTGGAGGCCTTGGCTTTGACACTCATCTGAGATCTCATATCTATAGCTGTGCCAGTGGGGAGTCATATTGGAGATCTGGAGAAAGAGAGAAGAACCAGCCCCAGACTGACTGTGTTCCCTGTGTGTTCTTAAAGGAAATTGTGCTTAATTGCACTTAATGCAGAGAGCTGCATCTGTAAATACTGTGTGTACCTGTTATCCTCTCAGTGAGCATCCCCCCACAGGTGTCAGTGGTGAGGATTGAGGCTCCTTGATTTCTGGTCCAGAGATGGGATATCCACGTCACATACTGGTTGGCAGCGGTGGGTCATTACAGCTCGCTCTTGCAAGAAAGCTGTTATTTTTAGCATCAGTCAAATGCCAAGTACCAGTCCACAAAATAATTTTTGCCATGCTAAGTCTCACCTGTGGTGTGATGTGTCATACCATTCAAGACTTTTGCACAGGGTGCATAAAAACTATCACTACCCAGTTCCTGTAGCTGCTCTTTGCAGCTACAGTAAGTTTCAGATGGAAAACTTCTTTAAATTAATAAATGCACTCACCCAGCCATACACTGAACTTCTCAACAACTCTCTTCCCTGATGGCAGTGGAATAACAGGTTAAAGGCTCTGTGGGTGATGCATTAGGCCATCATACAGCTTACTGCAACACTCTGAGCTAATTATATATGAGGGCTCTATTTGGCACGATCTTTGTGAACTGCAACATGAGGTTCAGCTAAGCTCAACAACTTGGTGCAGCACAGTGCTAAGCTTTTGGGTACCTTGCCTGAATCCAAAGTCTCGTCTGAATAGGACCACTCTCTTTTACTTTAGGAAAATGGACAGCAAGCAGCTTTTTAAACTCCTTAGTAAAGTTCTTGACTCTTAGGATTCATCATTCACAAAATACAGTACAATTACCATTGCTGGAATAATCACTTATCTCTGGACTCCTTCCCATTCCACTGCTCCAAATCATCATTTTGAAATGAACTACTTATAGCCCTGAAACTAGGGACAATATACAACTGATAACTACTGAGCAATCTTCCTGAAACCTCTTTAAACAAACTTTAACATTTGTCTATAAACAATTTTCAAATTACACTAGCAAAGATGGAATGGTTCTGACCTGCTTTGCATCTACCTAAGATGGTACATGCATAAAAATCCATCAGGCTAAGGTGTGCAGACATGCCATCTTTATTCCACAGTGGAAACGTTACTGTCTCTCCATAGAGATGGTTTGTAGTTTCCCTACAAATGAAAAAGCTGCACTTAATACTTTGTCTTTAAATTATTTAACCTGAGTTTTTATTCCAGACTAGGATATTAGTGTAGGCTCTCCTATGCCTACTTTTCTGCCGGGTCACATCATTAGAATTCCACCAGGGCAACCATGAACATAGATAAAAGGCAGAGATGTTACTTCATTTTGCAGTAAAATCTTTGCCATGGCAGGATGTGTCACAAATCACAACATGCGAGTCATATTTTGACCTTTCGAGAAGAGCAAAGCAGATGTCTTGAAACCATACCAAAGAGCAACTGCACCACATGATGCATTACTTCTCAAGTTTCTACACACATATGCATAGACATTACATTAATCATGCACACATATGCATAGATATTACATTAATCATGCAATTTGCCATATGAACTGTATTTACGTAAAATCACAACTGTATTCAGTAGTGTAGGTTCCTATATTGTAATATTTTCCATAGCCTCCTGTAGTATAAAAACCCTAGGCCTTAATTAGTAATCAATTATGAATTATGAATTAGTTATTTTAACAAACAAATAAATAAATACGCAAGCAAGAAATCTCTCTCATTTTACAGTTACTGAGTAGGCATAGAACCACATTGCAACGCTTATTTGATTAATAAAGCTACCTAACATAATTTTTGAATTTCACGCTTGCTTGATAGATACACCACAGCAAATAATTATATGCAATATTGCAGCTGTCAGGCAATTCCTGTATGCACTCATAATTTATTCTGTCTCTGGGCATCTGATCTGTACTCCACCCTAAACTGGACTTAGTCACAGGTTTGATAGCTTGTTATTGGTTCATCAAAATGAAAAATAAAATCTCTGCTGATCTCTAACCGGCAACATGCACCATTATAATGTGGTAAGCCAAAGCATACTAAGTTCAAACTTTCAAAACATGGGTTGCTTATATGCTTATGGGACAGCCATGTGGTAAGCAACTGTGAAAATAACAGAACATATCTTAAGCATTGCTTTAACTTCCTCAAGTGTAGTCATGGGAACCTTCTCAGAATTAACTACTGCTGTGCCCCATAATGAAATGAGGATTATGACCCAATAGGGTGTAGTCTTGATTTTGTAATGATGCAGTGGATTACGTTATAATAATAATTTTGGTAGGGGAAAAACCTCTGTAACACTTCAAGTTATATAAAGTGCTATTGCTTACATCATAGACATTTCCATACCTATGAAGTACTGCATTCATATTACCCACATCCAGCGCATCTTCAGCATGTGCATGTGCTCAGTCTCTTAGTGTCAATATTCCCATATATCTGGCAGCCGCAAGTGCTGGCATATAACATTTAATAAAAAAAAATTACTATCCATTTATCCACAAAGCTCTCTGTCCTTTGGTCCCTACATGATAGAGGGACTGCTTGGTGCCCCAAGCCCAAATAATCACATCTAAAACACAGACTTTTAGGTTCATAGGTTCATAGGTTTATACTAGGCTATCTGCCCGAGGGCATTTACAAGCCTAGCCCATAGTTTTGTGGCTTGCGCCACCCCTTTAGTTTGGAGAAACTATGCCCATTATTTTGCTGTGCCTCTGTCGAGCAGTGACACTGAGGTAACCCCTGGGGTATATCTGCGATCTCCCATCCATTGGTCAAGATTCCTCTTGAACAAGGCCAGCGAGGTGCTCTGCCTCACATATACCGGGATTTTGTTCCACAGCATAGGGAGTCTTTGGGTGATGAATCTATCCCTCCAGCACGTCCTATTAATAACTGTGTCGAGGTTTAAGTCTCCCGCCCTTGTGGCTCTGAGGGATCTAGATTTTTTGAGGTGAAGCATGTTCATCAAATCTGGGTTTGACATGGCCTTGTATGTCAGGCACAGGTCACCTCTGAGCAGGCGGTAAGCAACTGAATAGAGCTGGAGTTCTTTCAGTCGGGCAGCATAAGACAGATTTTTGAGACCCTTTATCCTTTTGATGAGGAACTTTTGTGGCCTCTCCAGCTGCTGCAAGTGTCGGGTCAGATACATTCCGAATGGGGCATTGTACTCAATCATTGGTCTGATGAGTGATGAGTATAGGGAGACTATGACCTCCCTTGATCTAGATGTGAATCTCTTCATGATAAGGTGGGCAATGTAGAAGGTCTTCCTAACTACTTTAGCAATATGAGTGTCGAATGAAAGGCTACTGTCAACCTGGGTCCCCAGGTCCCTGATAACTTCTTCTGTGATCAGTGGATTGCCACCTATATGGTAGCTAGGGGTAACCTTGTTTTTCCCGAAGGGTGTGACTATGCATTTCTTGGCATTTAACTTTAGGCCATGGCTCTGGCACCAGTTATCCGTTTCTGTGAGACCCTTCTGAAGGATATCTATGTCAGATGTGTTTTCGACTACGGCGCCCAGTTTGCAGTCATCTGCAAACTTTGTCAGCCATAACCCTCCTGTGTTTGCTTGTACTTCAGAAAAGTAGATGCCAAACAAGAGTGGGCCCAGGACTGAGCCCTGTGGGACACCACTTGTGACAGGCTTTGAGTCTGACATGGCGCCAGCAACTCTGACCCTGTGGGTTCTGTCACTCAGCCAGTTTGCAACCCATCTTGTGATGTACGGGTTTACTTTTAAGTTGATGAGTTTTTCAATGATACCCGAGTGGGGTATTGTATCGAAAGCCTTCGCCAGGTCGAGGTAGGCTGTATGGACTGCCTTCCCCTCGTCAATGGCCTTGGTGACTGTTTCGAAAAAGTCAACCAAGTTTAAAGGCATGATCTGCCTTTGACAAAGCCAAACTGGGTTGGATCCAAAGTCTGCAAATTCCCTATGTCTTTATTTATGAGATCCATTATGATCCTCTCCATGGCTTTGCAGATAAGGCTTGTCAAGCTAATGGGACGGTAATTTCCAGGGTCGGTGGAGGCACCGCCTTTGTGAAGTGGGACCACAGTCGCTGTGCGCCACTCCCTGGGTACGTATCCGGAGGTGAGACTAAGATTAAACAGCTGTCCTAACTGCGGGTTTAATTCCTCGATGAGTTTGTGGAGCACACAGCCGGGGACACCATCAGGTCCCATAGATGCTGTGTTCTTTGCCTTGGAGAGAGCAGTTCTCACCTGGGCATTAGAGATGTTTGGGGGGCTACAATCATTTGGTATAGATATCTCTCCTTTTGGGGGGGAGGGGGGGAGAAGTTTGCACTGAACCTGTCTGCCAGTATGTTGGCAATGTCTGTAGGATCAGTAATCTTCACATCATTTTGAACTAATTCTGAGCATATCTGGGAGTTTCCTCCCAGGTTTCTGACATAGCTAAAGAATGCCTTATGGTTGTCTTTTGAGTCCTTAGCTATTTTTCTCTCAAAATTAGCTTTGGATGATTTTATGAGAGCTCTTAGCTTTTACTTATAGTGATCAGCGGTGTCTTACCTTTTAAGGATTTTGCTCTATCTTGTAGTAGCTTTCTCCTTTTGTTGTAGAGTTTGTTTATGGCTGGGGTCCACCAGACTGGACACTTGCCTTTGGTACAAAGAGTCTTTGTTTTGCTTGGGATTGCCTGATCCATGCAGCCCTGCAGGTGCTGGTAGAAGGCATTTGTAAGTGATTCAGTGGTTTGAGTTATGTTTACCGCTCGGGGCCTTAAAGGAGACCACACTAGTCTTTAGAAGTGTGAAGTCGGCTTTGAGAAGTTCTTTACTGTGGTCTTTTCATTTCGGTGGGGCGGGATGAGGACCTCCAGCGAGATTAGTTTGTGATCTGATCTTACCAGTGAGGGGTATACTTCGGTGTTGAACATTGTGCTCCCATGTTCGTGATGATGAGATCAAGTATGTTTTCTCCTCTTGTGGGGATGGTGACTAGTTGTTCCATGCCATTTGAGTTTATGAATTCCAGGAACTTTTGGGCTAGAGTGTTTGGGCTTGAGTAGTGTTCCCAGTCTATATTAGGGTAGTTGAAGTCACCTAGTATGATGGTGTTTGGAGATACATTTATCCACTCCAGTGTTTTCAGGAAAGCCATGTGAGGTTCCTGAGTTTGCGAGGGTGGCCTGTAACATGCTACAAATTGCAGAGCAGTCTTGCCTATGGTTAATTGCACCTGGATGGTTTCCGATGCATCGTGCGTTGCCACCAATCTTGAGGTGTGGGTGTCCTTGATGAATATGGATACCCCCCCTCCTTTCTTGGTATTGTCCAGATTTTGGGGCCGGAACGCATGATATGAGGTAAAACCTGATAGTGCTGGGGTGCTCTCAGGAGCCTTGAACCAGGTTTCTGTCACAGCACAGACATCATTGTTCACCATACTGAGAAGGGCCTCGAGTGCGTGCATCTTGAGGTTGAGACTTCTGGCATTGAGCAGCATTACCCTTAGTTTTTTTTCTTTGTTGTGTTCTAGGGTGGTAGGTTTAGAATTTGAGCCTTGCCTAAAAAAGGCACTATGGGGGTGGCAAGAGCCTTTGCCAAAATCCGGAATCCCAGGGGTGACAGGTGCAAGCCGTCCCTTGCGAAGCAGCGTGGCTTGTCCAGCATGTCATCCCAGGCAGACAGACATTGGATCCCCTTTGAATGCAAAAAAGAAGAAAAAAGATGTACCTCTTACTTTTTTTTCCTGCGGTAAAGAAACTTACCCATAATCACCAGAGTCATACACAACTTTCCTGCTGTAAATGTACTACACAAAAGTTCTCACTTATATGTGCTATATGAAGTGCAGAGTTATGTTATTGCCCATCTGGGACACATCTTTACCTTGTATTGCTGGCATAAGCACTATAATATATTTCTTTAAGAAATGTAGATTAAGTGTTATTTAATCAGAATCACAAATTCTATTTCTACTTGTCTTAGATTTCAGTATTTGTCGCCAAACATATGAAAAGCCATCTCAAACACTATGAACCATGCCAATGATATTCTGTAGCTCTGTCTTGACAGATGCTTTCAGAAATACCCTACTACATATAATTATTTAAGAACAGTGGCAGATTTCATTATCTAAGACAAGATGACTATGGTGGAAAAGTCAGATGAAAGAGTATTCATCATTTTGCCAGTCCTTATTGTAACTTACAGCAAAACAGGGCATGGTGAAACTCTGGAACCATCAATTAAGTCAGTGACTATGATTTACATCTTAACTATGAAAATATACTTTGAGAAAGATTTTCACAAGAACAAATGAACACTAACATGGTGAAGGCCCTAATGTGGCAGTGAAGTAATTGTGATCGCAATCTAAGCACAGTTTTCAGACCTAGGTTCAGAGATGTCTGCACACAGTGATTGAGAATTACTTGTTGGGTAAGGTAGGACAATGGCATGACCAGTTCATGAGTAAAAAGTGTAAAATAAACTGTGCTGATGATTTAAAAACAAGACTATCCTCTTATTATGTCTGGTGCACACATTTGTACCTTTAGTCATTTTTTCTTTTATTTCAGTGCAGCACAGCTGGGACATTTCTTCCAACCACAATGTGAATTTAATAGGTGTCATTTTCCATGGGTATTGTGCAATTATTTCACAGTTCAAAATACAATTTAACATTTATTGCCCATAATTATTCAATGTGGTTTCATCATATGGGAATATAGAAAGAATACTAGGCAAGCAATCACAGGGACCACAACAAGCCTATCCATACATACACTTTAAGCAGACATACTAGATTTTGCCACCCTTTATGCATACTTAATTGGCAGGTGGCACAGACATTAAGGTTGTGAGCTGCAAACCATGTGATACATGGTTTGATTCTCTCACTTCTCATTTTCCAGCTGTGTGAACTTGAGCAAGTCACTTAACCAGTCACAGCTCCCGGACCACTCCTGAAAAAGGACTTTGTGTTTAATAGACCTTCCTGGTTAAAAAATAGGTATGAACTGCAACCATTCATTTGGTACTTTCAAATGATTTTATTGTTTCTTAGCTGTTACATATGCAGTTTTCCCATAGAATGCTAACTTTTAGACATGGCACCAAATCACTGCATTGTTTCACTAAACAAAATTCAAATCAAAATTTTGCTTACACATTATATGATGATATACATTTTACTATAAATTCATCACACCCTGAATTGTGCACACATTTTCAGGAATGAATATTTATCAAAAATGGGCTTACATATAACTAACTGTATATGCATATGTGTGTGTGGTTACAGTTAACTTTCTTGAATGCAATTTTATCAACAAAGTTTTTTTTTGATTGAGGAAAGTTGTCTGTCGGAAATGTTGATGTTGAGCACAACCGTTCTCCCTGTGGTGTATGAACTATGTTTCTATACATGAAGGGAAACTTTCAGATATACAGAAAATGTTGATGTTACGGGCTGAAACAGTTTTGCGTGTTAGGGTTAGAGTATGGGCTATGCAATGTTATAAGCATAATTGTGTGTGTGTGTGTGTGTGTGTGTGTGTGTGTGTGTGTGTGTGTGTGTGTGTGTGTGTGTGTGTGTGAGTGTGTGTTTATGTGACTGCCTTGTGTGCTGGTACTAATGTGTAGGGTTGGGGTTAAGGTCAGCAGTGGGGTTATTGTTTGGGTTAAGGTTAACAAACATGAGTAAGATTGCACAGGGAAGCTCCCCATACCATTTTATTCATCTGTGTTACCCTAACCCTGCTGCTGACCATAACCTCAACAATATATATGTTATGAAAAAAACTTTTCCCAAAAGTATCACTATTCAGATAAAGAATCAGTGGGATTCAGTAAAGCTGACATGGTGATTTTCCACCGTGTGTGTGTTGTGGAGCAATATGCACATGGGCATGCACACTTTTAAATTCAGTAAGCACCCTGTAGCACCGCACACCTCCAGACAAATAAGGTAAACACCATGGCATGCTAATTACTGCATAGACAGCTGACTTGCACACTAATTAACCAAGGCAACATGAGTTGGAGCTATTCAACAAGCTATAAAGCAACTGTGTAGACTCTGTGCTGGTGCTCCCTGTGAATTCCAAAACTTTTGGAATACAGCCACAGAAATGAGTCTACATGGCCAGAATAAACAGTAAAATGTGTGACATTTATACAGAACTGACCTTAATATTTGATAGTAGGCTGGATGCAACAAAAAGAGAGTAACAATAACAACATAATCCTTTTTTGTATAAACAGTAAAAACAGGCACTAAACAAATCCACTGTAACCGAAGAACTTCAGAACCAAGAAAAACAATAAATAGTCTAATGAAGCGCTTTTCGTCACGTACACTGACTCGACTTCTTCAGACAAACAGTTAAACATAAATCTGTGCTTAAAAACTCTAAAAGGAACAGTCATGTGACAAAAAACATTAACATATTAAATAGCGTAATTAACAATTAACAACTCTTAAAAGTTTAAAACTATTACCCTTTATGGCTTATATAACTTTTTATAAAAAAACAAGGCATAATCATCCTATAGCTGCTTTGTGTGGAATCAAATAACATCCGATGCTTTATAGACTATAAACTAATATAAGAGTTTAGACACAATACTTGGACTGAATACCATGGATATGAATGTTCTATTAGGAAAGCCTGTTAGAAAGGCATTCAATAAGAAGAACATAGCTAGAGTAATCTAATAAGAAAAATACACTCTAGCAAAATGTTGCATCATAAAAAGTATCTCATAAAAAACTAACCTATAATAATAAAAACACTTTCAAATATTAAGTTACAAGAAAGCAAATACAATGTCAGACAAATATAAAATGATAGTTATAAAAACTAGTTAAAAACACATTTTTTTAAGAACATTATATTTTATATTTAGTAACCAATGTTCTTAGAAGGTTTGGAGATATCTAGTCAGGCTTTTTAATTTTAAATAAGGAAAAATAGAACACGTGTCATTTAGTCCAGGATAATAATGAGCATCAACACGCAGTCGCCAAAGAAGTTCTAACTGTTCTAACAATAGCTAGGATAATAGGATATTACTTACTTATAGCTTACATTCTTCTAAGTTGGGAATTGCTCATTGAATGCTCAGTGTCTGTTATTGTAAAAATGTAGTAGTTCTGGTTAAAGCACTTGGGCTTCAGGCCATTATTTTTCATTAAGAAGATTTGTGGTATGCACTCTTGTGAGAGGAGAGGCTAGATTCTGCCCTTTTGAGCTGGGAATTTCTGGTTAAAAGCTTATTGTGCCTGCTTATTTGAACTGTTTCTTTCTGAAATTGGTGTGCTTTGTTTGTGGCTCTGTCTCCTCATCTGCCTGTGACTGTGGTGACTTTGGCATTGGTGGTGGGATGTATGCTCCTTCCCATTGCTGATCCTGCTGCAGTTATTTCCTCAGGATTATGCTGTGTAGCATGGCATGTACTGTGAAGATTTCTGTACATGTCCATGGATTGTACTGCAGGGTTCCCCCTGATGTAACTAGGCACTGGAACAATGACTTTAGCAGGCTAAACATACACTATGTAACATTTCTGGTTTGAGCATGTGCCTCATTGTGGCATTCTTCCATGGGTGTGTATGCATTTCTGTTGGGTGTCATCAGTCACATTTCCAGTGTATAGCTTGCATCCCCCAGTAAATGACACTGTGGGATATCCCCCCTAGCAAGCATCTGGTACAGTTGGGTGGTGTGCTAGACATGTGAGTCATGGTAACTGCCAGGGTTGCCAGCACACATGTTCAAAATGATTCCCTTGGCATTACACATGACTTGGCAGTTGATAGAGTGGTAGCCCCTTTCTGTTAATGTAGAGCCTACCCTGTTCTGCAGGTGGTACCTTAATTTCTACATGAGTGCAATCTATGGCACCCAGTACTTCAGGGTGGTGCGCTACCTGGTAGAACTGTTGCATATTTCTGTCCCTCTCTTCAGAGCTACAAGGAAATATATGTGCTCACTGGCATGTTGGAGCATAGCATCCAGGAATTGGTGCAGGATCCTGGATGCTGATGCCTGTGACACCTCCAGCATGTCACCTGTTGGTTTCTGAAAGGTGCCTATAGTTAATATTCTAAGGGCTACACATACCTTATTTTCCACTTGGATGGGTTCCCCTCTGTTGGCTTTGGCTCTGAGTTGAGGGCGGTAGTGGTCAAAGTGTTCCTGTAGTGCTCTACAATCATACCTCTCAGCCTGGAAACATCAAAAATCTGGACAAGGCCCATGAAAAATAGGTACAAATATGTATGCTGATTAACATAAAATGTGCGTACATAATTATGTAACCCCACCCACTCCAATGGCATTGTGGGCTACCAACTTTCAAACGCAAACTGAAGAAGAACAACCAAAATATGCCACCAGAGTTCCCCTGCAGCCATTCCAATGTCCCATTACCTGGCTTACGCTATGTTGCCCCATTGGCTATGTCGCCACATTTACCACAAACACTAATGTACATATTGCTTTACTTCTACAATGAGTTGGGTTTTATTTTTACATTTTATAGCACACTGCACAAACACTAATAGACATCTGCTAAACAAAGCAATACTGTATCACAATGAAAATAGACTTGGCTGCATTAAAATATTTCTGCCCTTGAAACTCACATTCATTGAATGAAACAAAATGCATAACTAATAATGACAAAACTGCCCAATTCAGAACATTTCAATCATATGTCTACTTCCACACACAATATATATATATATATATATATATATATATATATATATATATATATATATATATAATACATGGTATCACAAAAACTTTTATTCTAGCAATTTTCTAAGATTATAAGTTCAGTATTTGAAGTCTGAAATTCAAATGCCTGTCATTATTTAGTGAATTCAATCATTCAGTGATTTGCCACAAAAATACAAAAAAACACAACAAAAATATGAGGCATGGACACTGCTTGCATAAATATACCTTCACACACTGCTTGCACAAATATACCTTCACAGTCTGCAACATCATCCTAGTCACACCAAAATGGTGACTTTTAATAAGTATGATAGCAAGACCAGAGGAGCAAATTCTGGAGGTTTGCAGGGGGGAAGATTGATGGAGCATGTGAACAGACAGGAGAAATAGATACAGGAAACCTATGAACTAAAGCAATTACAGATATAGGTGAACTAAGGTTGGAGTGGAATATGAAGGATAACTTGCAAGTGGGGGAGAAGGATAGAGTATGGAGGATGTAGCAAGGAGTAGAGGGAAAGTAGTGCAGCTGGCAGAGGTCCGTGATGATCAGGACACTTACTTAGTTGTTAATAACTGGTACAGAGTAACTTAGGGTGAACATACAGGTTGGAGAGGTTAACTGTTGCTGGGAAGGCTGTTTTGGCCAGGTGATATCAGATGTTAAGGTGCTTGAATAGAATGCTAGAGCACTTGAATTACAGTTAGCTTTGCCAGGTTTTGAACCTAAAAGAAAAAAAAAATGTGGAAAGGTGAGAGATAGAGTATGCAGGAGGAGCAGGTTACAGTTGCTGAAGAAAGGCAGAAAGGGATGAGTGGAGAAACGGAGGTTGGAAACAACAGGTATGTGGAGATTAGGCAGTGCTATGAGTTATGAAGGCTACAGCAAAGGCAGGTAGTGAGGCAAGGAGAGCTGCAGATTTAGAAGAGTAAGGCCTTGAGGACTGTTAGTAAGATGAGAGGAAGGTATAAGGGCTAAAGAGCAGAAAATCCAGTTAGACCAAAGATGGGCACACAGTATTTAAAACAGTCCAAACAAGTAAAAAAAATCACACACTGATACCATTAAAAACATGGTTAAAACAACAACTTGTATATATTAGGAATTGTATGGGCAGTGCTAGTGAGACAATGCAGCCCTAAAGGGCAGTAAATTAATCAAATGCCAACAAGTTATCCCAACACGGCGGTTTCATAAGGTATAGTAGCAGAATGCTACAAGCTTACTAACTCCTCAGTTGTTTCACAAGGAGTTTTGATGAAGCTGTAAACTGGGGACAAAGCAGCTGGGAGGGAGCTCAGATAGGTGTAGTTGCTGACTACCGGGGAGGGTAACAATAAGCGTTAAGTGTATGTTAGTAAATACAAGCTATAGACCTACACACACACACACACACACACACACACACACACACACACACAAACTTTAAGTGTGTCCTCAAATCTCTCAGCTGTTTTGCTTCTCACCACCTCTTCTGAAGTGTAGACTGCTCTTTCAGAGAAGTGCTTGTTCACTGCTTTTTAAAATATGTCCCCTTTACCATGCCCTTATAATAACACCCTTAAGCTCTATTAGGGTACCTTATCAGCCGTGTTCATTCTGACTTTAAATCCAGTAGCTTATCTGCAAAAGCATTATATCCATGGCTTTCAAGGCAGTCGTCCTCCCAGTACAGAAATCCTGCTGGCTTACAATGCAGTCGTCCTCTCAGACAGAAATCCTGCTTTAAGTAAGTTGTCCGCGGCTTATTCAAACTGACGTTCTAAGGCAGTCGTCCTCTCCGACAGAAATCCTGCTTTAAGTAACTTGTCAACGGCTTAATAGCAATCCTGCATTGATATTCAAACAGACGCTCATTGCATGGCAATTACAGCAAACAGATATCCTGTGCCGTGACTCCCAGTATTCAAACAGACGCACAGCTTAATACTGACGGAGCTGATGTCATCGCACACGTGATGACGCCAACTCTGAAAGCGTGAAATCTAAAAGAACATATTTTAAAAAACTCGGAAATAAAGGGGTGCCACTCGGGAATTGTGGCACCCCATTATGGGACCCAAAACCCAGTAAAAAACACGTAATTCGGGACAGTTGGGAGGTCTGTCTACAATTTCCACATCATATAGTTTGTGATAAGTTAAACATGGCCTGAAAACTCTTCTCCTTCTCAGCCTAGGCCTAATGGCAACAACAGCAACATTGGCTTCAGCCTCTAGCACATTCAAATGGATTAAAGCAGCAGCAGCCCATAACATTCTGTCCATGTAGACTTTCCATGTCTGTACTCCAAAACTTTTGACATCTGCAGGAAAAGCCAGCATGGAGTCTACATGGATGCTTTATAGTTTGTTGAATAGCTCCACCATGTTGGACTGGTTGATTAGCATGCAATTCAGCTTCTAATGCTGTAATTAGCATCTATAAAACACAGACAAAAACAGATGCAATCCATTAATAATCTACACATTATAAATGTGTAGATAACCAAACCGATGGTAAGGAGAGTTGTACATGTTTGGAGGACTGCAAAAATGTTTTTTCTTCAGGATATTTCTGTACAGAGGAGTACTGAACTTCAGCAGGTATGCTGCCATTTTGTCACCTGCATACTACATATGCTGGAATATATTTAAGAATAATGTAAAGCAAAGACTTTTACACTTTTATCTGTATGCATTAGTTAGAAGTGTACTAATAGCATAGGCATATTTGTCAAACCATTTGAAAAGTACACATGATTGACAATATATGAAAATGGAATGGTGTGTGACAAATATGTACAAACGTTTAAGGGACAGGTCCTTTAATAGCACTTTTAGTATTTCAAAGATGTTTTGTTAGCAATATTGGTCATTTGCCTGTTCTTTTGTGGAGGCTATGTGATAAATATGTAAATAAATGTTTCAGTGACAGGTCCTTTGATAGCATTTTTAGCATTTCAAAGATGTTTTGTTAGTAAAATGGGTCATTTGCCTGCTCTTTTTTTTGGGGGGGGAGCAAAGATGAGTTACTGTTATGGCACAAACAAGAATGGACTATTCTTTTTGGGGGGGTGCAAAGATGAGTTACTGTTATGATACAAACAAGGATCTGTGCTTTTGCTACTCTGCTTGTTTTACATCCTGCCAGTTGTTAGTATGTCACATCTCTAGACTGTTTTATGTTTCTCCAGTGGGTAATACTGACTGGCTACCTTTTCTGTTTTATCTGGAAAAAGTTATTTTGTAGTGAAGTGACACTTATGTGCATTATACTTCTGTTGTCTTTTGGGACAGCTACAAATATGTCACTCTGGTGTGTCAATCCACGGACACCCCCCTTCATTAATATTGAAAATCAAATAATTATCGATGTTTTTTGGCAACATGGTGCTTTTGTCCTGGAAAGGGGACAGGGAGATATGGCACAGAGGATGCAAATATGGCAGCAGATTGTACAAGACCTCAGTGCTGTGGGTGGCCATGGCAGAACATACAAACAGGTGTGTCACAGGGCCACTGACAGTATAACATCAGCATGGAGGCAAACAGCTGCAGTGGGCCATGACCAAATGGTTACTGGGGACGGACTGTGAGGGGAACAGCCCCTAACCCCCAGGGCCACTGACAGGATAACATCAGCATGGAGGTGAACAGCTGCAGTGGGATGTGACCAAATGGTTACCAGGCAAGGACTGTGAGGGAACAACCACTAATCCCCAATGAAGAATTCCTGGCAAATATCAGAGATCCAGACAGTTCCCAGGAAAGTGCAGTACAGCATGTCCTGGATGTGGGTGCAACACCTTTCGAGAGAGGAAGCACATCCCGGGAGGAGCTTCCAGGTAGGCTTTGTTATCTGAACAGTGAATACTGTTGTATGGTAAAACAATTAAAATGAATGAATTAATTCTGTGTCACATGTCTTTTTGGGGGGGATTGAAGATTGCTACAGTTATAATCTTAAGTTGGAGTTGATAGCCACTTTCCTCTTGAAAGTAGAGTTAAGGTACATATAAAAGGGTAAATGTATTACTCCCCTGTGTTACTGTTAATTGTGATGTTACCATTAACTCTTGTTTAACTTCTTGCAGGACCATATGCACTACAGTGCAGTACATCTCCTGCAGATGGTAAGCCAAATGTTTTTTATGTCAGTACTGCAATCAATTTAAGAAATATTGTAGGGTCTGATTTTGATCTCAGGCCTGTTGTATATATTGCTGTACAGTCTGTAATAGTGGCAGCACTGTTTGTTGGCATGTATTGCACTATAGTATAGTACAGGTAGTAATGTATTTCTGTGTTTCTTGTTTTTCATTACAGGTGAACATGACAGTGGGAGTGTGGGCCCCAATCCACCTGATGTCAGTTCATCAGCAGACCTTGATGATGATGGTGGCCAACTGAGGCACAGAGGTTGAATTTGACACAGAGGTTGACATATAGTTATTCCCTGCATTTCCATTGGACACAGCCAGTAGGCTTATGCCTACCCAGTCCCCTGAGCCCACAGATATTGGACAGATGGAGGATGAGGACATTGATCAAGGAAGTGTGGCTACTGCAGCTTCAGTGCCTGTTGAGTCTGGCTGTAGCCAAAGTGTGGAAGAGGTGCACACAAGAGGATTCATAGGGGTGCTCAGAGGGGGCCTGCTGTCCCGCCTCAACCTAGTGCCGGTGTCAGTTCCCATGCCACTCAACGTATGTTTAGGCCCATCATGGAGGCACAGGCACATTCCCATAGGTGCTCCAGACAAATGCTCAGGGTTGTGGATGTGGCACAGTCTGACATGTGTGAATGCATCCACCAGATTGCCAATTCACTCGATCAGATGAATGACATGTTGGAACGAGGGGTGTCTGTAATGGACCGATGGGGTGTCTGTCATGGAACGAGCAGTGTCTATAATGGAACATCTGGTGGGAAGGGAAAGGCATCCTCATGGGTATAGGTCAGCCACATCATCTGCTGTCAGCCAACATGGCCATGCCTGATCATGCTCCCATAGTGACAGTACTTCCACTGCTCCATCAGTGAGTGTGCTGTCCACACCCTTATGTGTCAGGCTATGGCATCATGGTCCTGGGCATCAATGTGAAGGGAGTTCATTCAGCAGACATCAGTCATGCTCAGATAGCAGCACTGCATCTGACAGTGGTCGCGCCAGTGCAACCCTTGGCAGAACCAGTTCTTGTAGTCAGGGATGACAATGATGAATTGCCACCTCTGCCATGCATGGCTTACACCTGTCTAACAGAGCAATATGTACAACTAGCACAGAGCTTGGCTGTATTCATGCAAACACTCACACACCAGTTTCACCTGGAGGACCCCTACAGACACACACACAACAGTTACTCATTTTGTCTCACTGGTCATTTGTTGTTTTATCCCAATGTCTGCCTTCTCCTTCTTACTTACACACACTCCCCAACCTTTTGTGTCAGCCTAGGCTTCTTGTCCCTGACAGAACACCCTGTGCAAGTGATGATAACTGCCAAAATCTCTATTTTCTATCTTTTGGATTCAAGGATACAAAATCTTTTTCTGATGGTCAAAGTGTGTAGCTAACTTAGTGCTTAGTATATCTGCATTTGTGTTGTTGAATTGCTCATTGTACCTTTGACTTATATTGGCCTTGGAAAGTTTAACAGTTGATAGCATCAAAACTTCACAACTTTATAGTGAATGCTCTTGTAAGGGTTGTGAAGTCAGAAACCGCAAGGTGTATCATTACTTTCTTTCTCTCTTTAATGATTTTCCAGGACAAACATATGACACAAATCATAAATCATGCCATCATATTCAGATCTTAGGATTGTATGACAGCACTGTAGTCAAACCTCATCAGAACAGTAATAAAGTATAATGCTGTCTTTTGCATGTACCTCAACAGACACATGCAGCAGCTGGAGAGCACACAGGGCTTTCTCAGCAAGATATCCCAGGGTGTACAAACCATGCCATGATGCATGTGACTAGATTAAAAGCCATGTCACAGTAATCTGTCTGGTGTAGGATGAGGTGATGTCTGCCTGGCCTCCATGCCAGTGACTGACCATGTCTTGGTGTGTTGAATGCATATCTAAAAACCTGACATAGCTGACTTCAGAAGTGTTTGAGAATATGGTAATACATGTCCCACATATGCATTAAAAGGCTCTCTGTAATGTCAAGCAACAGCACACACACATGCACACACACAGTTAACTTCAGTAAAAATAGAACCCCTACCTAAGTACACAAACTACATAATACAGTACTTAATGCAAGCACCACAGCACAAGTCTGACTTTTGAAAGACTGCAGCTAAACGTATAGTACATGGCATCAGCAGGACATATGTAACACATGATGTTGGCAGGCCTTCATAGGTTCATAGCTTCATAGGTACATATGAAGCTATTACCATAATGGCCCTAGGTTCATAGGAGGTTACTAGGATAGTGGCCCTAAGACCTTTTCAAGCCTAGTAAAGTTGTACCATTGTTTCCTCATAGACCAAGACATGTAGACCATATTTGCAAATCCACGATCAGCACTGGTTGTCCCTGTCTAAGAGGGACATAGGTGAAACCCCTGGGTAATTTTATGATTTCCCATCCAATTGTCCAAGTTACGCTTGAACAGAGTTATTGAGGATCTCAGTTTCATGTGACTTGGGAGTTTGTTCCATAGCAGTGGCAATCTCTGGAAGACATTTCTGTCTCTCCAGCATGTCCTGTTGATGTCAAAGGCTGGGTTAAGGCCTACAGTGAGTGAGTTTTGTCCCATTTTATTTGTGGAGGTGCAGCATTTCCATTAAGTCAGGGTTTGAGAGTGCTTTGTAGGCCAGGCACAAGTCACCTCTCAGCAGTCTATAGGATACAGAGTACAGTGACAAGATATTCAGTCTGTCCATGTAGGTCATCTATTGAAGTCCCTGGATTATCTTTTTGAGAAACCTCTTAGGTCTCTCCAGCTGCTGCAGGTGTCTGGTGAGGTGCATGCAAAAGGGAGCATTGTACTCTATTACTGGTCTGATGAAGGATGAGTACAGCGAATTGATAACATCCTTAGTCTTGGATGCTATGTCCTTACTTATGATGTGTGCAGTGTAAAAGGCCTTCCTTACCACTGTGGACACAGGATGATTAAAGTTGTTGTTTCTCTCAACTTGCTATCCCAAATCTCTCACCATTGGGTTGGATCTTAGGGGGTATTATTAATAGTTTATTTTCAGGTACCTCTCTTTTGCTGAAAGGGATAATAGTGCATGTTTTTGGGGGGTTAGGTTTAAGTCTGTGGCTTTGGCAACAATCATTTATGTATGTAAGACCATTTTGTAGTATGTTGACATTGGGAATTCAGTGATTGCACACAGTTCACAGTCATCAACGAACTTGGTGAGCCACAGGCCATCTATTATCTCCTGAATTTCTGAGAAATAGATTCCAGACAGTAGGTGGCCCAGCAGAGGCCCTTGTGGAACAGGTCTGTTGGTAGAGGTGAAATCACCAACTATGACTGTATGCATTCTGTTGGGGAGCCACTTGGCTACCCGTCTAATGATGTATGGGTTTATCCCCAGCTGGGTGAGTTTCTCATGAATGCCTGAGTGGGGGATTGTGTCAAAGCCCTTGGCCAAGTCAAGATAAGCAGTATGCACTGATTTCCCTTCATCAAGGGCTTTGGTGACACTTGAAAAATTCCGCTAGGTTTAACAGGCATGATCCACCCTTAACAAAGACAAACTGGGTTGGGTCAAGAGTTTAAAAGTCACCAATGTCCTTGTTAAGGTTCAAGATGATTCTCTCTTTGACCTTATAGACAAGGCTGGTCAGGATTATGGGTTTATAGTTCCCTGGGTTGGTTGAGGGACCCCCCCTCTGTGCAAAGGGAGTATGGTTGCTGTTTCCACTCTGCCAAGACAAAGCCAGTACTTAGATTGTGGTTAAAGAGAGTACCCGGTGGTTCTGCTAACTCTTGCTTTACACAGTTTAGTAAGCAGCCTGGAGTGTTATCCAGTCCCATAGAGGCTGTGTTTTTGGCTTGGTGACTATAGTTATGACCTGTTCTTTGGAGATAATAGGTAGGGAACTGATGACATGTATGCCTTGGGGTATGATTGCTGGAGACAGGGGTGAGAAATATTTGCCAAACCTGTCTGCTAACAGCCTGGTGATGTCCTCAGGTTCAGTATGACTGTAACCATCTACTATGAATTCAGTGCAAAGCTGAGCCTTCCCTTTTACATTACAGACATGGCTAAAGAATAATTTGTGATCCTTACGTATGAATCCCAATTTAGTTTCATAATTAGCTTTAGAGGACTTTACAAGATGTCTCATTTGCTTGTTCAAGCTATGGAGGGTGTTCTTCTGCTGAAACTTGTCCCTCTAATTCCTGGACATCAGTTTCTTTCTCATGTTGTATAATCTACTTATGCTAGATGTCCACCAGAATGGCTTGTTTTTTCATGAGCAAGTTTTGATCCATTCTGGTACAGCTAAGTCGATATATTTGTAAAGCTGCTTATACGGGGCATTTGTGTACACCTCCGTATAGGAGTCTTTACTGTTAATGGTGGCATGAGGTTTAAAACTATAGTTTGCTTTGGAGAAACATTTCAACCTTTTGGATCCTGGGGGGGTCAGGTATGATTGTTACATTGAACATGATTGGTTTATGGTCATGGGGTGGTGCAGTGATGTCTCATGCTGGTAAGTTCTAGGTCAAGGACATTCCAGTCCCTTGTGGGGGTGTGGACTAACTGTTCCAGAGCATTTGTATTTATAAAGTACAAGAACCTTATGGTGAGCATGTTTGAGCTCATATATGTATCCTAATAAATAGAAGGATAACACAATTCACCCATGCCTAAGGTGTTTAGCTGTATTATGAGTGACTCAAGTAGGTCCAGGAAGGCACTGTGTGGTTTTTATCGTTCATGTTGGTGGACCTGTAGCTAACAATGATGTGGAGGATCTTTCCTACAGTTTGACATGGAGTAACTCTAGGAAGTCGTACTACTTAACCAGTCTTGAGGTGAATCCATCTTTCATGAAGATGGATACACCTCCTTTGTTTCTTTCACGTTCATTTGTGGCCTGAATGTATGGAAGGCATTAATGCCTTTCATGGATGGAGTACTCTGTGCAGCCCTAAACCATGTTTCTGTGACTGTACAAACATCAACATCATATAAGTAGTGCCGCCATTCAGTGTGGTTTCTGATTTACATTCCTAGCATTAAGCAGCATACCCTTGAGTTTGTCTTTAGAGAATATTTTTATGTCAGGAATTTTGTTCTTATGACATTGCCTAAAAAAGGTACTATTGGAGAGGCAAATACCTTGGCTAGTAACCGAAAGGCAAGAGGTGACAGATGAAGACCATCCCTGGCAAAGCACCATGGTCTGACTATATCATCTCAGGTTGACAAATACTGGATCCCCCTGGATTGACACCAGTAGCTGAGTCAATTGTTCAAGTCGATAATTATTTTGTTTACATTGAGCCATCATCCTATGATGATGTAGAATGGTGTTTAGAGCTGCAGACATACCTGTCTGGGATAGATAATCTGAGAGCTCTCTCTTCATATAGTCCAGTGAGGTCCGTTTCAAGCCATAAACTTCAATATGGAGTATGACAGACCCGTAACTATGCTTGTTGTTGACAGGCATGAGGGCATGCATGACTTTGTGGATTCTGGCACCTGACAGGCAGCTGGCCGTGACTTTCTTCTTGTACAGCCTGGTGAGGGGGACATCTGTGTGTCTCACTATGGATTCACCTATGACCAAGACACTGGTTTTCAGGTGTTTTGCCTTAAGGGCTTAATGGCTGACACACATATGTTTGTTTTTATGCATAGTGTGATCTGTTGGGACTGTAATGTGTGCAGAAAGTATGCATTTGCGAGGTCTCTGCTCTTTTGGCAAGCTTCTAATAACAACCTCAGCATATGTGGGGTTATGTGTTGTGCACTTGGTCTGTTGAGGAGGTCAAGTGTGTTTGCTGACAACCTCTTTGATATCTGGTTTGTTGTTACCTGAGAGAGAGAGAGAAAGAGCATTTATTCTAGATTCATTCTATAGCTGTATCTCTCACGTATTGTATTTGTAAATTTTATGAGTATATGGTTGTCAGTATACATGAGGCAATAGAAGCCTAGCTTTGTAAAAAACACAAGTACCCTTATAAAGCATAATTAGATGGTCGCTGTTAGCAAAGTGATTTTCTGAGCAGCAACAACTGGACCTGTCTCTGGGGGACATAGGTGCCAGCCCAGAAGTGAATTTACAATTACCCAACCTATGGTGAAGGTTGCGCTTCAACAGGAGCAATGCTTCACTTGCAGTGGGAGCCTAGTAGGAAACTGATTACAGTAACAGGTCTTGAGTGTTTCCATGTATGTGATGTTTGGAGGACCTGCATTCTACCAGTCACAAACATCTACTTTCTTCTCTAATTGCTGCAGTTGTCTGGTGAGATACAGACAGAAGGGAGCCTTGTAGTCAATTAGTGGTTTGATAAAGGTGGAGTACAACACAGCTATGACCTCCATGGTCCTGGATGTGATGTTCATATGTATGATGTGCACAATGCAGGATGTGTGTCTCACCACTATAGATACATAGTGATGAAAGTGTAGATTGCTATCAACATATGTTCACAAGTCTCACAACACTGTGTTTGAGCTGAGAGGGGTGCTATATATATATATATATCATAACTAGCAGGGGTACTACATTGCCAAAGGGGACAATGAGGCATTGTTTGTTGTAAGGTTCAGTCTGCAAGTTTGACATCAATCATTTGTCTCTGTCAGCCCCTTTTATAATATGTTACCATCACTGGGGGAATCTATATGAGTGTATCCAATTAACAGTTATCTGCAAATGTGGTAAACCACCAGCCACATACCATTGCCTGTGCTTCAGAGAAGTAGTTTCCACACAGCTGATGGCCCAGTATAGATCCTTGGGGTATTCCACTGGTAGGTGGCTAGCGGGGAGGTGCAGTCCCAACTTTGATAGTGTGTGTTCTGTTGATGAGCCAGTTGGCTATCCAGCTAGTACTGCATGGCTTAATTCCCAAATGGGACAGTTTCACTATGAGACATGAATGGGGGATATTGTCAAAGTTCTTGGATAACTGAACATAGGCAGTGTGTCCTGTTAGCCGTCATTCAGGTCTTTGGGGTCAGTATCATAGAAGTCCACGAGGTTAAATAGGCAAGCTCTATCCTTTACAAAACACACCATGGGTCGACTCAAGTGTGTTGAAGGTCAGCTATGCCCCTGTGTTTAAGGTCCATGCTGATCCCTTCCTTAGCCTTGCAGATAAGGCTTGTTAGGCTTATGGATCAATAGTTGTAGTTCTGCATGTTACCAGATGTGCATATGACAGAACATTTTATATTATTTTCTTTAATGCAGGTGATATATGTATGACAAAGTACTGAGACACCAGGGTTCAGTGTTTGGGGATGGGCAACACATGGCTGTATTATAAATATTTGACATGCTGTGAGATAGGGCCTTCATTTTTAACTTTTCCACATGTAATATCATGTCATACACTAGAAATGGACAATAAACAGCAGTAATACATACTATATCATTTTCCACTGCACAGCAATTAGCAAAGTGTATACACATGCAATATACATAAAAGCAAGCCACATTACTAAAGTCTGGCAGTTACTACTGAGTCTGTGAAACACACCTGCTACTACTAACTCTGTGGCAGCATGTGTTAATGCAATGAACTTTCCTTTTTGGGGCCAGATGGTACTGTTGTGTGCTGTGCCACTCAGTGCAAACACTGGAAACAGAGGAAAATGAATGACAGATTTGGCTGTGTTAATTTGGTTTGTGTGAAGCACAGCAGTGTGCAAACTGGAGCTTAGGGTGCAGACAGGGCGCAGACAGCCAAAAACAGAAACTGTATGCATTCAGTTAATACTATTTGGCATAGCGCAAACCAGCTAAGCGATGCTGTGTGGCTGGTAACAGTGAGACCTTAAGAATGAATAGTAAAATAAGCAACATCATGTAACTAATCTTGTGACAGCAGGTGTAGACTATAGATGATCCTAGGTTCTAGTACAGGTTGTGCACCCTTTGTTATAGCAATGAACGGCAACATAGAGAAGTATTTTTCTAACCTTGTTGTGGCAACAGGTGTAAGTGCAGGACTACCATGCAAATGGTCCTGGGTTCAAATACAGCATATTCCATACACTTCCATTGTTGTTCCACTTCCCATTATAGTCAGTTTCACTTATAACACTTGATATACTGTAGCTGATGTTTATTATATGTATGTGGGCTGTGACAATAATATCATGTCAGTTATTTCTTTATTTTTCTATGTATTATCACATTTATTATCAAATTTATGACTGTGGGTATACTGTGCACTATGTTCCTGTAAAAATATTTCTGCTCTCTGGACTGGCATGGCCTTCAAATTTGACTAACACACTTACACAACTGCCTGTACATCAAATAAATAACCTTGAAACTGCATTGCTTGACACTGTTGCACACGCGCAAACAAGTTGCTCAGCAGTGTGCACCCAGAGCACCACGTATGCATGTTGGTGTGAGGTTCAAAATATTTTCAAACTATGCGCACTCCCAGTAAATGTGATAACTGGAATTGGCAGGAAACCATCAGTCTCCATTGCTCTTGATCCATGTCAGACATGACAGGCATTCACGGAGAGGGTGTGACTTTTAGGGCACAGACATGGGGTGTCCAGGAGTCCAAGATTTTTGTTGGACTTCTAATGAAACACCACATTGCCAGGTTGCTGCAGGGGGACTATTCTGACTCCCAATATAAATCAGAAGCTTGGGATGGGGATAAGTTTGGCCTGGGCTGTATCCAGTGCCACAGGTAACCCTCACACTGGGGACCAATGTATGCACCACTTTAGTGACCTACATTGGAGGAAGAGGGAATTCCTCAATGCTTGGATTGAGACATTTAGGACAGAGAACATCCCACAGATATGCAAGAATCAACTACAGAGAACATCTGTAAGGCTTAAAAGTTGAATATAGGCAATATTGGTATTTATAATGGTATTCTGTTCTGCTTTTTCCACAGCTGCTATGGAAAGAGAATGCAATGTTAGGACCCATGCCACTAGACTGGTGAGGGTGAGGGAAGCACATGGTATGTATGCAGCAGAAGATAATAAGAAGTTATGTACTCACCATAATGTTCCATCTGAGTAGGTAGCTTCATTTGTCTGCAACCTGTGGGTCTTGGATCCGATATCGGATCCGAGCCGGCAACTTGTTCCTCTGGGAACAGTGGCAGAGGTGGTGAGTTTATCACCCATGCTGAACTGCCAGGGATGGTGCTTAGGGTTATGAACCAGATTGTTGGTGCATGCCTACTCAAGATGGAGGGGCTGCTCTCCCTCATTTTACATAGGACCAGGAGGAGGAGGAGAAGGAGACATTGAGTGCTCCAGCTAGCAAAAGAGTGAGGTGACAGTGATGACGGTCCTGTGGGTGAGGACTCAGTTCTCACTATCAACCAGCTTGACATCCTCCAGATGGAGGGGTTGCTCTCCCTCATTTTACATAGGACCAGGAGGAGGAAAAGGAGACATTGAGTGCTCAAGCTAGCAAAAGAGTGAGGTGACAGTGATGACGGTCCTGTGGGTGAGGACTCGATTCTCACTATCAACCAGCTTGACATCCATGGGTCCTGGATGTCCCCACCCTCACACCATCCATGGTGTCCACCAACCTCTTGTGTCCATCACTATCTCTGTCTTTTGTCATGTCTGTCTGCAATTGCTTCCTCACCTACTCAACTTACCAGACCCAGATATACTATTTGTCCCTTTCCCAACATTCCTCTCTCAATCAAAAAAAAATGGGTATCTGTCCCACAAAAAAAAAAAAAAAAAAAACTGTCCCATACATAGCTCTCCATTTTGCACACGTCTTCTTGATGCACTTTAGTCCAATTCGCTATACAACATGACTGTGGTGTGGTCACCCCTCTCATTGGAGGTGACAGTCCATGTTCAGCTAATATTCTGCATATATTATCAGTTTTTACTGCTGAAGAAATGGATAGCTATGGTTCTTTCCTACCTTCCTCCTGCACATTCCTGTATTGCTTTCTATTTGTTCTTCCTCCTGCTTGCTCCCAATTTCACCACTGACCTATCTTCGCTATTTCTTTTCTTTAATGCATTATTGCAAGATGGCATGCCTTACACACTAGTGCACACCAACACGCACCAACAGTAAAGCAAAAGTAGATAAAAGTATTAGATACAGCTGTATTCCAACCCAGTACCATCTGGCCCCAAAAAAGAACATATTACTGCATTAACACCTGCTACTACAGGTTCAGTTAAGTAGCAGATGTATTCCACAGACTCAGTACTAACTGTCAGATTTTAACAATGTGGCTCGTGGTATATCTTGCATGTGTATACACTTTGCTAACTGTCAGGCAAATGTGCTACTCCTCCACTTCCTTTGCATGTACATGTAGAAACATTACAAACTGAGGGCCCTATGTACCTGTATTGTCATGTATTTAAAATACATCCATGTGTTGGCACCCCCCCCCCCAAACACTACAACCCTGGGGTCTCAGTTCTTTTTCCACACATATATCAACCACACTACAAAATGTAATATCAAATGTGATGTGCCATGCAATGCACATCAATCTGGTAACATGCAGAACTACGACTACTGACCCATACACCTAAAACGCCTTATCTGCACAGCTATTGCAGAAATCAACATGGACCTTATGCACAGGGACAGTAGTGGCCTTCAGCAGACTTGACCCTACCCATTTTGGGTTTGGCAAGGGTAGATCTTGTGTATTGACTCCTGTAGACTTCTTGGATACTGACCCCAAAGACATGGATGAGGGACAACAGGACATACCACCTATGATGAGTTATTCAAGTCCTTTAACACTATCCCCCATTCATGTCTCATAGCAAAGATCTCGCATCTGGGAATTAGGACATACAGTACTATGTGTATAGCCAACTGTCTCAACAACAGAGCACACAATTACAAAGTGGGGGACTGTACCTTCACCACTAGCCCACTCACCCGGAATACCACAAGACTCTGTGCTGGGCCCTCAACTGTTTGGGAAATACTTCCCTGAAGCACAGACAACAGTAGATGGCCTGTGGTTTGCCAAGTTGGCAGACTGTTAACTGGACGCACTCATATAGTGTCGCCAAATGATGGTAACATATTACAGGAGGGGCTAACACAGACTGATTGGTGACAAACTCATGGACTGAAGTTTAAGCATACAATGACTCTTTGTCATCTTTGTCAATGAAGTACCCCTACTAATTATGATATTCCCCCCTAAGCTCAGTGTTGTGAAACTTGGGGCCGCATATTGATAGCAATCTACACTTTCATCACTATGTGCCCATAGTAGTGACACACACAATCTGCATTACACACATCATACAACTACCCTTATCACACCAATAATGGAGTACAATGCTCACATCTCTCTGTACCTCACCAGACACCTTCAGCAATTGTAGAAAAAAATAGGGTTGTGCCTGGGAGACTCCCAGGCCTCCAACTATGACACACATGGAAAGACGGACATACCTGTCCCTGTACTCAATATCATGCAGGCTGCTGAGTGGTGACCTAAGGCTGCTCTGCAGAGCAGTCTCATACCCTGCCCTTCCGTAAATGATGGATATCTGCAATTCAAATGGGGCAATTATAATTTGCCCCAGAGTTCTCAACCTAGCCTGTGACATAAAGAGAACATGCTGGAGAGACAGTTATATCACACAACAATTCACAATCCTCTGTAATAAGTTCCCATTGCAGGTAAAGCAGTGCTCATCAATGACCATGTTTAAGCACAACCTTGACTACTGGTTGGGTGATTGTAAAGTCACCTCTGGGCTGGCACATATGTCCCTCATGTACAGCTGCTCACAAACACTCGCTGCTAAAAACAACAATCCAACTAAGTTCAATAATGGTACTTGTGTTTTTACACAGCTAGGCATCTAAAGGCCCTAGAGCTGTTAGGCTAGTAGCCTCATATGAACCTATGAAGCTATGTGCATATGCAGGCCTCACAACCTGTTGTCAACCACATAGCCTGCTAATGTCATCTACTATAAGTTCACCTGCACTCTTGTATAAATCACACCTGTGCTGTGGTGCTTTTATAACATATTGTGCTATGTAGTCTGTACTTCGATAGGTAGGGGTTCTGTTCTCACTGTAGTTAACTGTGTGTGTGTGTGTGTCTATACAGCAGAGCAGATGTGTGTCCTATGGTTACTTCTCATCCTATGGTTACTTCTCCAATTACACGGATTGCCAGTATTTTGATACTTGCTTATGCCTACACATCCATTTCATACAGACCTTCCAACCTCTTGTCTCCCCCATGGCCTGCTGCTGTCATCTACTATACGTTCTTCTGCACTCTTCCATAAACCAGATGGCCAACCGGCACTTGCGAACTGCTTCTGCTTCGGGCACCGCGCGGCAAGAAAGACTGAATAAAATGGTGTCGGCTGGTTCCTTTATACCCCTGTCACACTGACGTCAGGGAAGAAGCAACGACAACTGACGCTGGACCTAGACTTTGGAATTCGGCCGACCGAGGACCCGCCTGACGGCAGGAGAACCCATCTGTTATGACTGCAGCTGTATGCACGATGAACATCCAGACTTGTGCCATAGCACTTGTGTAATGTACTGTGTTCTGTAGTTCATGTACTTAGATAGGTAGGGGTTCTGTTCTCATTGCAAAGTGTGTGTGTGTGTGTGTGTGTGTGTGTGTGTGTGTGTGTGTGTGTGTGTGTGTGTGTGCATGTGCTGTTGCTTGACATTACAGACAGCATTTTACACCAGCATGTGAGACACTGTTATCTTCTCAACAGACACTGCTGATGTCATCAGCTATATCACATTTTTGGATATGAAGTATTCCAACCAGCTCAGGGTCAGAGACTGGCCTAGGGGCCAGGTAGAAGTCATTTCATCTATACAATAAAGTTTACAGTGACATGGCTTTCAATCTATCCACATACATCATGGGTCATGGCATGGTGTGTGGGCCCTGTGTTATCTTGCTGAGAAAGTCCTATGGTCTCTCCAGCTGCTACATGTGTCAGGTGAGGTATATGTAAAAAATAATATTATACTCTGTTAGTGCTGTAAAGAGATTTGACTACGGTGCTGTCATACAATCCTAAGATATCAATATGATGGTATGACTTATGATGTGCACAACATAGTGTGTGGACAGTTCATAGGATCACAGGACATTGCTAGGCTATTGGCCTTGAGGCCTTTACAAGCCTAGCCAGGAATTTATCACATGTTCCAAAAAGTCAGCACCTGATGCCGCTGTCCAGCAGGGACACAAGTGGAATCCCATGGGTGTATTTTCTGTTCTCCATCCAGTTATCCAGGTTGTGCTTAAAAAGAGTTAAAGAGGTACTCTGCTTGATGTGGAGAAGTCTATTCCATAGAAGGGGGAGTCTCTGAGACATGAATCTGTCCTGCCAACAAGTCCTTTTGATTTCACAGACCAGGTTGAGGTCATGCGTGCAGGTTACTCGAGTTTAGCTTGACTTGCGGATATGCAGCAATCTCTTCAAGGCGGGGTCTGAGATTGCTTTGTATGCCAGACAGAGATCACCTCTGAGGAGTCTATATGAGACTGAGTAGAGGGAAAGGGCTTTTAGGCCTATCTGTGTAGGGTAGACGTTTGAGGCCCTGATTTCGCCTGGTGAGGAACCTATGTGGTGTCTCCAGCTGCTGCATTTGCTTTGTAAGGTACATGCCGAAAAGGGCATTGTACTCAATAATATGTCTTATAAGGAAAGAATAAAGAGATGTTATGACCTCTTTGTCCTTGGATGAGATACCCTTACTAATGAGGTGGCCATGTAGAAAGCTATTTGTACAACAGAGGCAATATGGTGGTCAAAAGTTAGTTTGCTAACAACCTGGGTGCCCAAGTCCTTCATGAGTGACTTTGTGCTCAGGACCTTGTTATTAATGTGATAATTTGTGGGGACGTCACTCTCCCAAAAGGGGGTGATGATGCATTTTTTTGGCATTCAGTTTGAGGCCATGTTTCTGACACCAGTCATTTGCTTGGGTGAGACCCCCTTGGAGGATGTCCACATCATTAGGGAAACTGATGACAGTGCCCAGCTTGCAGTCATCTGCAGACGTGGTCAGCCATAGCCCACTGGTTTTGGCCTGCATCTCAGAAAAGTATATCCCAAACAACAGAGGCCCCAAGACCAATCCCTGGGGTACGCTGCTCATTACAGGTCTTCTACTTGAGGTGGCTTCTCCTATTTTGACTAGTTGGGTTCTGTCAGTAAGCCAGTTCACTAGCCATCTGGTAACATACGGCTTGATTCCTAGTTGACAGAGTTTATCTATTATACCTGAGTGGGGAATAGTATCAAAGCCTTTAGCCAGGTCAAGGTAGGTGGAATGCACTGTCTTCCCCTCATCCATGGCTTTGGTGACTGTCTCAAACAGGTCAACCAAATTTAACAGGCATGACCTCCCCTTGACAAAACCAAACTGTGTGGAATTGAGTGTATGGAGGTTGCCAATGTCCTTGTTAATGAGAGCCATGATAATCCATTCTATGGCCTAGCAGATCAGGCTAGTTAGGCTGATGGGTGTATAATTTCCTAGATCAGTGGATGCACCACCTTTGTGCAAAGGGATGACAGTGGCTGTCCTCCATTCGGCTGGGATGAAGTTGGTACTCAGGCTTTGGTTGAATAGGGTACCTAATGGTGCTGCAAGTTTCTGCCTTAGTTCATGTAGGATGTAGCCTGGGATGTTATTGGGTCCAATGGAGGCTGTATTGTTTGCTTTTGAGAGGACAATGATGCACTGATGAAATCAAGGAGTTTCTGGGCATTTGTGTTTCAGCATGAATAGTTCTTCCAGTCTATGGTTGGATAGTTAAAGTTACCCAGGATCAAGGAAAAGGTTGAATCTTGATAGATTTGAAGAGGTTCAGTGAGGTGGCGTGGGCATCTTGAGTCAAAGTAGGGAGGCCTGTAGGTTGCTACGATTTGAATAGGGGTCTTATCAATGGTTAACTGCACCTGGAGTGTCTCCTGTGGGCCATACTGTTTGACCAGTCTGGAGGTGTGTATGTCTTTTATATATATTGCAACTCCACCTCCTTTTCCTTTGCTGCCCACTGTTTGGGGTCTGAATGTATGATATAATGAGTAACCTAGTATGGCTGGGGTGCTCTCCACAGCTTTGAACCAAGTTTCTGTGACTGCCTAAATATCAGCATCTTCCAGGGTTAAGAATGCTTGCAATGAGTGCAGTTTCATGTTGAGATTCCTAGCATTTAGCAGCATGACCTTTAATTTGCATTCTGATGAAATGTTTATGTTGATAGTTTTGACCTCATGGCATTGTCTAAAAAAGGCACTATGAGGGAGGCAAGAGCTTTTGCCAAAAGCCTGAAACCCAAGGGAGACAGATGCAGGCCATCTCTGGCAAAGCATTGTGGTCTGTCAATCATGTCTTCCCAGGCTGTCAGGTACTGGATCCCCTTAGGATAGCACCAGAAACTAACTAATTGTTAAAGTCAATAATTTTCTGTTTGTATTGAGGCATCATTCTGGGTGATGGTAAAATGCAGCTTAAGGCTAGGAACACACCTGCCTGGGTCACACATTCATTGAGCTCAATCATGCCTCTGTTCATATAGTCCAGGGAGGTACGTCTGAAGTCACTCACGCCAACATGGACTATGACATAGTCATAACAGTAACAAATCCAATGAGCCAGCAAACTGTGACCTAGAAACTTGGTTTATTGTAGAAACATGAAAAACAACAAATAACCAGACCAGTTTCAGCTGGACACAAGCACAGCCTTCCTCAGTGTAAAAGAACATGATCAATTGTTATTTAAATACACCCATCTGAAAAGTGATTGGTTCATTCTAAAACTGTTCATTTAAACTAGGTGAAAACAATCCACCCAGTTTGACAATCCACTTCTTTTCTTTGGAATTTAAAATAGAGTGCCAACCTGTTTTGTTGGATCTGTTACCTTTTATCACATCAATAACCATAAATGAAAATTTAGCTGTTTTATGTACCAGATGATGTTTATACAGGGCATTGTTCACTTTTTTATTTTTAATATTGCTTACGTGTTCAGATATTCGTAGTCTGAGGGGACGTGAAGTTTGTCCTATGTAAAAGGATCCACAAGTGCAGGTAGCCAGATAAACCAGCCAGTCAGTACTACAATTGGCAAAGAAGTTAAGATCATAGACCGTGGCACAATTCTTACTGGAAAATTGTTTAGATTTACTTACTTTGTCACAATTGGTGCAGTGGCCACATAGAAAACAACCGGTCAATGGTTCACCCGTCAAGGTGGTCTGTAGGTGTTGTCCTAAACTGTTGTCATGAGAATGTATGTAATGATTAAAACAGGAACCTAGGTTTTTCCCTTTGTGAAATGAAAAGAGACATCTGTCTGGTATGATGCTTGTCAATTCTTGGTCACATTGTAGTATGTTCCAATGTCTGTGTACACTATGGATTAGAGTATCCGAATTCCTGGCATGGGTGGTTGCAAACCTAATGGGTTGTGGGTCGGTAGTATTGTGCTCTGTATAACTTAATAAATCATCCCTGTTGAGTGTATTAACCCAATTGCTGGCTTGCAGAACATGCCCCATCCTGTATTCCCTGGATCTGAACCTGTTGGTAAGGTCCTTTCTCTGTTCCTGAAAAGAAGTATCCTGGGAACAAATACGCTTGAGTCTAATAAATTGAGATTTGGGAATGTTCCTAGCAATATGTGGTGGGTGAAAGCTGGAAGCATGGAGGACGGTGTTGTATTCGGGGTACAGTAGGTGTTGTACCAAACTGTTGTCATGAGAATGTTTGTAATGATTAAAACAGGAACCTAGGTTTTTCCCTTTGCAAAATGAAAAGAGACATCTGTCTGGTATGATGCTTGTCAATTCTTGGTCTTATCTTATCTGAATGATAATAAATGGGGTCTCCAGTTTACAATACATTATCATGCCAGCACCATTACTTTTTTGGATGTACTGATCCACAGTTTACCTGATCATACATTAAGTACTGAAGTATTCAGGAAGTACCCCAAATACAACACCATCCTCCATGCTTCCAGCTTTCACCCACCACATATTGCTAGAACATTCCCAAATCTCAATTTATTAGACTCAAGTGTATTTGTTCCCAGGATACTTCTTTTCAGGAACAGAGAAAGGACCTTACCAACAGGTTCAGATCCAGGGGATACAGGATGGGGCATGTTCTGCAAGCCAGCAATTGGGTTAATACACTCAACAGGGATGATTTATTAAGTTATACAGAGCACAATACTACCGACCCACAACCCATTAGGTTTGCAACCACCTATGCCAGGAATTCGGATACTCTAATCCATAGTGTACACAGACATTGGAACATACTACAATGTGACCAAGAATTGACAAGCATCATACCAGACAGATGTCTCTTTTCATTTCGCAAAGGGAAAAACCTAGGTTCCTGTTTTAATCATTACAAACATTCTCATGACAACAGTTTGGGACAACACCTACAGACCACCTTGACGGGTGAACCATTGACCGGTTGTTTTCCATGTGGCCACTGCACCAATTGTGACAAAGTAAGTAAATCTAAACAATTTTCCAGTAAGAATTGTGCCACGGTCTATGATCTTAACTTCTTTGCCAATTGTAGTACTGACTGGCTGGTTTATCTGGCTACCTGCACTTGTGGATCCTTTTACATAGGACAAACTTCACGTCCCCTCAGACTACGAATATCTGAACACGTAAGCAATATTAAAAATAAAAAAGTGAACAATGCCCTGTATAAACATCATCTGGTACATAAAACAGCTAAATTTTCATTTATGGTTATTGATGTGATAAAAGGTAACAGATCCAACAAAACAGGTTGGCACTCTATTTTAAATTCCAAAGAAAAGAAGTGGATTGTGAAACTGGGTGGGTTGTTTTCACCTGGTTTAAATGAACAATTTTAGAATGAACCAATCACTTTTCAGATGGGTGTATTCAAATAACAACAATTGATCATGTTCTTTTACACTGAGGAAGGCTGTGCTTGTGTCCAGCCGAAACTGGTCTGGTTATTTGTTGTTTTTCATGTTCCTACAATAAACCAAGTTTCTAGGTCACAGTTTGCTGGCTCATTGGATTTGTTTTTGTATGGTTTGGTTTGAGCCGTGCAACTGCTCTTGTGCAGGAGGTTTTATTTGTATATAGTCATAACAGTACCTGTTGTTGAGAAACTTGAGTGCATGGGTGATATGGTGGAGTCTGTCACTTGACAAACAACTAACTGTGACTTTCTCCTTATCCAGTCTGGTAAGGGACATATCTATGTGTTTCACAATGGAGTCTATGGAGCCCCCATACCATTATCCATAAAATGTTTAGCCGAAAATGTGGTTTATCTAGCTACCAGTTTGGCATGCACTGCTTTTTATATAGGAAAATGTAGTAGGAGGTTAAAAGATCGAATAACAGAACATATGTCAGATATTAAAAGGAATGTACAAAGTAATACTTTGGCTAAACATTTTATAGATAATGGTAATAAACATGTATTTGACTTTAGGGTAGTTCAGACAGTTTATTCCAATAAAAGAGGGGGAGACCTAGGCAATACATTAGATGTAGCTGAATGTAAGTGTATATTTAAATTAAATGCTGACAAAGCACTGGGACTGAATGCAGCGATTAGCTTAAAAACTATAGTGAAATAAAAGCAAATGAGATTATAGCATGATTTTTATGATTAAATTTGTATGGGTTTTATTAGTAGTTTTTTAAGCATTTTGTAGAAACGTAATAGTTAATATGATGTATTTATTGAGTTTTGACTTGTTAATTGAAACTCATTTTTCATTGGTTGGCCGTGTCCTTTATATTGAGTATAAATTTGTAGTTTCTTGTAGATTTGTGTTACACACTGAAGAATTGTTTTGTTATACCCGAAAGCTTTGTGGATTTTACTGTTATTAAATCTTTGTTCTCTTGACGTGACATATATCTCAGGTCCAGTGATCAGGTCAGTACATCAGGATGTCTGCTAGGCCCTTTCCTGCCCATTAGTTCAATAATGGGCATCATAGATAACATACACATGCTGTGTCAAAACAGCTGCCTGAAGGACTACAGCTTGTGCGCGATCATTGACTCCAGCTGAGATATTAGTATAATACAGACTATATCAACACATACCAGAGACTGCTGCTGCACCCATGACAACACCTGCATTGATGAGACAAATGGAGGTATTTGTTGAATCAGGAAACAGACACACCACCCAAGTATAATGCGGACATCACACCCTATAATCAGACCTTTAGGTATGTGACCTATGTCCTGGGGTAGAGGTTAAGTGGTACATTCACCAGCATGTGGTCACAGTGCCGACTACTCCCTCAGATGCAACACAAGTACTAGGTATGTGAAGGACATGCACATCAGAGGCCATAATAACTTCATGGTTCCCAGAATTCATCACACAAATAACTGTACAATGAACCCTTCTTCATACACCTCCCTACACATCTTCCAGTGATGTGTAACTGAAGTGTACCACCTTTGTCACAGTGTGCTCTCTGGGGAATATACATGACTGTCTGATGGTATGGAACAGCATTAGGTTTATAGGTGTTTACTAGGCTAATGACCACAAGGCACTTTTTAAGCCTAGCCATGCATCCCAAATCTCTGGCAATTTCTGATGCCCTTGATAAGTGTAAACAGGGGCTTGGGAGATGAAACATTTACAAGCAGAGGCCTGGGAGATGAGCCATTTACAGGTTGCCTGTGTCCATTAGAGACATAGGTGCCAAACCAGGGTTGAATTTCCTGTTCCCCATCCAGTTGTACAAGTTGCACTTGAATTGGGTTAGGGAGGAACTCTTCTTCACATGGATGGGGAACCTGTTCCACAGACGGTGTCATTTCTGGGATATATACCTGTTCCTCCAGCATGTCCTATTTATATCATAGGCAAAGTTTAAGTCTTTAGAACAGGTGATCCTATTGCTGTTTGTTTTGTGGATATACAGAGGTCCATCAGAGTGGAGTCTGACAATGCCCTGTATGCCAGGCATATCTCCCCTCAAAAGCTTGTAGGAGACAGAATACAGGGATAGGGCCTTGATGTGGTCTGCATAGGACATTTACTTGCACTCTGTTTTCTTTTAGTGAGGAACTTCTGTGTACATTCCAGTTGATGGATATGCCTGGTGAGATACATACCAAAGGGGGCACTGTACTAAATGACAGGCCTGATGAATGCAGAATACAGCGGAACAATGACTTCCTTGGACCTAGATGTCATACTTTGTTTATATGTTGCACAACATAGAATAATTTCCTCACTACTGTAGACACATGATGGTCAAAGGCTAAGTTACTGTCTGTGTGTCCATAACTACTGGGTCAACTCTAAGGGGTATGTTGTCAATATAATAGTTACCAGGGGTGTATGATTTCCTGATGGATACTATTATGCATTTCTTGTCATTTAGTTTTAGTTCATGGCTCTGACACCAGTTGTTTGTCGGTGTCAGCCCTTTCTGGAGAAAATTTGTGTTAGTGTGGAATTCAATTATAGCTCCTAATTTGCAATCATCTGCAAATGTAGTCAGCCAGAGACCATTGACATTAGCCTTGACTTCAGAGAAGTAAGTACCAAAAAGGACAGGTCCAAGGGCAGATCCCCATGGGACTTCACTTGTGGCTGACCTCTTTGTAGAGGTGGACTCCCCAATTCTAACTTCATGGGTCCTGTCTGTGAGGCAGTTGGCTATCCACTGGGTGATATACAGGTTTGTACCTAACCTCTTGGGTTTGTCAACAATGCCCAAGTGGAGTATTGCATCAAATTTGTTGGTCAGGTGAAGGTAGGCAGTGTGAACCATTTTGCCCTCATCCATCACTTTGGTAACCTTCTCAAAGAAGTCCACCAGGTTGAGTAGGCATGTCCTGCCCTTGACAAAACCAAACTGGATTTGATCCACTGTCTTGATGTTTTTTGATTATTTCCATGATAATTCTTTCCATGGCTTTACATATAAAACTAGTGAGACTTATGAGTATGCTGGGCATGTAGTTTCTGGGGTCTGTAGAGGGGCCATCTTTGTGCACAGGGAGGATTATTACTGTTCTCTATTCATGAGGCATGAAGCCTGTTTAGAGGCTACAATTAAATACTAATTTCAGAAGGCCTAATAGGGGATGTTTTATGCTATTTAGATGGCATCCTGGAGTATTGTCTGGGCCCATTGATGCTGCGTTTTTGGCCTTAGAGAGTTGTTACACCAGATGCATGTGTGCTACCTGTTCAGATTATGCACACACTGCTTACATAGGTGTTTGACAACATTAATGGCATATATATCATTCATGACAGTGTGGATTGTGCTGTAGATATATGCCACGCACAGAAGGCAACTAGCCTGTATTGACTATACTGTCACATACAGGTATAGAAGTGTCCCTCTTAACACCTCCTGCAGACATTACAGTACCAGAACAGTGTGTGTGTGGTTACCCTCATAGTGTGGCTGTATCATAATAGTTGTCAAATGTGTGTGCAGGCTTATCTGTTACTACTTCACATCACCTATGTTGCATTAGAGGCATGGGATTAGTGGTGTTATTATTCTGATATTGTCATTGATTGTGTTTGGTTTTTGTAATGTTTGCCATGATCCTTTACCTGTGGCCACCTTGCTGGAGACCTCTACTGAGTGTACACTCATATTCAGGTATATCATTTTACACAGCTTCCCAATGCACCCTACCCCAATTGTAAGTCAGATCCCTGATAGATATCCTCTGCATTATTCAGGTAAGGATGCTTATCTCACATAGACATCCTCCTCATTGTTATGTCACCTTGTGTGATAGTCACAGACAACACATTTTCACTGTACAGTCCATACTGTACCATATAGCTATGTTCTTGGTGTTGCTGCTACAACCCTCTTCCATTGATATGCCCTCCTTTGCTGTACATGCAGGAGTTTCATCTGTACTCTGTTCCTGTGTTTATTCCTACAATTCATCTGTGTCCCTGTTCAATACATACACTTCCCCTGGGTGATAATTTTACATGGCAGTCCCATGTCTTGTTACAAATCATTAACACAGCTTCAGTACAGAATGCCAGGAATGTGATATCACAATACTCTACACTGTAAGTACACTGTCCTATACTGTGTTTGGAGCATATGCTTCTTATTCATATTTCTCAACTGTCCAGATATTCCCAGGATGCCCAGTTGTTTTCCTTATCAAATATGTGGTTTTCTGCCATATCACTGGGATGATCTCTGGACTGATATGACTCAATATTACATACATTTGAGTTCATACCTCTCAACTGTCCTGATCTGTACAGAATGTCATGTTTTCTCATATTTGTGATCTTTTCCTCATAACATTTTTCCTGGCAAATCATTGGCATGTCATAGCAGAGTGCAGACAGAAATTGATGGCTGACATTTGAGTTTCAAACTTCAGGCTCTTTAGATAGTTCATGCTACTGTAGAACCTATATAATCTATCAAGTTCCTACATTTGTCAGTGCAATATTAAAAATCTGTTCCTATTTCTATCCCTTTATCCTCCATTATTATGGCTTTGTCCAAGAGGTTGTGAGTGTTACATTCTAACACATTCCTATGTGACATCTATGCCAAATATGTTATTATTACTGGTTATTTGTCCTCTCATTAAGTTAATCTCAGTGCAGATGTGTTGCACTAACAGAATGACAGCTATCTGTAAAACCCTTAGTGATCATTGTGGCATTGCACACAAATCTGCACACCACAGGTGACCTCCCTTACATGGAATTACTATCCACATTCACTGACAAGGTTTTGCTATGTGTAAAGCCCTGGTGATAATTCTAGCATTCCGTGCAAATCCGCATACCATAGATGCTGTAATTCAAATGGAATTGTTATCTATGTTCGCTTATGAGGTTTCATAGCCAGCAGCACTGTTACAAGTCGTGAAACATAGCTTAGGTGCACCGTGCCTCATTAATGTGCATTGCAAACTGCCACATGCCGAGCACCATCATGCAAACTTGTAAACTCCATGTAGGCTCTGCGTGAAGCCTACACAGAGTTTATTGAATCTTGGGGTATGTCTAAAGGTAGCGGTACCAAGGAACTGTTGTTAGCTTTTACGGTTTCTTTTCTTTTAACTTTATTTTTTCAATCTGTATAGTTTTGATATTTTTTTTACTTTAGATTTTAGTTCATTTCAGTGTGAAGACATCGATAACATGTATCAATGTTTTGCATGTTGAAATTAAAGCATGTAATTTTATATGTGTATGTTTACATGCATAGGTAAGTATGCTTAACTCTCCCAAAATCTCTTTATTTAGCACTCTGACAAAGATGATGCTTATGGGCTCAAGCAACAATCAAGAAAACAGCACTCCAAACAAATAATACAGGTTTTAATCAGGCTATTAATGGCAAGGCAAGGTAGGAGAAATAAATTCAAATGTTCTCAGCTCAGTTCAGCAGTTCAGAAAAAAATTGCTTTCATTTAGCCTGTTTAAAATAGAGTCACAGAACAACAAATATTGCTTATATTCAGTTTGATGAAGATGTAATAATACCAGAAAGGAGTTTGACTGTAACAAAATAAAAGCACAAAGCAAAAGAGAATCTATTACTTGGTTACCTGCCAGTCCATGTTACAGTCCTTTCTCTTTTTGTTTACTTGAAAAGGTATTTTTTTTGTGCTTACACAGACTCTTAAACAAACTGTACTTCAGCTACGACATAAACACTTAAAACACTTTATCAGTCAAATAGGTTAAGGAAACTAAAATAAAAGCACAGCTTGACTTTGGTAAAGTTCTTGCTAGTTTAGAATTCCAGATGCAGAGCCCACACAGTCTCTGAAACAAAAGTTTTAAGTTCCAAGACAGCACTTTGCAGTAAGAATATTAGTTCCATAGAGCTGCAGCAGTCCCTCACTTAATACACCCTCAACCAAATAAAAATCCTCCAGGGTTGTGGAGGAATAAATGTCATCTGGAGTATACTTATTTCTAGCTAATCTTTCTAATAATCCTTTTGTGGGTCACACATACAATATGTACTTCCAGGTGAAGCATTTTCCCCAGAGCTGTAGCAACATCAACACTTCCATTTTTATCCTTTCAACAACTTTTCAAAATACACACTTTTACACAAATCATCTTGATGCACAGAGGTTACCATACCTGAACTCTCTATCCTCTTTCTGGAGGATTTTACATCATAATTGGTTTATACCTGCTTCTAGAGCAACACTCCTCCACCCCCCTCTCCTTACAGTTGTTCTTGCTATGTACTGCCTTTTTCAAGTCTCTTAAAGAGGCACTCACCATTTTACAAAAAAAAAAAAAAAAAAAATACAGTGCAACCTTGGAGCTCTGTTATAGATTCCCACCCTCATTTTAGACACAAGATTGAGTGACCTTCCAGATGAATGTTGAAAACTGTCAAATCTGCTGCACAAATAGTCTAAAATGGCCAGGACTCTGAATGACTGGGTTGCCAGTCCTTGCTACAAATGACCAATCTAGTATACCAGGCTCTGCATCATAACACTTGCTCCTTGCTCTCCTGAATACATCTGGGTCCTTTGCCTGTTTACTTTGGGATGACAAGGTTCTAGCATCCCATACTGTGGGAGAAAGCTCTGTTCTTAAAGAACAGCCTGAGCTTTGAGAAGCTACTAACCAGTCTTACATATTATAGGGTTGTGGAACTTGTTTTCTGTAAGTGCTGTTATCTTCCCAAGATTGAGTCACATTGACTTTCTCTGTAGGTCTGCCCATCCCAGGATGTGGCAGAAGTTCCACAGCATCACCAAACAAAATTTATACAATGTATCTGGCCTCTAAATTAGAGTTCCTAATCTCCATCAGCATATTCTGACCTAGATTCTGAAGAGTTTACAATATCTACTATTATAATACAGGTATCCATTTTGCCATCACAATTCTCCCCATCCCTTATGGATTTTTGACTCCATCCTGTTCATATATACTCCAAACAATTCTAAAAATTGAGAACTTTATGTTCAGGTGTGTGTGCTGCACCAACACAGTGCTTTAATATACTACTGTTGTAATTGTGGGATAACACTTTTTATCCCCTTAACCACATTCTATGCCTGACTTACTGAGTGTTAATTGTGCCTCTATACACTAATGACTGATGTATTACAGTTACTACCCTCCAGCATGAGCAGAGCTTCCACTAGGTTTCTAATAATCCAGATGTCACAAAGTTGTCCTGGCATGTGATCATCACTAACAGCAGCTAACCCAGTTTTGTCTACCATTACTGAATGTGTCTCCCCCTGTGCTGCCTTGGCTTCAGTGGTTAACAGTCAGACCTCCAAATGTGACAAAGTTAAACTTCAAGAAGGTATATATAAAACAACAGTATTTGCATTTCTCAAGCAAACAATATAGGCTTTAATCAGAATTATGGGGCTCCACTAAAGGAGGTTTAAGGTATTACACAGTGAAGCTTGGCTAGGTCTTTCATAGGTTCATAGGTTGGTACTATGCTATTGGCCCTAGGGCCTACACAAGCCTAGCCATAACAATTCCCTGGCTATTTCTTCCCAGAATATTTACTTCCCTGGTCCCCTGTCTAGCAGAGCGATTGACATGATCCCCAGGGTGAATTTCCTATCTGCCATCCAATCGTCAAGGTTCCTTTTGAAGAGGGCCAAAGAGGTGCTCAGCTTGACATGTATGGGCAGTCTATTACAGAGTACGGGGAGTCTCTGGGTCAGGAACCTGTCCCTCCAGCATGTTTTGTTCATTGTGATGACCAGGTTTAGATCCCTGGAGCATGTGGCTCTGAGGAATTATGATTTCTTTAAGTGTAGCATGTCCAACAGCACTGGGTTTGACATGGCCTTGTATGTTAAACATAGATCGCCTCTGAGTAGGCGATATGCGACAGAGTATAGCTGGAGTTTTTTTTAGATGGTCAGCATAGGGCATCTGCTTTAGGCCTGTGATTCTTTTAGTGAGGTATTTCTGTGGCCTTTCCAGTTGTTGCAGATGTCTTGTGAGTCTATATCAGAACATTGAAGTATTAAAACTTCGAATGTTCTGATATCGAACAGTATTCAGCGAACGCTAAGAATAGCAAAGCTGCAGAACAGTGAATTATTTCCTCGGGAAAGAATTTGGTTGGCCATTGCTGTGGCTTCGCTATTCTTAGTGCTGTGGTGGAAAGTTATGGGTTGGGTTCAGGTAAGTGTGCGATTGTTTGTACGTTAGGGTTAGGGGCGGGTTAAGTGAGTTATGGTTAGAGTGTGGGTTAGGCGTGTGTGCGATAGTGACAGACTTTAGGGTTAGGGGCGGTTTAAGTGGGTTAGGGTTAGGGCGTGTGTTAGGTGAGTGTGCAATAGTGAAGGACCTTAGGGTTAGGGTTTGGGTTAAGGTAAGTGGGTAGATAGTAGTGTATGTTTAGTTTAGTGTAGCGTTAGATGTAGAAATTTAAGTGTATGTGTGTGTTTGCTGTTTGTTTGACGTGCTTGTGTATTGTGTATGTGTTTCGGAGCAGCAAATTTTTTCCATGGGAAAACATTTGCTGTTCTGAATGTTCGCTATTTTCATGTTTAGATGTTTTGGGGCCGATGAAATAGCGTTCACTATTTTCATCTTTTGATAACGTGATATAAACGCTGTCTTGTGAGGTACATACCAAATGGGGCATTGTACTCTATAATGGGTCTAATGAGGGATGAGTACAGTGGGACAATGAACTCCTTCTTCCTGGATGAAAAGCCCTTAGTGATGAGGTGTGCCACACTGAAGGATTTTCTGACTGTTGTGGCTATGTGGTTATCGAAGGTGAGACCACTGTCCATTCACTTTTTACTAAATTATATGTTAAGGCAGAACAGAAAACACAAACTCAGGTGTTTTCAGTTCAGTTCAGCAGTTCATAAAACAAAAAAACTGATTTAATTCAGCTAAGTGAAAATAAATTCAAAAAATAATTCATATTGCTTACATTCAGCTTGCTGAAGATAAACTCAGAACTGCTTTCAGGTATAATAGCAAATAAAGACCCAAATCATAGAAAAAAAAAAATATATATATATATATATATATATATATATATATATATATATATATATAGTTCCTATTCTTTTATTTTATTATTACATTTTTCTAGCCTACAGTTAACCATAAGCTGTTCTGTTACACTTTGCCTTTGGCTCTTTTTGTTCCTCAGGGTCCCCAGTACTATCCTCAAGACTGGGACCACTCCATTGGTGGATTGGGAAGGGGAAATTGTTTGGAAAGCGGTAACTGGAAGCTCCTATTACATTGTCCTACTTAGGAGATTTTTGTTTTTATGTCCTAAATGGATAGAGCTACTGACATCATGCACATCATGGCACATACCATCAGATGGCTCCAGCTCTCCTTCATAGGCCAAATTTAATGGCAATCTGCTCCACACAATTATGGCACTACTCCCATCACCAGGGATTTAGCAAACTGATGGCAGAAACCCCTCCCTCCCAGAGTGAATGAGTTAGAAAAAAGCTGTTCGTGCCCGCACTCCTGCCCAGCTTCTCTAGCACCCAAGCTGCTAATCAAACCTGGGTGGTCTAGGTCATAGTCAGGGCTACATCTACAATGCCTCAGAGCTGGTGTATCACTCTTTTTGCTTATTTTGTAACACCTACTTGCTTTCAAACAGGTTTTACCTCAACTGAGACATAACATCTTAAAATACTTTGTTAGTGGCATGAAACTAAAATAAGCAATACCTTAGCACTGGAGATGTCCTTGTTTGTTAAAAATCAAGTCCACAGGGTTGACTAGCTGCGAGGTTCCTTATTTACCTGCAGCAACAGACGCAGAGTATACACTGTCCCTGAGACAGCCTTTTTAATTTCCAAAACAGCTCTTTGCAGTTGGGATATAAGTTCCAGTATAACTTTCAGTCAGTTAGCCATACTTTATGTGTCCCATGATCCTTTGCAGATAATGTAAACTATTAGGTGAAGTAGTTTTTCCCAGGGCAGCATCAATTCTTCCAGTCTGTACCATTGATCAAAGACATTTAAAATGCTCATCATTACAAAGAGCCCCTAATGTAGTCAGGTTACTATAATAAACTTTTTCCAACCTCTTTCTGGAGGTATTCATAGCTTAATTTACCTTTTTAGCAACTTCTAGGGTAACTACCTCTTCTTAATGCCACCCTTGCCTTGTACTACTCCCCATTTTACTGAAAAAGTTAACACAAAAACTTTGCTTTGTTACATTGCAGTTAGGGTTAGCATCACAGCCTGTACTGTGCCATGGATTAATATTAAGATTTACCCACAAGCTCAGTTTTAAGGACAAAAGTTTTTACTGTTAATAACTTTTGAATCTTTTGACTGATTTATATTTAAAATACAATCTGTGCAAACACAGGTATTCCAAGCTATAGTTTCTAAGATAGAACATTTGTAAAAACCAACGCATTGCATGATATCCTCCTAATGATTTTACAGTCACACCTAAATAAAACTGTTGGCTTAGTGATCTTTAAAGTTTGCACATTAGCTAGAACGTAGGCAGACTGGACGGAGAAAGCCTGATCTGATTTCACAACTTCCTTATCTAATTTCATAATCTGTTTCTGTGTTGTTCTAGAGAATGCTACAGTTTGTTGTGCTCCATTTTGTTGGCACTTAAAATATCACATATGTTTGCTTATGTTGTTAATGTATTGGTATGTTACATTTTGATTTATTGCTAGTGATGTGTAATGGAGTTTTCAAAACTGCATAACCTGAAGAACAAGGAATATGAGTTTCTGACTTTATAACTTTTCCCTTTCTCTGAGCTTTTATAGCCTCAGAGGTATCATGCACATAGAGCAGGAATGGGATGTGGGGGGCACAGTACCCTCTAAAAATTGTTTGTTCTTTTGTGCAACATTATGTGTAAACTATAGTACTGTGTCAGTTTTCTAATCATTAGATATTTTATTTATGGTGTTTTGCATCTTGACCTCATTTTTTGCATTGTTTGTCATTAAGTGTGATCACATAAGCCTTGTCAACTGCCAAATCACAGTTTCCAGTTCATATCTTTTTACAGGACATATTACATTGTGATACTCTTCTTTGCTGTCTTCATTAATAAACTTTCCATGGATCTACCCCTTCTCCCTCCTGCCTTAAATGCAGACAATATGGTCATATTTTGCATACATTACAAAGACATAAATCTGGAGTGTTTCTCCTCGGGGCTCCACTGAAAATTGGCTTCATTCCAAGTCGGACATTCCCGATAAGCAAATGTTAAATAAAATATTTTGGTCCAGCCTTTCCCACACAGACCTGCAGAACTAACTCCAAGACCACCTTTTTGTACTTAAACCACATGGCTCAATATGAAAAAAAATACTTCTCAACTGTAATAAAACCATCCATCCATCCATCCTCAACTCCTTTTCCCATTTTGCACATGGGGTTGGGGTGTCATTTCAGCAGTGACAATTATCTTGAGCCAAGGTTTACACCTCCAGATGGTGCTAGCCCTGCCATGGTAGTTCATTTGTACCACTCACTCACACAAACACTGTTACCTACAGCCAATTTAGAGTGTCCAATCTACCTACTGCATGTATTTGTAATGTGGGAGGAAACCGGAGCACCCACAGAAAACCCATGTGACCTCAGGGAGGACATGCAGACTCCATACAGAAGGGACCTCATCCAAAAATCAAACCGGAGAACTTCTTTCTGGGAGACGACAATGCTGACTGCTGCACTGCACCACCACAGCCGCCCCTAATAAAACCAAAACCATGATTTTTGTTGCCCATCAAAAACTCTCAAAAGTCCCAAGCACCCTAGACATTAAAGACCAAAACAATCATCAAGCTGAAACTGCCAAATACCTGGATATGTGACAGAAATGAACTCTGAACTCTCATCTTCACATTGAAAAGGCCAGATCAGAAATCAGATATCTACTATTCTGGTCCCATAAAGTCTCACATCTCCTCTGCCTTCCTGCAAGATATACCAGAGGTAAGAACATATTTGTTCAGTTAAAGTCTGGCCTTCTCTTAACAGCTGCACATAAATCTAATCAGAACACTGCATCTCTTCAGTCAATCTCCAAAAAAGTTTTTCAGTTCATCACCAACTCCCCTATGGAACAAAACCACAGCCTCACAATCAGGAAGGGCTATTAGCTTACATTTAAACAAAGTGCTGACCTCCTACTTGGATCACTACAGCCGGGCACTTTTATCCCTAGCTCCCCAAATCCCCCACCACAATTCCCTCCTACAATGTGAGAAGCCATTCTTATGCAGGGATACACTAAGCTTGCATAAACTGTAAATAGTCCTTATTTCTACTGCATGTGTTTTTTTCTCATTTTTGCTTTACATAAGCCAGTGTGGTGCAGCGGTACCGTTGTTGCCTCACAGCAAGAGGTTCTCCTGTTCGATTCTCAGCTGGAGTGCCTTCTGTGTGGAGTCTGCATGTCCTCCCCGCGGTCGTGTGGCCTCCGAAAGACATGCGTGAATGGGCATGCCTTCGTTGAAGGTTGGGCATCGGGCTGGCAACTCGGCACCATAAAAATCTACTGCCAATCATTAACGGACTGGAGTTCCGCTGTGGCAACCCCTAACCAGGAAAAGCCAAAAATACAAACATAACCAATATTTGCGTTATGTATGACTTTATTTGTACTTTATATAATTTAAGTCAGAACCGATTGTGTTATGATTAATGTTTGTCACTTTATCCACCCAGGCTGGGACTGAATTTTATTTATGATCAGTGTTCTAAGTTGGTAAACAAACATACATAAATAACTGAAAGAGTGAATCAAACATTTCTGCGCAAGAGATATCTTACTGTATTTGCATCACGAATGAAACTTATAACATTTATTTTTAACACCTTTTAAAATATTTTTTTCACAGATGTCCTGCAAACAAAGTAAGAAAGCTGTACTTCTGGTGTTCTGATGAAAGATACCTGGTAGTTAATTAATTTACAAAATTCCTCACCAGACCAGAGTGCTCTCCTCTTGTAAAAAGGTGACCTGTGCTGTTACACAGGATGCTGTGCTGTTCTCAAAGAATCTTGGTGATGATTGTCATACTAGATCAAGTGTCAGTCATGCAAATGAAGGTTGCAGCTTTGCACATGGATGGACACAGAAGAACAAAAGCACCCAAGAGGCAGTATTGCAAGCTTCTACTGTCCAGTGTTAGAAAAATAATCTTCAGCACACAAGCGGGCAAACAGGGAATTGTTACCAGATCTGGCCATCCTTTACTTGTATGCATTGACCAGCAATGCAGTAATTGTATTTGAAAAGAAAAGCAGTCACTTCAACAGACTACAGGTCCAAACAGATTAATGTTGACCTGCCCAAACTGATTTGCCTTGAACAGTTGTTGAACTGGCCACCTTATCTGTGGCTTCTTCTAGCCAGTTTCATTGCGAATATTGAATAGCAAGGACTCTATCACTCAAAGTGACAGTCTTGTTTCATATGTTTTTGCCTAAAGTATAATTGCATTATGGATACTGAATGTTGTAGTTTGTTGATGGTCTGTGTTATATACTAGACTTACTGTATGTTCTTTAGTCTTTATTTTAGGCTCATTCCAGTCAAGTGTTAGGTTCACTGCTTTAAGCTGTTTATTCTTCACTAAACACAAATTTTAGTTTAAGGCTAGGATAATTATTTGTGTTATCAATTACTTCCACATTTTAACATATACAGGTTGTAACCATAATCTGAAAATATGATTTTTGGTAGCATTGCAGCATTCACTTTTAAAACTTGGTCCCTCTTTTCTGATTTTCAGCATTATTTTTTACTTGAGCTCTGCTACCAGTCAATTTTAGTTTCCTGTAGTCATTTCTTAGCATGGTGTATTTTGTTTCATTTGTTTTTTACACTGAATGCCTTTCTGAAGATGAAATAAATGAAGTGCTAGAAAAAAATTCTTATTTAAATTTTTATCTATGTATCATTTGAAGCTTTTTTTTCCATGGGCCTCCGATGAAAAGGACTCTGTGTCCAGTTGAACTTTCCCGGACAACAAATGAAATAAATAAATAAATAATTTAATACATAAGTCTATTCCCCAAATGTCATATATATTCAAATATATGTTTTTCTCAATATTCGGTGATTAATGCCATTCTTTGTATTTTATCTCTTGTGTATTCTATATTTGTGTTTATTAGCTACTATAAATTGGATCTAATTGTTTGTTACTGTACAGCTTTTTTTTAATTTTAATCTGCTTATCATGCTTAACTTTTTTTCAACAAATTTATTAAGAATCATTACAAATTCAGAGATGAAACAAAGACAAGTTGTAACAATGAATTAGTGTTCCATTAGCTCAAATCATAGGTTCATAGGTAGGTACTAGGCTATTGGACCTAGGGCCTATATAAGCCTAGCCAAAAAGGTACCCTGGCTTTCGACACCCAAGAAAATTATTTTCCTGTGGCCCTGTTGAGCAGAGCCCCAGAGGTGATCCCCAGGGTGAATTTTCTATTTCCCCTCCAATAATCAAGATTTTTCTTGAACAGTGCTAATGAGGAGCTTTGTTTGATATAGATAGGTAGTTTGTTCCAGAGTATGGGAAGTCTCTGGGACAGGAATCTATCCCTCCAGCATGTTCTGTTTATTGTGGTGACAAGGTTAAGGTCCCTAGAGTGGGTAGCTCAGAGGGATTGGGATTTCTTTAAGTGCAGCATGTCCAACAGCTCTGGGTTTGACATAGCTTTGTATGTTAGGCAGAGATCGTCTCTGACTAGGCGATATGCGACAGAGGAAAGCTGGAGTTTTTTGAGACGGTCTGCGTAGGACATCTGTTTGAGGCTGGTAATCCTCTTTGTGAGGTATTTCTGCGGCCTTTCCATTTGTTGTAGATGTCTTGTGAGGTACATACCAAAAGGGGCGTTGTACTCAATAATGGGTCTAATGAGTGACAAGAAGAGGGAAACAAATACCTCTTTTTTCCTGGATGAGAAACCTTTTGTGATGAGGTGTGCCACGTAGAAGGATCTCCTGACTACTCTGGAGATGTGATTATCAAAGGAGAGACTACTGTCCACCTGTGTCCTTAGGTCTCTTATCATACCTTCAGTGTTAAGTAGACTACCACCTATGTGGTAGCTCATGGGTACAGAGTTTTTACCAACGGGGATGACAATGCACTTTTTGGCAATGAGCTTGAGGCCATGGCTTTGACACCAGGCATCTGTCTCAGTGAGGCCATTTTTTTAGGATATCCACATCATTAGGAGTTTCGATTATGGCTCCTAATTTGCAGTCATCTGTGAACATCGTTAGCCAAAGACCTTCTGTGTTAGCCTGTACTTCAGGAAAGTAGATACCAAAGAGGAGAGGACCCAGGACTGAACCCTGTGGTACTCCACTTGTCACTGGTCTGAAGTCAGATTTGGAGTCTGCCACTTTCACAGTGTGGGTTCTGTCAGTGAGCCAGTTGGCAACCCATCTTGTGATATAGGGATTTATACCTAGTTTAGTGAGTTTATCTATAATTCCAGAGTGGGGGATGGTGTCAAAAGTCTTGGCAAGATCTAGATAGGCTGTGTGAACCACCTTGCCCTCATCTACGGCTTTGGTGACTGCTTCAAAGAAGTCAATCAGGTTTAGGAGACTTGATCTGCCTTTTACAAACCCGAACTGGGTGGGGTCCAGACATTGGAGATTACTAATGTCTTTGTTTATAAGTTCCATGATGATACATTCCATAGCCTTGCAGATCAGGCATGAAGAGATATAATACTTGTTTCTTGCCATCGTAAATGAGAAGATTAATATTTGCAAATTTAATTAAGCTTCCATCAATCACTGGAAGTATTTTATCATGAAAATTTAAACATTTAGTATGAAATAATTATGAAATAATAACCTAATATTAAATTAATTACACAAGTCAAAGCAGCAGAACAACCTCAGTTAACTCTTACATTATAACAGATTATGAGCACCCCTCCAAAAAAAACACAGGGAGTAGTACAGCTACAATAACTACCTAGAAGTCATTGCCCCATTAGAATATCTACTCATCAACTCCTACAAATTACAATTAAGGAGACCATTTCATAAATATTGTATTTCTTGAGCTTATAACTACTATTTTAATTTCATATTCATAAAGATCTTACATACTTTTCTTTGTCAGAATGTTTGGGATGACCTTTTCATTTCCAACTCTGGCTATTGCTTTTCTTCCTGCTAACAGTAAAGTATAAAACAAATGTTTCTGAAAATTATCTAGAGAAAAAGAGGCATCAAAGCCTATCAAACAAGGAGGAGGTCAGTGTAAATGGACCTAGCCATATTATATTACAATATTCCTGCAGTTTATCCTTATGGAGCATCAAAGCTGAATATAGTCCCAGAACAAATAAATGGACCTAGCCATATTAGATTACAGTATTCCTGCAGCATATCCTTATGGAGCATCAAAACTGCATATAGTCCCAGAATAAATAAATGGACCTAGCCATATTAGATTACAGTATTCCTGCAGCTTATCCTTATGGAGCATCAAAGCTGAATACAGTCACAGAACAAATATAGCCAATTACCAAGGGCCCCAGCACCACATCTCCAATGGAAAGGGAGCACCTTGGAAAAGTAAAGGAAAATCTGTAAGCGGTAGAGAGATACTTAAACCATGGCCAGTCAAAGAAGCAAAAATCTTCTTGACTTTGGAGCAAAATGGGGAAACCAGTATATTACCCATACCTTTTGAGAAATTTGCATATTGGGATCCATTTCTATTTCCATATATATTTGTGAGGTGTACTTTGATTTCTATCTATATTCTATACATTTTTATATACTCCCACTAGTCAGCATGGGACATCATTTTTACCTTCACTTTCAACCTAAGGTGGCCAGTCTTTCCAGACAAGTTCCTAGTTTCCTATATTTAATTTCTCAACAAAAAGTTGTAAAGGTCATTATCCTCTAGCTAAGCCCCAAAGTTCTTCCTAAAATCCAACTACATGATTACTCCCTCCCCCATCAGAAGCTGATCCCAGAAATCCAGTGATGGGAGGCAAAATACAGCTCAACAGAGTCTAAAACTCTGAGACCACCATTGGCCTGCCTATCATACAGGTACATGGTCATTAAACCATGTAATTGCACCAGTTTTCCCCTGAGCCCATGGTACTAATATGACCATTACATATGAGATAGTACCAGGAATAAAACTTGTCAGTATTTGCTGCTTTGATACTTTCACTTAAAATCAACTCAAACTCCCAAAGTGGACAGCCAAAAGCCTTCTCCAAATAGCTGTGGTCTGCTCATTCAGGAGTGTAGACAGGATTTTGAGTCTTGCTGCTATATAGGTGAGGCAGTGTAATTAATCGAGAATAACATGAGAGAGCAAGAAAATCATACAGTACTCCTGCTTTGCCTCCATCCCATATGAAACTAGTTAGAAGCCTTTTTTAGAGTTACAAATATTTATTTATGGGAAATGTAGACCTTTGCTTTAGTAATTATCTCACTGTATATATTTGTTAATGTGGCTTATAGGACAGTATCTATGTTTAATTCCTAAATTGAGCTCATCAGATCTACTAAGAAAAGGATAACCATGAATTTGATGTGGAGGAGAAAAAAAATAATCCCATTTGTTTCTGTTTAATTCTTGTTCATTTTATATCCAATCAAAGGTCACTCACTAGTGGAGACTCCAGTAATTCCAATGCCACCTTGGCTGTATACAGGCAGTATGCATCAAGACAAACTTTTAGTTATGTACTCACCATAACTTCAGATGTTTGGGATCCATCTCGCCTACATTCTGAATGATGGGTTCCGACTCGGCACGCTTATGCCAAAGAGCGAAGTCTCTTATTGGCTGAGCTTACTATATCCCAGGATGCACCACTACCAGTCCCCAGATCTAGTTTGTCCGCATACATGCACACACGCATACCCTGCTTATATAACATCGTCAGATGAAACAAGATAAAACAGTTGAACTCAAAACCGTTCAATCTCTTCTGATCTGCAAGGCAGGGGGAAGGAGGGTGGGTATCAGGAATGTAGGCGAGATGGATCCCAAACATCTGAAGTTATGGTGAGTACATAACTAAAAGATGTTATGTGATCCTATCTCGCCTACATTCTGAATGATGGGACAGCGTCCCTAGCACCTGAATCCTGGGTGGCTCACTGGAAAACACTCCTGAGTACCGTGGAACCAAATGATGCTCGTCCTTTAGATGCCACATCCAATTTGTAGTGGGAAATGAAAGTGTGCGGGTTGGACCAAGTAGCCGCAGCACAAATTTCCGAAATAGCGAGCTTGGAATGAAAGGCTATAGAAGTAGCCATAGCTCTGGTAGAATGAGCTTTGATAGATGATGTAAGATGTTTATTCAAAGAAGAATAGGCCTGAGTTATGCAATCTCTGATCCATTTTGAGATTGTAGCTTTTGTAATGGTTTGGCCCAATTTATTATCTGAGAAGGACACAAACAACTGGTCTGACTTACGAAGTTGCTGAGTCCTGTCTAAATAGAAGCGTAATTGTCTGTGAACATCCAATTTATGGAGAGTATATTCTGCTTCATTAGAGAATTTTGGAAAGAAAACTGGTAGCTCTAGAGATTGTTGAAGACAGAAACTAGAACAGACTTTGGGGACAAAGGATGGATTAGGCCTAAGTGATACTCTATCCTTGTGGAAAATCAAGCACGGTGGTTTAATAGACAGGGCTTGAAGCTCTGAGACTCTCCTTGCAGAGGTAATAGCCACTAAGAATGCCGTTTTCCAAGACAGATATTTTAATTCGCATGTAGCAGCCGGTTCAAAAGGGGGAGATGTTAATGCGAAGCACCAAATCAAGATCCCACGGAGGTGCAGGATGAAAACTGGTGGTCTTAACAGACTGGCACCTTTAATGAACGTTTTGCATAGTCTGCTGCTCATCAAAGGAGGATCCGTGGATTCATGGAATTTCGAGATAGCAGCTAGTTGGACTTTAATAGTTGAGACAGAAGATCCCTGATTAAACAGGGATGTTAAGAATTTCAAAACCTCTGGGACAGGAGCAGTGATAGGGTCTAAGCCCTTGAGTTGAGCCCAGATAGCAAACCTCTTCCACTTACTGAGGTACAATTTGTTAGTGGTGGGTTTGTGGGCGAAGATAAAATGTGAACAACTTCCGGGTCTAGTGTGTGCCTTCTAACTAAGGTTGGAAGTGGAGGAGCCAAGCTGTCAATTTTAGAGATTGAAGGGACTGATGCCAATGTCCCGACTGATGGATTAGCAAATCCGGGATCAGGTCCAAGGTCCACGGATCGTCCACTGCATGCTTTTTCAGGTAGGAAACCATATCTGACGAGGCCAGTATGGGGCAATCAGAATCATTGAAGACCCCAGTTGAGAAGCTTTTGAATAACTTTTGGAAGGAGTGGAATTGGAGGAAAGGCATAAAGTAGCCCTGTTGGCCAAGGTTGTGCTAGAGCATCCATGGCTGGTACTTCCTGATGTGGAATCAAGGAGAAAAACTTCTGGCACTTGGTGTTTTGTGGCGTTGCAAATAGGTCGCAGCACGGCCCCCATCTCTTGAAAACCTGAGCTGCTACTTTGCCGTTTAGAGACCATTCGTGAGGAGAGAGAATTGTCCTGCTTAATTTGTCCGCCAATACATTTGATTTTCCGGGATGTGGGTCGCTACCAAGAAGCGGTTGGTAGCTACAGCCCATTCCCACACTCTCATGGCCTCTCTGCAAAGGGGATACGATCTGGTCCCTCCTTGTTTGTTCAGATACCAAACCACCGACATGTTGTCTGTATGGATGGCGATGATGCCTTGAGGAAGAAACTTGTGTAAGGCCTGTAGGGATAGAAGAACAGCCCTCATCTCCAACACGTTGATGTGGAGAAGAGCTTCGTCTGGAAGCCAGGAGCCCTGAACTAGCCTGCCCAGACAATGCCCCCCCCACCCTATCTGGGAGGCATCTGTCGTCAGGGTAACTACTGGAGGGGGGAGAACAAAGGGTTTTCCCTGATCCAAGTTGGATGTCTGAAGCCACCAGCGAAGGTCCCTTTTGCATATTTCCGTAATCATGATGTGATGATTGAGGGGAAGATCCTGAAAGGACCATTGAGTTGACAAGAGCCACTGAAGAATCCTCATGTGTAATCTTGCTAGAGGAACTAAAAGAACCGTGGCAGACATTGAGCCTAAAACCTGTAGGACCATCCTGGCTGGGGCTTTGGATCTCGAGACCAGAGCTTGAACTTGGCCCTGTAAGATTCGGATCCTTTCGGCAGGAAGAAAGACGCATCAATCTTGAGTCTATCTCTGCCCCTATAAATTTTGTTGGTTGAGAGGGCAGCAAGACAGACTTTGACCAATTGAATGTAATCCCTAGGGAAACACCCAGGGAGATGGTGGCTTTGAGGTTGTCCATTAGTAGATGCCTGGTGGTGGCAGTCAGGAGCCAGTCGTCGAGATAGGGAAACACTTGGAATCCAAGACTTCTCAGGTGAGCCGTCACTACTGCCAAACACTTGGTGAACACCCTGGGGGCTGTGGTGAGACCAAAGGGCAGAGCACAAAATTGGTAATGACTGACTCCCAGGCTGAAGCGCAGATACCTTCTGGACGCCTGATGTATCGGAATGTGATAATAGGCGTCCTTGAGGTCTATGGAGCACATCCAAACATCCTTCTCCAACAACGGGAGAATGGATTGTAACGTGACCATTCGAATCTGGATTTCGACGGATTGGTTCAGTCTGCTGAGATCCAATATTGGTCTCAGGTCCCCTGTCTTTTGGCACTAAAAGAACCTGGAGTAATTTCCTGATCCGATCTGGTCTGTGGGGACCGGTTGGATGACTCCTTTTTCTAGCAGCTTTAAAGCTTCTGCGGCTGCTATTTCCCTTTGACTGGATGGTGGGCCCGGGATTCTCTTGGACGGAGGGGGTGAGTCTTTGAATGGGATGGTGTAACCTCCGGCAATGATCCGAAGCACCCATCTGTCCTGAGTGATTGACTCCCAGGCTTCTAGGTGCTTGGCAAAACGACACCCGACTGGCTCCGGAGCAGCACAGCCGGGCAATCCCTCATGTCGTGTGGGAGGCTGAAGAGCCACGAAAGGACTCGCGGTCTCCAGAATTGCGGGGCCCTCTGCCGCCTCTGGGACGGCGTCTCCCTGAAAAATTTTCCGCCCTCTGCCTCTGGACGGGAATCTTCCTGCTGTTGGGAGAAAACTTGCAGATTTTGAACCACATTTTCCCTCCTTTGGCCTTGGGGTAAGGCCGAAAGGGAGTGGAATAACGGGCCCTACGGCAGATAACGTTTTCCCTCTTGCTCACAGCGGTAAGGGTGTCTTTCACCTTGGGTCCAAACAATGAGGACCCATCAAAGGGAGCGGCGAAGGAAGACTTGAAGGCCTCCGCAAACTGACACAAGCGGAGCCAGGCTTGTCACGAGAGCCACGCCTGTGCCTGCCGCTCCCCTTCGGCCGCATAGGAAATGAGCCTCATGGACGAGTTAGAAATTGACGTAAGGATAGCCAACTGAGAGCTAACCGACTGGGCTAGCTGCTCAGGTAGGTTACCGAGAGGGAATCTGACAACTCCTTGACCAGATCCCTCTGAAGCCTTGTAAAATGTGCCAAATAGTTCAGAGACCTTAAGGTAAAGGCCGCTGAAGTCAGGGTGCGCTTCCGCCTATCCATACTCCTAGACTCCTTATTAGGAGGATGGATAGACGTTGAAGCCTCTGCCACGTCCTGTTGTGTAGCAGATGCCACCACCATGGCATCTACAGCCACGCCTTTAGTAAGGAACTCCTTCTCGGGGAGCAGATAAGAATTTATTTGGACGGGAAGGGACTGGTTCCACGGTATCTGGATGTTCCCACGCCCTTGACAAACTAAATCCAGAAGCTCGTCGGGCGGAGACACCCAGGAGGCGGAGGGCTGAGCCCCAAAGGCCTTGAGGAGCACTGATTCGTCAGCAGAGGGGGTTTGGATATCCAGCCGCCTCGTTGTTTGAGGATCTCTAAGATGTCTGCAAATGAGACATCATCCGAGGACGACTGGGACCCCTCCGCATCATCCATATCAGTGTCCGATGTAATAGACTCGGGGAGTCCACGTGCTTCCTCTTGCACGATCTCTTCCTTGGGGTTCCTCTGAAGATAACTCGAATAACCCTCAGGAGGAGGGAACCCCACTGGGGTAACCTCAGGCCTCGGGCTCCGCTGGCTACGGACAGGGGAACAGCCAAAGACCCAGTCTCCACGCCCAGGGAAGGTGCTGGTAAACCGGAGAGATGGTCAAGAGGACTTGGCCAAGGCACTCCTCATGGCCCTGAAAGCCGGACCCCAGAATCCTGGGAGTGTCCGACTCGGAGCCGTGATAGCCGACGGGAGTCCCAGCCGAAGCACCGAGGGAGGCTCGAACCGAAAGCATAGGTCCCAAACATCACCCCGGGTCCAGCCGAAGAAGTCCAGCGTACTAAACTCGGACCCGGGCCCGGGTTGGGTAAGGGTCGGCCGACCCTAGAATCTCCACCGGCTCCAACAGCACCTGCTCCGACGGAGGAAGGCGGTCGGAGGAGGAATGTGAGGCCAACGTGAAGGTCATCGGCTCGAAACCAGTTGGGTCGGAACCAAACAAATTTTGGAAGACTGGGGACTGGAACAGTCTTTGGAGCACCCTGTCGATATCAGAATCCACATCCTCAAGACCGATCACACATCCAGAGGAAACAGAACGGGTTCGAGAAGGCCTTCCATCGGCCCCAAAGGGCTAGGGGACCGCCCGAGGCTTACTGATCGATGAGGTCGCGGCGCGAGGAATACCACAGCAGATTCCATCGGTACCGAGGTAGATTACAGCAATTCCATCGGTAGCCGCTACCGAGGAGAGGAGAGAGAAGTCTCTGCGCGGACCTTGTCGGCTCCGAGAGCAGTGGAGCCGACGGTGACCCGCCTCGATGCCCCAGCCATCGGCTCCGAAGACAGAGGAGTCGATACTGGTGGCATCGAGGCAGGACGTTCACTTCTTCAACCTCGGTTCTCGAAGTCTTTGGAGTCGAAGAGGCCTGCCCTAAGTTTCTTGCAGTCGGGTCCGACGGACTGGTCGGAACCAAGCCCTTTCTTTTTGGTGGAGCAGGAGAGGATGCCAAGGCTTCTTCAAAGGAGGGTTTAACCCCCTTAAAATCAATTTATTTTTCCTCTCCTGGAGGACCCTTGAGGAAAAAGCGTGACATACACTGCATGACTCCTGCAAGTGCTTTGCCCCGAGACAATATACACACAGAGCGAATGATCGTCTGTGATAGACATTTAAACCCACATTTGAACATTTTTAAAGCCCGAAGGCCTAGGGGTTTGAGACATGTTGATACACAAATCTAGTCACTCTGACAGGAAAGTACACTAAATTTCTACTGCTGATAAATTAAAGCTTACAGTAATAATTAATGCCAACTCTTCCTGTAAAAAGAACAGGTAACTCTAACCAATTTGTACAATTACTAGAGACCCTGTAAGTATAAAGGTTAACAGTCCGGAAGGCCCTGATGGATGGGGGGACGAAAACAAACTGAACCCAATCACACAAACCAATTCAAAATCCAAATCGTGCACAAAGTTAGCGATAGCCGGTAAAAGAGCTGTAGTGAACAAAAACAGCAAAAAACTGACAGAAAAGTTAGTTTAATAAACTACTTAGCCCAGCCAGCTCGAGACCACGTCTTCGCAGGGAAGCGGCAAACGAGATCTGGGGGACTGGTAGTGGTGCATCCTGGGATATAGTAAGCTCAGCCAATAAGAGACTTCGCTCTTTGGCATAAGCGTGCCGAGTCGGAGCCGAGGGATCGGCTCCGAACCCATCATTCAGAATGTAGGCGAGATAGGATCACATAACATCCAAGATTCCAACACATCATTGTTGACAGTTCAAGTATTTAGAGCAATCCTTTCATCTAAATAATTTTATTTCTAAAAACAAATTAAATTCGGTTCTAAATCTTCCTTCTTCAAACAAGAGACTAACTCTAGATCATTCATTTTATAGTTTTTTGGGATAAGCACTGTCATCCTTTTTCAGATCCATTTCTTACATCTAAACTTTCTATAACCTTGATGCTACTATATATACTATTAAACAGGTGGAGTAGTACACTGTGGGACAACCCAGTTCCATTTGATTGGCATTTCACCTGCTCATAATGAAGACATCTGATAGGATGTTAGACCCATCCTCATTTGTATGGGAATGCTCACAAGTAGTGCTTGGTAAGCTCATGTGTCTAATCGCTATTTGGGTTGTTTTTTGGTGTTGGGTTGGGGAGGTGGTGTCGTTTGTTATGGTATCTAAAGCTGATTGATGTTAAAGGTCTGAGTGTTTTACACAGAGATGTTGGTCTGCTACATAGAGATAACCTTTTACCTACTATGAATAAATACTAAAAGACTAAAACAAACATGGAGACAAAGGAGAGAGAGAGGCATAGCCTCGGGCCTCCATATGAGCAGAAGATTCAAGATGTGTCTAACCTTTGAAACTCTTATGTGTTGCAAATACTCTGTTACCTTTTAGTCTGTGCTTTTTATGTATACACTCATACTCAATCAATCTGCATGGGTCTCCATGCTACCAGATTGAATTTTACAAAATGGTTTACACATTTTATTTTTTATTTATTTTTTTTTTGGTCAGCAAATATTATGTTGTTTTAATAAATATTCATTATTTAAAATACTTTTAAATTGTCAGAACAGCAAAACAACCACCTCGCCTATCATTTAACAGAGCCTTTTGGTGGCTTCTGCTAACTAAGTAGTGCTTTTGTTTATTCATCACAAGCTTTCTCAGATCCCAAGTTGGCCTATGAATCATGCAGTGGTTAGACTGTGCAAAAGTATCAACTGTTAACTGGGTACATAAGTTGGTCCACATCTGACCAATTTTAACCACAATCTGAGCCATAAGTTTTTTGAGAGACATTAGGAAATTCGAGAGAACACATGCACACCCACATGTGCGCGCGCGCACACACACACACGCACACACACACACACACACACACACACACACACACACACACACACACACACACACACACACACACAAGGAGAACACGCACACTACACAATGACAGTAACCAGTGGATTAGGACTGAACTTTAGACCTCAGTGCTTTTGCAGCAGAGATCTTAATTAACGAACCTCAGTGCGGTCCACCTTACATTCTTAATGTGTCTGCTGATGTGCTAGCATGATGCTGACCTAATAAGCTGGTATATTTATGTTCACAAATGACTTATTAATTATGTTTAGGAAGACTTTTAGTCAAATATTAGTGGAATGCTGGGCTTAGTCATTTAGGTGCTTCCCTGCTCACAAATAACTAGCAAAATATGCTTTTGTGTCTAGTGGTCTTGTTGTGCTACCAGATCATAACATAAAATGAAAAGAAATAGTAACAAAGACTTGTTTCCTCAAGCATGTTTTTTCAGTAGTAACCAGGTAATTTTCAAAAGCAAACTTTATGGGATTATACAAAGTGAACTGAAACACCTCCCCCTGAAATAATCTTTAGATATCTCTGTCACTATCAAACATCAGAAGAGTAATCAAGTTTCAAATACATTCAGCTATTTTTGTGTAAACATTTGTAACTACATTCTGTTGTGTTCTAACTTGTTTACATCTAATTACAAATAGTCTTCTGTTATATTCTTATAGTATGGACTCCATAACTTGTATTTTCTGCACTTGTGTGATCATGTGATGCTTACTGTATATATATATATATATATATATATATATATATATATATATATATATATATATATATATATATATGGATTCCGGCGGGTAGCTCGCGAGACATTTGCCTGTGAGCTACATCGCCGAAACCAAAAGGCTGCATCAGCACTTTGCCGTAGTGCAAAGTGCCTGAAAAGCATAGCCGCTGCAACTATAATCTATGGAAGAGCAGCTGCAGCTGTACGGGCTGTGTAACGCATTCCTTCTTCTCGTGCAAGGAATGCATTTATTTAATTATTTATTTATTGTGATGTCAGTTGCTTTTTTTTTAAAACCTGTCTCGCTATGTTAAATGGGTTTAGCATAGCGAGACAGCTTTAAAATAAGTAATGGAGATCTCCGTTGCTTATTTTAAAGCTGTCTCGCTATGTTAAACCCATTTAACATAGCGAGACAGTGTTTTAAAAGTAGAGTTATACTAATGGAAAAAAGTCCGGGCGACCGGACCTTTTTCCATGAGTATAACTCGATTTACAATGTGCATGCTGGCCAATCAGCGTGCACGTTTTGGGGGGGGGGGGTCATGGTATAATTGTCAATAATGACTCCTAGCAGTTTAGTGTGGAGGACTATTCATTAACAGTGTTGTCCACAGAAAGAATTTTGAACTGGTTTATGTCAAGAGAGTGATGTTTTTGGCATAATGAGAAGTTTTTTTTTTTTTTTTTTTTTTTTTTTTAGGGTTAAGAAAAAGTTGAGAGTTAGTAAGCCAAGTTTCAGTGGAAGTAAAAGTTTGTTGTGTGATAGAGTGCAGTTGAGAAGTGTAGGAGAGGTGCAGATGATAGTAGAGTCATCTGAATATTGTATGAGTGTTCCTAGGGATGAGGAAGTGTACAGGTTGCTTGTAAAAATATTAAAGTGTAAGGGGTCAAGGATGGAATCTGGTGGGGGTGCAAAGAAAGGGAGAGGTGGTATTTAGCCATTTTACAGCTTGTTTTCAATTGTTTAGGTAGCTATGAAACCACTGTATGCAAGGAGGTGTAAGTCCTAGGTTGGAGAGCCTAGCCAGGAGTATAATGTGTGAGACTGGGTCAAAAGCTTTTGATAGGTCAAGAAATAATACTGATACAAAGTTACCTGTATCTCTGTCCCTATTTACAGTGTCAGTGAAGATAGGAGGGCTGTGGAAATGTGGTCTAGATGGAAGCCATGTTGGGTATGGCTAAGTAGGTTGTTACGTAGTAAGTGTTGCATAAGCTGTTGGTAAAAGCATTTTTCAATATTTTGGAGATGGGAGATAGAATGGCTGGAGGTTGGAAATTAGTTATCTCAGTAGAGCTTCCCCTTTGTGGACAGGAGTAATATGTGACATTTTCCAGATGTTGGGAACTTTAGATTCATTGATGGATCTATTGATAACAATACTGATGGGGTAAGCAATGGAATCAGCAGCTAATTTAAGGTATTTTGGTGGGAAGTTATCTGCAGAGGTACAGCAAGGTTTAAGTTTTCCCAACAGTTTTCTTATGAGACTTGTAGGGATGGGTTAATGAGAGAAACTGAGTTATTAGAATGGGGATTTGAGTGGTTATAGTGGTGAAGGTCAGGGAGTGAAGATGAGGCAGGATTGTTGGTAGATGTGGAAGAAGAGGGGCTGTAGCTGGGGATGGACGAATTTGAGATCAAGGAAGCTATAGACTGTATAAAGTGGGTGATGAAGTCATTAGCTATTTGTAAAGTGGGGCATCAGGGCAAGGGCAGTGTTCTTTTTTTGGTTCTGGGGTTAAGTAGGAATGAGCTGGAGGACCAGAATTTTTTAGGGTTAGATCTATGCCCATGTTGGATGTGGGTGTAATATAACTGTTTCTCTTTGCATACTTGCTTCTTTACTTGGTTGCAAAGTTGTCTGAATAGTAGTAGATTTTCCTTATTTTTATTTTGTTTCCAGTGATCCCAGGCTATGCCCCTTTTTTCATGAGATTTTTACATTTAGGTTAACCAAGGAACAGGTTTGTTTTTAATTCTTTTTGTGGGTATTGGAGCAAGGGTGTTAAGTATACTTACAAAAGTAGTGCTGAAGTGCTGTACTGCTGCATCTAGAGGGAGATGTTTCAGAACTGACCAATTTATATTTTTCAATAATTCATTGAATTTGTCTTGAGAAATTTAGGTAGATTTCAGACACTTTTTGGAGTTTTTTTTTTGGTAGGTGAGTGGTGGTTCTGAGGGCATACGTGGGTAGGTCATCACTTAGGGTATTGGGAAGTGTGTCTGTAGTAGTAAAATTACCAGAATGGGATACAGTAATCCAGTGTAGAGCGGATTGTTGGGTATAGTCTTTACTGCATCGAGAAGGATAATTGATGATTTGAGAAAAAACTTAGTGGTTAATATTATTGGTTGGATTTTGAGAAGACAATGTTTGCCAGTTGATGTTAACATCATCTAAAATGGTCATCTCATGATTAATTGTGAGATCCAAAATAGTATGTCTTCGAGTAAGGGTATATTTTGACCTGGGGAATATATATAGTACTATGACACAGATATGTTTGGTCTTATTAAGGTTTTGAAAGGATATAAGTATCTCTGCATTAGTTAATGTGGGGACACTGTTAGTAAAAGGTGTGATATTAAAGGTGTCAGGGTAAAGAATAGCTACTCTTCCACCTTTCTTATGAGCTCTATCAAATCTTGCTATGCTTAAGTTGGAGGGTATGATTTCCAAGTCATTTACATGAGAATTTAGCCAAGTTTCAGTTAAGGCAAGGATATCTGGTTTGTACTGGTGAATCCAGGCATGGAAGGGACCATATTGTTGCATAGGCTTCTAAGGTTTAGTGTCATTATACTTAAGTTTTTACAACATGTTCTAGGGTATAAGTTAGGGTAAGGACCAGAATTTGGGTGGATGTCACTGTATTGTTATAATATAGAAATAAGATAGGAGCACAGTGCATTATTTTTTGTAACAACAGTTGTAAGTGGTTTAAAGTATGGTTTGGTATGTGGAGTGGCAAGGATTTTAGGAGCCGAGTGGTATGTTAGGGTACTGTGAAATAACCGAGTGGAAATGTTAGAGAAACTGCTAGGCTGAGACAGATGTATGGAGGTGGAAGTAACTGAGGAGGAATAATTTGTTGAAGTTTGAGAGGATAGTGCGCTAGTATGTGTGAGGAGTATTAGCAGAGTGATGAAACAGGATATTACAAGCATTATTAGTTAATAGAATATGTAAGTGAGGGTCTGGTGCTAGTATAGAGAGGATGTTTGGTCTTTGATGGAGATAGAAATATCTGTAGTTAGCTGAAGTGTTTGTGTGGTCTGCATTGCTCTGAGTATCACTCATCTCTGCATTTAATTTTGATTTGAAGCTATTTAATGTTTGATCACTTCTATTTTATATCTTTTCTAGTATTACATTTGTTTTGGTGCAGCAGTAGCGTTGTTGCCTCACAGCAAGAGGTTCTCCCGTTTGATTCTCGGCTGAAGCGCCTTCTGTGTGGAGTTTGCATGTCCTCCCTGTTAGTGTGCTCAACAATATACTAGGGTTGAAAGTAACTTTGCTACAAATATGCAACATAAATAAGGTATAAGATAAAGCTTGCTTAAATGTAGAAATAGAGTTTAGCAATATGTGATTAGCATCCATACTAAATGACTGTGACTTGGAAAATAAGAAATCTGCTGAATGGACATCTTTCCTTACAGACTTAAAAACAGGATGTATGCATTTCATTGTCAGTGAGAGCAAAAATGTAAAATCTGCTTTTTTAAAGACACTGTTACAATGTGTTTCCTTAAAAAACATGCTTTTCTGCACTTATCAGCATTTGCACAAGAACAGATGTTCTTATACAAAGATCCAAATAGAATACTAAAGACAAAAACAGGATGTTCACACTGTCAGAAAAGCTGGCCTCTTATAAATTCAGCAAAAATGTGACAGGACATTATTAAACAAGGAAGCTTAAAAATAATATTAGGAAGTCAGCATTTGCGTCAGCATCTGCAACAATCAGTATTGTTTCTACAGGATGAGCACTTTTCTAAAATAGAATACCAAGAGGAAATGTATATGTGTGTACATGACTAAAATTGTATATAAAGATCTGTACTCCAGTTATGTTAGGGGTATTGGTAGGGACGCATTTGTCCCAAGGTAACTGTTATAACATCCATGCTGATTGATAAGTAAAGTAGAATAACTAAAAGCTGTAACATTAGTACATGTGGTTTGTTATAAAAGCTATTTGTTACTGCTCTGAGTTGGGTGCTGCAAAGTATATTCTTTTATCAGTGTACATTCTGCAAGCTTCTGTGTGCAACACGACTGTAAATGCAACTATAACCAGACTTTGATTTCAGCAGAATCCAGCCAGCAAGACTGAGTGTCTTAAAAAGACTTCAAATCCATCACAGTAAGCAGCAACATATCATTTTTCAATGGAGAGCCAACCAGGAGTCAAACCTAGAACACAGAGGGAGTGGTACGCCCTGCAGAAGGTCACTTCAGTCAAATTGCAGTAACTAACATTTGTACATATGTGTAATTTCTAATCAGAAGTATTCCAGTTTATGCAGCTTGCAGTAGTAAAGTTTTTTCAGACGTCTGAATCCAGATTGAGCCTCAGTGCTGGAAAGTCGCAGTGCCACAAATTTTCCAAGAAAAGGTGGATATCTACTTTGTACAGCAGTCCGCTGCCTGTTGTGCTTCACCAGCTTCTTGAGTGACTTTGAAAAATTTCCAGCCATCTGCAACAACAGCCTGATCATCTGTTTTCTTGCTCAGTGGTAAGACTTTTTTCTGTGTCACATTTTTAGTATGGATGCTATCAGACAGAATTTCAGCAAATGTAAGTCCAGTTTTGCTCTTAATGTAACAGAACAACCAGATAAAATATGGAGTAAATTGCAATGCTGGTATACACAACACATCAGTAAGTATAAAACCTTATTAGGGCAAATTGACATACAGGCATTATGTAAGTGGATTGTAACATTTGATTGGTATTTGCAACAAAAAATGAAGTATATCATAGTAAATGTTTATGGTGTGATTCAAGAGAAACTGCATTTTGTGTATTATGCCATAAAAAAAGTATTGCATGATATTGCTAAACAATAGACTGTGAAGACAGATCTGTTCATGATACAGAATTAACTAAGGGTAAAGAGTTTTCATTATATCCAGATGTAAAGCAGTTATGTCCTGTCAGTACATTTATCTCTGAATTACAACAACAATCAAATCTGTTATTGACAGAGTCCCCTGTAGATCTTGTAACTCCCTTTAAAAATTATGTACAAACATAGAATGATGCCACAGCTACACATACAGATGAGGACAGAAACAAAGCTTATGATACATTGACAGAAGAATTTAATACATTTTTAAAAGAAAAACAAAGTGAGTTTAAAAAGTTCAGAAATGACATCCAAGACCTCTGTCAAAAGTGCACAGGAGCCCTGCAGTCAACAGAGAAATCTAATAACAGGTATCATACCTCCCTTAAACAATTACAGGTAGAAATGACAGATCTTAAACAGTGTCTGAAGGAAAAGGAAGATGAATTAGATGAATTAACAGAGGCTAACCTCCAAAATACTATTTTGATATCCCAGCTTAAGGAAGAGTTAAAAAACACAAAACCAGTCCAAATTATAGAACAGGGACAGGGAACCACTACAGATTTATATACATTGTCTAGATTATTACAGAGTTTACCTCAGTGGAATGATAAACAAGGCATATTTTATAACATGCTTGCATCTGAAGAATGGGTGGCATATACAGCAGGATCTGATATATGGACAGATGCATTACTTAGATGTTTCTGGATTTTCATTCCCAAATGTTTTAAAACTTTCATTCAATTAAAACAAGATGATTATCAGTTAAACACTAAAGCAGGACATATGACAGCCATTTTAATGGCATTTACACAAGGGCAGCCTCTCACAGTCAAATTATTAGATAATTTAAAAATGACTATCACAGATAAATTAATGGAACAAAGTGAACATTTTAGACTTGTGTTTCAAATCATATATCAAAAAACCGACAAGAGACATGGGAAAAAGAGAAATACAAAAACAGCTAATACATTGCTTCTTAAAACAAGTTAAAGGGGTTCCAAGGGATATTAAATGTATCTATGAAGAAAATTCTGATACCCTCACTGATTTGGTATAAAAAAACTAATGAGGGGACGGACTATGGCCGATGATGGGACATTATACTCACATCATATCTTTGCATTTGAAGATAACAGTGAGCCATTTGAAGTAATTGGTGAGGTAAAAAAACAGGGGAAGGCAAAGGTAGTGTGACCAACCACCAGCAGAAAGAGCTGCGTCAGCACCACCAGCTCCTGCCTCTATGTCTGTAGTACCAGGATCATGCACAGGTAATGAGCAAAAGGCACCAACATGCTTGTTTTGTAAAACAAATAAGACATGTTAAGGAAAATTGTGATCATTACAAAGCCTGGCGCAAAAAGAAGGAAGAACAGGGGGTGTTTCCAAAAAGAGAGCAAAAAAATTTACAAGAAAAGTCAGAAAAGCAGGATTATGTACAAAAACCTTACAATATTGTTAAAGACAGTTACAAGAGCCATCAATATACAGGAAAAGGGGAAGTATGCCCTGTAGATTTTCAAATGGTTTCGCCTGTAAATCCGAAACATTTGATAGAACAGGCAGAAGGAATAGCTAGGCAACAGTTAAAAAAAGAGATTGAAAAACCTAAATATGTAGATCATTCAGACACAGAGGAAGATGACAAGCAAAAACATGAGGTGTGTCATACTGCATTTGATAATAAAGGGGAGGATGAGTGGATTTCCTTATAATAGGGGTATGCCCCCCCTACTCTGGTATCTTTCCTGACTACCTTTAAAAAGGGTCGAGATGGACGACCACTGATTGATATTTGGGTAGAGGGGTCACTGTGGAAAAATGTCTTAATAGACACAGGAGCAGCAGTATCTGTCACAAACAGTTACCAGTAAATCCTATAAAAATGGTTTGCATTTCAGCATTTCATGGCACAGGATGCTATGCAGTGAGTAGCCAAAATGTGGACATAAAGTTTAGTCAAGAGGGACAGACATGGAAGGGTGCATTTTTAATGCATCCATCTTGCACAAATACCATTATTGGTATGGACATTCTAGGGCCTTTGGGCTTAGTAATTGATTAACCTAATGAAATTCTGTGGATGGGAGACAAACAACAAAGGGAGGAAGAGCAAAGTATAGGTTGCTATGGAATCTCTTTACCTGACAAACCTGAAAAACCTACAGGCTATGTAAATACAGACAGTGAGGATGTATGGAAGCATTTACAACAGCAATTCCCAAATCTGTGGTCCAAGGCTCCCAGTGATTGTGGGAAACTAGAAAGCCCAGTAAGGGTAGGAAGTGATCAGGACTATATACCACCTTTTCAAAAACAATATCCTATTCCTAGGGAAGCAGAAGAACATATGGAAAAATGTACTGCAGAATGGGAAAAGGAAGTGATTATATAAAAGGGCAACAGTCCTACAAATTCACCAATCTGGCCAGTTAAGAAAAAAAGATGGCAGTTATCGTCTTGTTATTGATTTACAGAAGGTTAATCAATATACTACTCCTAGAGCACATTTGATTCCAGGAGTCCCAGAGTTGGCTGCACATATTAAGCCACAAAGTAAGTGGTTTACAGTAATAGATTTAGCAAATGGCTTTTTTGCAGTACCACTCAGGAAAAAAGATTGGCCAAGATTTACCTTTACATTTAAAAAAACAGCAATATGTCATGACAAGGTTACCACAAGGGTTTCAAAATAGTCCGGTTATTTTTCATCAGACAGTAGGATCCATTCTACAACATTTGGAAAAGGATGATTCAGTAATACATTACATTGATGATATTTTAATTCAGTCAGAAACAGTAGAGGAGCATGTATGGCTTCTTAAGAGAGTTTTTCATACTCTACAGCAAGCAGGGTTTAAGGTTAAAAGTGAAAAAATTCAGTTTATGTCACAAGAAGTTAAGTTTCTAGGTACTATTATAAAACCAACAGGAAGGTCTCCTTGCCCTATACGTGTACAAGGCATTTTACAAATGGAAAAGCCACTGACTACAGCAGACTTACATAAATTCATGGGAATCATGAATTACAATAGGGAATTTATAGAGGATTATGCAGCCGTGGCTGCTCCTCTATACAAAATGTTCCAGGAACAAAAGAATTCCAGCTTTTTAGAGTAGGGATCTCATGAAGAGGAGGCATTTTCACAAATAAAAGTAAAACTAGCACAAGCTACAGAATTAATAGCACCCACACCAAGGTTACTGTTTGTGCTAAAAGCAACAGCAGAAAAAAAAAAACATTGTCTGTGGTACAACTACAGGAATGGCCACATGGTAGCGACAACAGAATGGAAAAACATTACGCCCAGTCACTTTCTTTAGCAGGAAGATGACTCCAGTGGAAGTGGGCTAGCATCCATGTATACAGCAATTATTAGCCATTTACTGGGGTATTAGACAAACTGAATATTTGACCGTATTTTACAGCATTATAGTACAAACACCACATCAAGCAGTAAAAGCTCTGATAGACAATTTTAAAATGAATAAAATTACAGATGGTATTAGTCAAGCAGTCTTTGCAAAATGGATGGAACTTTTTGGAATGAAAACTGTTACTATACAGACAGGGGACAAATATACTATTTGTCAAACCACATGGGATACGAAGGAAAACAGCACTACTATTTAGAAAAGATAATGTCACCTGATGTGCAATTTTTAGCATCTGATTTTGATCACTTTAAGCCATCCATCTTTCTGCATGAAGCACGTTATTGGGACCAAGGCAGATACTGTACAGGATTTGCCATAGTTCCAGAGAATCCACAGCTGGGTTCTCCTGAACTAATCAAGTTACCAGGGCATATGTCAGCTCAAAGAGATGTACTGGAGACAGTACTGTATGTGCTAAAGTATTACAATCCTGTTAACATTTTTTCAGATATTGCTTACGTACTAAATTCTTTAAGACTGCATATGGAAACCTGGGTAAGGCGAGGATTTGTGGATAGTGTAGGCAAACCATTACAGCATGCTGAAACATTAAAAGACATATATAAAGTTATAACAATGTCAAAACAACAAGGACAGTATAGCATCTTAAAAGTAAAAGCACATCAAAAGCCAGCCAGTGAAACTTACAGGTTAAATGTGTTAGCTGATACTTTGGCAAAACAAGCAGCACAAAATGGAAAAGAACTTCCAAAATATGAGTATGCCAGTGTAGAAGTTAGTGTCTTAAAAAAAATTAGATGAAGAGTCAATAGAAAAAGATCTTGTAAATATACAAAAACAACAGGGCTTAAAAGAAGAAACTGATCAATGCAGATTAGCAGGTATACCACCAAAGGAGTACTATGCATACACCACCTCCAAAGGGCTGCAGTTGCCATATGTACCATTTCAGTTGGCACGCCAGTTGGTCAAGTTAAATCACCAAATACTGGGCCACATAGGAACTGATAAGTTATGGGCAGTTGCAAAAGAAAAGTATTGGAACCCACATTTAAAAAAGGTCTGCAAGCTGATTGTAGAAGAATGTTTAATCTGTCTGCAGATGAATGCTAAAAGCAAAAGGCCTCAGTTACATTGAGTATAGCCAGCGAATGGACCATTGTATGCAGTTCAAATAGATTATGTAGGTCCATTACCAACAACAAAGGGAGGTTACAGGTATCTAGTAGTGGATGTCTTTTAAAAATGGGTAGAAGTAATTCCTACCAAAACCATGACAGCAAAGTCAACAGCAGAAGCCTTATGGAAAAATATTTTCTGTCATTGGGGATGGCCACAGGTCATAAAGTCAGACAATGGCCCACAGTTCATTAGTGATCTCATTAAACAAGGCATACAGCAAAGATTTCATGTACCATACCATCCACAATCTAATGGCATTGTAGAAAGTATGAATCAGAAGTTAAAAGAACGTCTAAAAAAGGCATGCTTGGAAAAGGGCAATACAGGGGTACATCATCTGCCTGGTATTTTAATGGGTATTCGAGCAACACCAAACAGCAAAACAGGTATTTCCCTGTATGAAATAATGACAGGCCGCAAAATACCCATACAATTACCATTTGACCCATATTTACCTAATGGTAGGCCCATGCTAGAAATCAGCAAACATCAGGAATGGCTAAAACAACTTACTAGTATATGTGACTATAATGCAAGAGAGCAAGCATTCCATCTATAGAAAAAGGTGCCAATATTACCAGCTGAAGAAAACCTTCCCTGTGGAACCAAAGTATTAGTAAAAACATTCCAAACGGAAGGACTATAGGCTAGCAATTGGCAAGGCCCTTTTGAAGTAGTGGAACAAATTGGACCATTAGTGTACAAAATCAAAGGAAAACAGAAAAACAGAACAATATCGGTACATAAAGATCAACTAAGAATGATCAAAAATATTAAGTAATGTTGTTGTTGTTGTGTCTTCAATGAAGGTACACCCATTCACGCATGTCTCCATGCAGAAGAAGCTCTAGTTGAGAATTGAACAGGACAGCGTCTTACTGTGAGGCGACATCGCTACCACAGCACCACCACCGCGGGTTAAAAGTAATGTAAATTTGATTAAATGTATTCTCTTGTAGGTTTCCATCAGAGAAAACCATAATGAAATTGACATGGTTTAAAATACATCCTTTTGGAAATCCAGTTTCGGATGACCAAAGGCAAAATGATTCAACAATAGAATTTCTATTTAAAAGATGTTTTTTTTAAATTGATAATAGCTATCATACTAACTATTATTGTATTGCTTAGTATTAAATTATACTTCCAACCTGTTAATCAAACTGTAAATTTACATAAGTGAGAGAGTAAAGAAATGCGTAAAAATGAACAAGATTGGTCACCATCTTTTAACACTTTTTTGGCAAGGCAATGTTGGCATGCAAAAAGCATGAATGTTTCTAATTGTTGGGTACGTAGTTTAATACCAAAAATAACAGGGGTAATGCCTCTAATACCTAGTAGCTGGAGGGTATTAATAAATGAAACAGGAGATCAAGTCATAAATGTACAATTACGTAAAGCAAGAGTACAGTTATCTGCAATAGTGCAGGGGATCACATGTTTTCAACAAAATGGAACTGTTCCAGTGGGTAATAGCAACTGTATTCAAACAATTGTAATGATAAATTTTCACAACCACATACCAGTACGTGGAGTATTTTCTCATGGTTTTCCTATTTTAATACCAAATAAGGGTCAGTTAATATTAAGTGACACAGCAGTATTTCATTTTTCACAAAATTATAAAAATGAGTGTAAAACCAATATTACATGTTGGCGAAGTAAAACAGATAAAAACTTTACAGTTGTACATGATAAAACTCCTACTATAGGGCAAGTAAATGGCAGTCTGGTAAATAGCAGTGTTGCTCTATCAGATGGGTTATATTACATCTGTGGTAAATATGCTTATAAATGGTTACCAAAGGGATGGGATGGCACCTGTTATATAGGATTAGTGGTATCAGCAATGCATCATGTAAAAGAGTTAACAAAAGGAAGCATTAGAAATGCAAAAAAGAAAAGGGATATATTACCTGTGATTGAAAGTCCAGAAAATCCAGTAGACACCTTAGATACATAACGTATATATCATCAAAATCTTGATTATATTAAATTAAAAGATATGGATTTACGAGATGATGTAATCTCTGGAGCAGGTATTTCCCTTGGTATGGGGCTGCAAAAGCCATCTGGGAGCTGAGAAAACTATCGAAACTAGTTGAGGTATTGGCAAATGCTACTTTCAATGCAGTCCTTGACATTACTGTCAAAATGACAGCTATATGAACTATGGTTTTGCAAAATCGAATGGCATTAGATTACATATTAGCATCCCAAGGGGGGTACATGTGCTTTAATAGGAGAACAATGTTGTACATTTATTCCAGACAAAACAGAATCTGTAAAAGCACATTTAGAAGTGATTGCACAAGTGTCTCAACATACTAGAAAAAACTGGAATGATGATTGGAGTGAATGGTTTAGTAATCTATTTACAGGATGAACAGGAAAAATCACTGTATTTTTAATTTCTTTTATTGTTTTGTAGTGCTTGGTTGCATATTATTTACATGTATTATTAGCAAAAGCTAGTCAAGTTACTGTTGTTAACTGTCATAATGAAAAAGTATTAGCAAATAATGCTGAATTTATTTCCCTGGTTTAAAATAAAAAAGAGGGAATTGTTAGAGTGTGCTCAACAATATACTAAGGTTGAAAGTAACTTTGCTACAAATATGCAACAATGCAACATAAATAAGGCATAAGATAAAGTTTGCTTAAATGTAGAAATAGAGTTTAGCAATATGTGATTAGCATCCATACTAAATGACTGTGACTTGGAAAATAAGAAATCTGCTGAATGGACATCTTTCCTTACAGACTTAAAAACAGGATGTATGCATTTCATTGTCAATGAGAGCAAAAATGTAAAATCTGCTTTTTTAAAGACACTGTTACAGCATGTTTCCTTAAAAAACATGCTTTTCTGCACTTATCAGCATTTGCACAAGAACAGATGCTCTTATACAAAGATCCAAATAGAATATTAAAGACAAAAATAGGATGTTCACACTGTCAGAAAAGCTGGCCTCTTATAAATTTAGCAAAAATGTGTCAGGACATTGTTTAACAAGGAAGCTTAAAAATAATATTATTAAGTCAGCATTTGCATCAGCATCTGCAAAAATCAGTATTGTTTCTATAGGATGAGCAATTCTCTAAAATAGAATACCAACAGGAAATGCATATGTGTGTGCATGACTAAAATTGTATATAAAGATCTGTATTAATCCAGTTATGTTAGGGGTATTGGTAGGGACACATTTGTCCCGAGGCAAATGTTATAACATCCATGCTGATTGAGAAGTAAAGTAGAGCAATAACTAAAAGCTGTAACATTAGTACGTGTGGTTTGTTATAAAAAGCTATTTGTTACTGCTCTGAGTTGGGTGCTGCAAAGTATATTCTTTTATCAGTGTACATTCTGCAAGCTTCTGTGTGCAACAAGACTGTAAATGCAACTATAACCAGAGAGTTTGATTTCAGCAGAATCCAGCCAGCAAGACTGAGTGTCTTAAGAAGACTTCAAATCCATCACAGTAAGCAGCACCATATAATTTTTCACTCCCCGCGGTCGAGTGGCGTTCGAAAAACATGCGTAGAATGGACATACCTTTGTTGAAGGTTGGGCATCAAGCTGGCACCTCGGCACCCGTAAAAAATCTACTGCCAATCATTAGTGGACCAGAGTTCCGCTGTGGCAACCCCTAACCAGGAAAAGCTGAAAGAAGAACAAAATATTTGTTTTGTTTTAAGTTTTCTGTTCTGTTGGAGTTTTAAGAGTTCTTGCCTAGGGTCAGTTAAAAAAAGTTACCAAAGAATTCCTTTGCAAACTGTGAATAGCATCCGTTAAATTGTGGGAGGAGCAGAGAGAGCACATTGCTCTTTTATTTAGAAATATCTGTAGTTAGTTGAAGTGTTTGTGTGGTCTGTATTGCTCTGAGTATCACTTATCTCTGCATTTATTTTTGATTTGAAGCTCTCTGATTAAGGTTTGATCACTTCTATTTTGTATCTTTTCTAGTATTACATTTGTTTTGTTTTAAGTTTTCTTTAAGAGTCCCTACCACCTGTCAGTCCTTGTTATGTTCTTAACTTTGGTGTTTCTGAGTTGCCTACCCCTACTATAAATCTAATTTTGGACACTCCTCCTAGTCCCATCTCATCAGCTTATTCTACTGAGTAGAGAGAGATCATTTGGGAAGGCCCACCCCCTTAGTTTCTCAACCTTAAATTATCAGGTTTCATCCCTTCCCACTTAACGTAAAAAAGAAAAAATGCACTTTATTCATCGGCTTTTACTGTATTTGTGTTTCTTCCTACTCAACCACTGTATTTTGCTTTTGCTGCCTGTTCTTAAAAGTACTCAATTGCATTTATTCTGCTGCATTTATTATTGCTTGTTAGTAGCCTGATTAAATTGTAACTGCTACTCTAAGCCTTTTGGTTTAAGCACTTGGGCTTCAGGCCAGTTGTTTTACATTAAGAATGTTTGTGGTCTGCACTCTTGTGGCAGAAGAGGGTTGCTTACATCCTTCTAAGTTGGGAGTTGCTGGTTGAAGACTTAGTTTCTGTTATTCTAAAAGTGTCTTAGTTCTGGTTTAAGCACTTGGGCTTCAGGCCAGATATTTTATATTTAGAAGGTTTGTGGTCTGCACTCTTGTGGGAGGAGAGGGTAGACTCTGCCCTTCTCAGCTGGGAATTGCTGGTTAAAGGCTTATTATGCCTGCTTATTTGAAAGGTTTCTTTATGAAATTGGTGCACCTTGTTTGCTGTAGCATAGACTAGATTCAGACCTGCTGAATCTAACTTTGTATAACTCGACCACTAATCCAGGCCATCTTTTCTGGAAAAGATTCCCCTGCACAGGAGTGTGAAGTTACAACTTGTCTGATTGAAGACTGCTGGAACAGGGCTCAGTTTTTAATTTTTTTATTGGTTAATTTGTTTAAACCAGTTTGCTCTTGTTTGCTACTGTTATATTTAAGTGTGTATCTGTTCTCCAGTGTTAAATTTACCTAAACAGAGTTTAAATATCTTTAGTATAGTCTCGTTACAGGTTTTGCTGTATTCAGATCTGTTTGTATGATTCCTGTGCTTCCTGCTTCACTATCTTGTGTTGGCCAGGGCCTGCTTGCACTTAGTGGGAGTAAGTGAACTGGTTGGAACTGGTCTGGCATAGGGTGTTGAGCTAAGAGCTCAGGGACAAGGGTTGATTGGCCAATTCCAGTGTTTCTATTTTACTTTAATTTTTGTGGTATTTAAACCCAGCATTTGCATGGGTTAGTGCTTGTTTGCCCATTGCACACTGCTGCTGTGCTGTTTTAATCTTTTGCGAGGTATCTCAGTTGCATTTTTTCCCTTACTAGTACTCCTGTTGGAGTGAGGCTCTTGCCTGCAGCTACTGTATTGATTTTACTCAGCCCGACTCACACCTATAGGTACTCTCCTCAGATAGTACCCACTCTACTATCCCTGACTTCTCTTCTACAGATTCTGATAACCATGGACGGACAATTTCCTATGATTTCTCCTGCTAGTCTGGTTGATATGGGCATCCTGAGACAGTGTAACAACTGCCTTATGTACACAGACAACCCTCTACTACTACCACCTAGGAACACAATATCTGAGATGCAATCACATTAAGAACCTAGAATCCTTGTTGTCTCAGTCACAACCAGTATATCTGGCACTGAGAAGGTTGTCCACAAACACTACGAACAGCACACCTCTAACTCCACACACATCTGTACAACACACTCCTACATATGCAGGGATTCTCAATAAAAACATACCTAAACAAAAGAGACCTCCAAAGCAAAAACACACATGCATATCACAACCCACAGCACCAAGCATCACACATAGTACACACGTCTGTGTCTCACAGCTGCTAAGGCCCAACCACAAACCCAACATACTAGTCATAGGAGACTTTATCGTGAGACACACACATGTGCCCCTCACCAGGCACGACAAGGAGAAAGTCACAGTAAGTAGTTTGTCAAGTGCTAGAATCCATCATATCACACACTCACTCAAGTCTCTTAACAAACAGGTACTGCTAAGACTCTGTCATAGTCCATGTTGGTGTGAATGACTTGAGACGTACCTCTGTGGACTATATGAAGAGAGACATGAATGAGCTCACTGAATATGTGTCCCAGGCAGGTATGTCCCTATCCTAAAGCAGCAGTATACCATCACCCAGAATGATACCTCAAAACAAACAGAAAATGATTGACTTTAACAATTGGCTTAGTTTCTGGTGTAATTCCAAGGGGATCCAGTACCTAACAGCCTGGACGGACACGATTAACAGACTACGATGCTTTGCCAGAGATGGCCTTCATCTGTCTCCCCTGGGCTTTAGGCTTCTGGCAAAGGCTCTTGCCTCCTCCATAGTGCCTTTTTTAAGGCAAAGTCATGAGCATAAAATTACCAACATGACAAAATCTAATAAACAAAATTTAGTGGTCATGCTGCTAAACGCTAGGAGTCTTAGCAAGAAACTTCACTCATTGCAAGCATTCCTTGCCCTGGAGGATGCTGACATTTGTGCAGTCACTGAAACCTGGTTCAAAGCTGCGGACAGCACCCCAACCTTACCAGGGTACTTATCCTACCATACTTTCAGACACCAAATGAAGGGCTACAAAGCCAAAGGAGGCGGAGTTTCAATATTTATCAAAGACATGCATACCTCCAGGCTGGTCAAATGGTATGACACACAGGAGACACTCCAAGTGCAGTTAACTGTTGACAAAACACCTATCCAAATCATAGCTAGCTACAGACCTCCAACTATGATGCAGAATGCCCACTCCACCTATATGGACTTACTTGAATCCATCTAGACTCAACCGTCTACCCTGATCCTGGGTGACTTTAACTACCCAATCATAGAGTGCAAGACCTATTCTAGCCCCAACATGAATTCCCAGAGATTCCGCGACTTTGTCAATGCCAGTGCATTGAATCAGGTGGTCCCTATGAGAGGTGAAAATATCCGGGACCTGGTCCTAACCAACATGAGTAGCCACTGTTGCACTCCTACAGTGTCATCCCCCTTGGTAAGATCTGACCATAAAGCGATCACTTTTTGAAGTCACCATCTCCCCTGACCACCCCCTTGTCAGGGTCAAACAAAAAAGCTTTTCCAAAGCAGACTACAATCTCCTCAGAGCAGGTATAAGCAGCTTCACAGCCACCGTCCCTTCAATTGGAACTAGCACTAATGTCCAAGCCCAAAAAACTATATAAGCACCTACATAGGTGTATGGACTCAGCAATACCTGGCAGGATCAAATCATCTTCCTCAAGGAACAGTAAACCTGTCTGCTGGACAGCAGTAATAAACAAACTCTATAATAGAGGGAAAAAATTGCTGTCCAGGGCCAAGAAGGAGCAGGCGCCAAGTTGGAAGCAATCTCTCCTTTGTCTAAACAAGCAAATAAGGTCACTGGTGAAATCCTCTAAGGCTAACTTCAAGTCCAAATTGGCCACATCCACCAAGGACAATCACAAGGCCTTCTTCACTTATGTCTTAAATCTCAAAGGCAACATCCAAATCTGCTCTGAACTGGTGGTCAATAACACCACATACACAGATGACAAAGATATAGTCAACCTGCTGGCAGACAGGTTCAGTGAAAACTTCACTCCCCTATCCCCCATCAGTAAACCAGGATATCCCCAGCACCTGCCCCCCCTCCCCTCATCAAGAGGAAGCAAGTCCTTAATGCCCACTCAAAGGCAAAAAATACAGTCTCCATGGGACCCGATAAGATCCCTGGCTGTATCCCATATGAACTCAAGCATGATCTCTCAGCTCCATTAGACACCCTATTCAACCAAAGCCTGAGCACCAGCTTCATCCCAGCTGAATGGAGGACAGTCACCAAAGCCATGGACGAGGGGAAGATGGTGCACACTCCCTACCTTCCTAGCCAAAGCCTTTGACACATTTCCCCACTTAGGCATAATAGATAAACTCTCCCAGCTGGGCATCAACCCGTATGTTACCAGATGCACAGCTAACTGGCTCACTGATAGAGCCCACTAAGTCAAAGTAGGGGAAGGCACCTCTAGTAGTAGACCCATAATGTACCCCAAGGATCGTTCTTGGGGCCGCTACTGTTTGGGATATACTTTTCTGAGGTGCAAGCCAAAACCAGTGGTCTGTGGCTGATCAAGTTTGCAGATGACTGCAAGCTGGGTGCTGTCTTAAATTCCCCTAGTGATGTGAACATCCTCTAAGAGGGTCTTACCCAAACTAATGACTGGCACCAGAAGCATGGCCTCAAACTGAATGCCAAGAAATGCATCAATATCCCCTTTGGTGAAAATGTCATCCCCACTAATTATCACATTAATAACAATGTACTAAGCATGCAATCAGTCGTGAGGGACTTGGGCACCCAGCTTGATAGCAACTGTACTTTTGACCACCACATTGCCTCTGTTGTACAGAAGGCTTTCTACATGGCCCACCTCATAAATAAACAAACTATAAAAAAAGCGCACAACACCGTAAACAAAAAAAGCTCTGTGAGTCAAGCTCAAACACTGATAAAATTCAACAATTTAATGAAGCGCTTTTCGTCACCTTCAATGAGGCAACTTCTTCAGATACATTTCAAAAAACAAGTTTCATTTAAATTGAAATAAAAATCACATGATCAAGTTGTAAGAATATGCTAATACACTTAAAATAGTACATATGTAAAAAATATATGTATAAAAAACTTTAAAACAAATCAATGAATGAGTAAATAATCAATGTACCGCTACTTAAACATATATCCCTCTTCAATTAACTGTCCAGTGTTGTGGCCACAATTTTACTTAAAAAGTAACATATATGTAACCATGCTTTCACAGTGACTAAAAGTTTTTATCTACACAAACTTTTTAATTTTAGTAGACACGCAATATTACAAGACTCATTTAAGCCAGGTTCAACAAAGGCATTTAATCTAATTTGCCATGCAACTTGCGTTGTGGCCAAGGTTTTCAATGTAGTAGTAGCATTGTTGCCTCACAGCTGCAGGTTCTCAGGTTTGATTCTTGGCTGGGGTTCCTTCTTTGTGGGGCCTGTATCTTCTCCCTGTGTTTGTGTGGGTTTGCTTTTGTGTCCTCCCATGTTACGAAGACATGTCTGCATTATTTCTTCCTGGGCCTCTGCTGAAAATTGTTTTTTTGTTCCAAGTCAGACTGTCCTGATTAACAAATGTTAAATAAAATTGACAGGCATTTGAATTTCAGACTTCAGGTTTCTGAATGTTTAATTTCTTACATATTTGATGGTGCAGTGGCAGTATTGTTGCCTCATAGCTACAGGATTTGTGGTTTGATTCTTGGCTATGGTGCCTTCTTTGTGGAGTCTCCATCTTATCTCTGTGTTTGTGTGGATTTCCTCTGGTATCCTGCCATTTTACAAAGACGTGTCTACAGTATTTCTCCCTGGGCCTCTGCTGAAAATTGTTTTTGTTCCATCAGAAGTAAAATTGACAGGCATTTGAATTTCAGACTTCATAGTCTTCAGAAAATACATAGTAAAACAACTTTTTATTCTAGCAATAAATATATAGTAACACAACCTTTTATTATAGCAATTTTTTATGTTTATAAGATGACTATTTGAAATTTTTCCTTATTTTTGGGACTGCAATACCCTGTTAGTGGCTTTGTCCAGGTTTTTTGTGCTAAGGTTGACAGCTATGGCAAGAACTGAATTCACTGAATATGTTTGAGGGCTGTATTCCCTCATTACTGGGTTTGTCCAGGTGTTTTGTGCTAAGGGGTTGACAGCTATGGTGAGAACTGAATTAATTAAATGATAGCCATTTAAGTTTCAGTCTTCCTCTCATTCACAAAACAGCTGATTTGGCATAGTGGTATGTTGCTCTTGACTGTTTTACACAGGAACCTTGTCTGTAAAATTACGATGGTAACACAGCATTTTTCTTTCACAAAGCAGGTGATTTGGCATAGTGGTATGTTCTGACTCTTTTTTGCACAAGGACTTTGGCAGTAAAATGTATGGTGGTACCGTGGTAACACAGCATTTTATTCTAGCAGCTTTCCAAGATTATACAAGCAATGTTTAATGTGTCCCTGGTTTTTGCCCCTTTGACCCACCCCAATAAATTTTGCTTTTTCCAGACTTCTTGTGCTGAGAAGTTGAGATGCAGTTGAGTATTGAGCAGATTTTACAAGGAGCTGAGAGCTGCAGGGGAAGAGAAGCTTAGTGCTAGTAGCACAACAGGCTGTGCGCTTGCTTTTGATGCAGAAGGTTGTTGGTTCTACTCCGATAAGGGGTGAATGCTGAAAGTTAAGATACTAATTATGAGCCTGTTATCAGTTTGCCATCCATTTCCTATTGCAATATTACTAGCTTATTTTTAATGTAATTTAGGCAATTTATTCCACAGGGGCATCAGACACTTTATTGTTCGATGAAACCATGAAATGTAAAGGTGATTGCTAGCACCAACCTCTTCATTACAGATTTATTTAACGTGGAATTATTTAGATGACTTTTTTACTACTTCAGAGATTGTGCATATTTACTGATAATGGTGGACTGTAGAATTGTGCATATTTACTGATAATAGTGGACTGTAGAAGTTTGAGTAGACTTTTATGATGGAAATGTTCTGAATTGGACAGTTTTGTTTCATTGTTTACTGGAAAAATGTTCAAAGCAATAGGAAGGTGTATCAAAGAGCACATGTATGTTTCATATGCAAGGGGCCTATGATTTGAAAACAGCCCAGAATTCATTTTATCTGCCACAAGTAAAATGTATTTTCTTTGAATGTGGATTTTAATGTTGTTTCAGTGAATGTGAGTTTCAAGGGCAGAGAAGGTTTAATGCCAAGTTTGTTATGTCTTAGTGTTTGTGCTGTAAAATGCAAAATAAAACTTTCAAATGAAGTTCAAATCATCATAGAAGTAAATCAGTATGCACATTAGTGTTTATGGTAAATGGAGTGAAATAGCAAATTAATGGATCATTGGAATGGCTGCAGGGAGGCTCCATTCGACCAGGGTTTTGTGAGGGGGAAGGGCAGCAAACTTAGACAGCCCCAGCTGAACCATACCTCCCAACTGTCCAGATTTTCAAAGAATGAATAGATGTTTTGCTTCTTATTTTTGATTTATTCCTCATAAAAATTTGTGGTTTTCTGGCAAATCATTTAGGAATTAAGTCACTAAATAATGACACACTTAGTTTCAGACTTCATAACCTTCAGAAAAATGCATGCTAAAGTAAGACCTGTTCTATCAACTGTCCCAGTTTATAGAAGAGCATTTTTTAGTACTGTTTATATGTTCCCCCAATATATTTGGCCTTGTCCAGATTTATGTCCCAGTTTATACAAGAGCAATTTTTAGTACTGTTTATATGTTCCCCCAATATATCTGGCCTTGTCCAGATTTATTGCATTAACAGGTTGAGAGGTACATGCAAATAAATTGCTTTATAGAATTAGGCATAGCCAAACCTCTGAACTGTCCCTGATTTTGACTCAAAATGTTGCTCTTCCCCTAATGATCCCTCCGCAAAATAGCAATTTTGGAAGAAAACATGGAGGGTTTATAATTAAGAAATAACTGTAATAATCAGATTACTTTTATTTCAGAAATGCATGTAGATTATTTTATTTTGTCAGCTGCTCAAGTTAGCAGTACTAATATTAAAGTGTCCCTTCTTTGACAGGTTCCCAGCTGTATTGTGTTGCTATTTTATATTTTTACATCACATTTTTTGGTCCATTTTTCATAAAATGGTGTTTTTTGGCAAATTAGTGACAAATAATTAAAGACTGAAGTTAGAAAATAATGACAAGACATTTGAGTTTTAGATTTCATACCATTCAGAAAATTCATACTAATGCAAGACTTCTATTAGCTTTCTAAGGTTATAAGAGCGATATTTTAAAAATTGTCCTTATTTTTGGGCCTTTGTCCCATTTCTTTGTATGGCTTTGTCCAGATTTCTTGCTCTGAGGTTGAGAGGTATGACAAATGTGTCAGGGCCATCACAAGTCAGCCAGAGACATTTCAAACTGTGACATACTTGTTAAACCCCACTCCCCCATGTAGTAACTCTGGATGTGTCGAAGCAAGGCAAAGAGTAGTTATGCAGTGTAAATGTGCAGAGAATCCCACCCATCCAAGGTAGACACAAGTACTAGAGTGGCTTTTCATCTGTCCTTGATTTTTGCAGAATGGTCTGATTTCTGTCATATTTTTTGTACTGTTGATTTATACTTATTACTCAAAGTGCATGTTGCTCTGTGTTTAAGTAGCAATACTTTAATGACCATCAGGTAAGCTTGGCTGAGATTGCAAGATGCAAGTAAGCTTTAATAAGCATACTGTTAAAGAATTGCCAACATTGAAAGCCTTTCTGTTGCCATGTAGAGAATACTTAACTAGATAATGTATAAGCCTTGGGTATTGAAATGCATATGCCAGTATTTGTAATAAAGGACAGAATTACATTATTTTAAGAGTCTCATTACACTTGGAGACTTACAGTCATCTCTGCAGGCTTTAACCATAAACTGAATGCCAATCATGTGGTCTATAACCTGTACAGTAATCCTTTTAAGCAATGTATCTTGAGCTTATTTCTTGTTTGCTTTTCATTTTTTACTTTGATCATGTTTTCCCCATGAAACAAGTAGTTGTTAGGCAGCAGGTCTTTTTTTGGATAAGGAACATTTTTACAAGTGGGGACATCAGAGATTTCTACTTTCAGCATGTTACTTTAATAAAGCTGAATATAAATTATAATTAGAACTGCAGTGCAAGAAGTGGTTTGAGTTGAGTGCTGCTTGTTTTTCTTATACTTGATTTTGACTGGCATTCCATTAATGTATTTAAAAAAAAGTAATTTATTTCTTCATGCCTCACAACCTTTTTTGTTTCCATCTAGATATTAAGCTGTCATGCAGCCAATGCATTGAAATATTTTTATTCTTCTACACTTCATTTTGTCTTGATTGGACTCTCATGACAACTGTTTGGCACCCAATGCAGTATATTTAGTTTTTGTGGTTTGCTACTACAGGTGTTTGTGTGTGTGGTAGGGAATACCTCAGGCTTGAATCCTGTACCTTGTATGCAGGTTTTAAAGACCTTAATTCCCTACCCACCACCATTTGTGAAAAAAACTGCAGATTTTTGCCTCATGTTTGATCTGATCTGTTCCTCATAATATCTGTGGTTTGTAAATGTTGTAATGCTTGATATTTGATGGGGCAGTTGTAGCATTGTTGCCTCACAGCTGCAGGTTCTCAAGTTTGCTTCTTGGCTGGGGTGCCTTCTTTGTGGGGTCATTATGTTCTCCCTGTGTTTGTGTGGGTTTGCTTTTGTGTCCTCCCATGTTACAAAGACATGTCTGCATTATTTCTTCCTGGGCCTCTGCTGAATTTTTTTTTGTTCCAAGTCAGACTGTCCTGATTAACAAATGTTAAATAAAATTGACAGGCATTTGAATTTCAGACTTCAGGTTTCTGAATGTTTAAGTCTTTGCATATTTGATGGTGCAGTGGTAGTATTGTTGCCTCACAGCTATAGGTTTTCTGGTTTGATTCTTGACTGGGGTGCCTTCTGTGTGGAGTCTGCATCTCCTCCCTGTGTTTGTGTGGATTTGCTCTGGTGCCCTGTCATTTTACAAAGACGTGTCTGCAGTATTTCTCCCTGGGTCTCTGCTGAAAATTGTTTTTATTCTGTCAGCAGTAAAATTGACAGGCATCTGAATTTCAGACTTCATGTTCTTCTTTTATTCTAGCAATTTTCTAAGTTTATAAGATGAATATTTGAAATTTGTCCCTATTTTTGGGACTGCATTCCCTCATTATTGGCTTAGTTCAGGTCTTTTGTGCCAAGGTTGACAGCTATGGCAAGAACTGAATTCACTGAATGTTTGAGGGCTGTATTCCCTCATTACTGGGTTTGTCCAGGTGTTTTGTACTAAGAGGTTGACAGCTATGGTGAGAACTGAATTCACTAAATGATAGCCATTTAAGTTTCAGTCTTCCTCTTTTACAAAGCAGCTGATTTGGCGTAGTGGTATGTTGCTTTGTTTTGCACAGAGAGCTTGGCAGTAAAATGTATGGTTCTAGCAACTTTCCAAGATTATACAAGCAATGTTTGTGTCCCTGGTTTTTGGGCTTTTGACCCCCCCCCAATACATTTTGGCTTTTTCCAGTTTTCCTGTGCTGCAAAGTTGAGTATTGAGTAGATTTTACAAGGAGCTGAGTGCTGCTTAAGTGAAGTTGGTTTGCCTTGTTAATAGCACAACAAGTTGTGTACTTGTCTTTGATGCAGAAGGCTGTGGGTTCTACTCCCATAAGGGGTGGATGCTGCTGTACTGAGAATGTTCTCCTTGGTGAAGATACTAACTATGAGTTCGTTATCAGTTTGCCATCCATTTCCTCTTGCAATATTACTAGCTTATCATTTTTTTAATGTAATATAGGCAATTTATTCCTGAGGGGCAACAGGCACTTTATTTTTCGATGAAACCATGAAATATAAAGGTGTTTACTAGCAGCAACCTCTTCATTAGTTACAGATTTCTTTAATGTGGAATTATTTAGATGACTTTTACTTCTTCAGAGATAGTGCATATTTACTGATAATGGACTGTAGAATTGTGCATATTTACTGATAATGGACTGTAGAATTGTGCATATTTACTGATAATGGTGGACTGTAGAATTGTGCATATTTACTGATAAAGGTGGACTGCGGAAGTCTGAGTAAACTTTTATGATAAATGTTCTGAACTGGGCAGTTTTGTCATTATGGGTGCATGCATTTTGTTTCATTGTTTACTGGAAAAGTGTTCAAAACAAATTTAAAACGCCCTCTAACAACTGTAATATATTGTACAAGGAATATAATTTAGTACAATGAGGAAGGTGTATCAAAGAGCACATGTATGTTTCATATGCAAGGGGCCTATGATTTGAAAACAGCCCAAAATTAATCTTTATCTGCCACTGGCAAAATGCATTTTCTTTGAATGTGGGTTTCAATGCTGTTTCAATGCTGTTTCAATGAATGTGAGTTTCAAGAGCAGAGAAGTTTTAATGCTAAGTTTTCATTGTGAGACTGCATTGCTTTGTTTAGTAGATGACTTAGTGTTTGTGCTGTAAAATACAAAATAAAACTTTCAAATGAAGTCCAACTCATCATACAAGTAAAGCAGTATGCACATTAGTGTTTATGGTAAATGGAGTGAAATAGCCAAGTAATGGTTCATAGGAATGGCTGCAGAGGCTCTTCAACCATGATTTTGTCAGGGGGGAAGGCAGCAAACTCAGACAGGCCCAGCTGAATTATACCTCCCAACTGTCCAGATTTTCAAAGAATGAATAGATTTTTGCTTCTTATTTTTGGTTTGTTCTTCATAAAATTTGTAGTTTTCTGGCAAATCATTTAGAAATTAAGTCACTAAATAATGATACACTGAGTTTCAGACTTCATAACCTTCAGAAAAATGCATGTTAAGTAAGAACTGTTATTCTATCAACTGTCTCAATTTATACAAGAGCAATTTTTAGTACTGTTTATATGTTCCCCCAGTATATTTGGCCTTGTTCAGATTTACTGCATTAACAGGTTGAGAGGTACATGCAAATAAATTGCTTTATAGAATTAGGCATAGCCAACCTCTCAACTGTCTCCGATTTTGGCTTAAAATGTTGCTCTTCCCCCTAATAATCCCTCCGCAAAATAGCAATTTTGGAAGAAAACATGGAGGGTTTACAATTAAGAAATAACTGCAATAATCAAAGTTATAGATTACTTGAAATGCATATAGATTCTTTTATTTTGTCAGCTGCTCAAGTTAGCAGTACTAATATTAAAGTGTCCCTTCTTTGACAGGTTCCCAGTTGTATTGTGTGGCTATTTTATATTTTTGCATCACATTTGGTCCATTTTTCATAAAATTGTGTTTTTTGGCAAATTAGTGACAAATCACTAAAGACGGAAGTTAGAAAATAATGGCAGACATTTGAGTTTCAGATTTTATACCCTTCAGAAAAGTCATACTAATGCAAGACCTATTCTATTATCTTTCTAAGTTTATTAGAGCAATATTTAAACATTGTCCTTATTTGTGGGCATTTGTCCCACTTCTGTGTATGGCTTTGTCCAGATTTCTTGCTCTAAGGTTGAGAGGTATGACACATGTGTCAGGGCCATCACAGTCAGCCAGAGACATTTCAAATTGTGACATACTTGTTGCACCCCACTCCACCATGTACTGACTCTGGATGTGTCCAAGCAAGGCAAGGAGTAGTTATGTAGTGTAAATGTGCAGTGTGCCTCCCCCCCCCCCCATCCAAGGTAGACACAAGTACTACAGTGGCTTTTCATCTGTCCTTGATTTTGCAGAAAGGTCTGGTTTCTGTCATATTTTTGTACTGTTGATTTATGCTTTTTATGCTTATTACTCAAAGTGCCTGTTGCTCTGTGTTTAAGTAGCAGTGCTTTAATGACCATAATGTAAGCTTGTCTGAGATCATAAGATGCAAGTAAGCTTTAATAAGCATACTGTTAAAGAATTGCCAACATTGAAAGCCTTTCTGTTGTTGCCATGCAGAGAATACTTGACTAGATAATGTATAAGCCTTGGGTATTAAATGACAAGATTCCATTATTTTAAAAAAGCTCATTACACTTGTTGGAGACTTCCAGTCATCTCTACAGACTTTACCCGTAAACTAAACAGAATGCAAATCATGTGTGGTCCATAACCTGTGCAGTAATCCTTTAAGCAATGTATCTTGAGCTTGATTCTTGTTTGCTTTTCATTTTTTACTTGCATGTTTTCCCCATGAAACAAGTAGATAGTTGTCAGGCAGCAGGTCTTTTTTGGATAAGAAACATTTTTACAAGTGGGAGCATCACAGAGATTTCTACTTTCAGCATGTTACTTGGCACTTTAATAAAGCTGAATATACATTATAATTAGAACTGCAGTGCAAGGAGAAGTGGTTTGAGTTGAGTGCTTCTGGTTTTGCTTGTACTTGATTTTGACTGGCATTCCAGTAATGTATTTAAAAAGTAATTTATTTTTTCATGCCTCACAACCTTTTGTTTCCATCTAGATATTAAGTAAGCTGTCATGCAGCCAATGCATTGAAATATTTTTATTCTTCTACACCTATTTTTGTCTTGATTGGACTCTCATAATGATGGTTTGCCATGCCACCCAGGGGAGTGTATTTAATTAAAGTTAGTTTTTGTGGTTTTGAGCATAGCTCCTCCCCTTTCTGGCTGGCCACACCCCTTCCCCTTGACCCCACCCATTCAGCTGGCTCCTGTAGCCCCCCTTTGATTTGAAGTCACCAGCCGCCACTGGGTGTAGGTATCCTTGATGAAAATGGATACACTCCCTCCTTTTGTGTTTCAGTCCATGTTCTGTGGCCGAAACATGTGGTATGAGATGTAGCCCGGTAGTGCTGGGGTGCTCTCTGGAGCCTTGAACCAGGTTTCAGTTACCGCACAGATGTCGACATTCTCCATACTGAGGAGTGCTTCGAGTGCATGCATTCTGAGATTTAAACTCCTGGCATTGAGTAGCATAACCCTCAGTTTTTTGTTAATTATGCTGTTCACGGAGGTGGGTTTGATTTTTGAGCCTTGCCTAAAAAATTCACTATGGGGGCAGCAAGAGCCTTGGCCAGTATTCGAAAGCCTATGGGTGACAGGTGCAAGCCATCTCTTGCAAAGCAACGCGGCTTGTCGAGCATGTCGTCCCAGCCTGACAGACACTGGATCCCCTTTGAATGACACCAGAAGCTTAGCCAAGTGTTGAAATTGATCATTTTTTCTTTATACTGAGGTATCATTCTTGGTGAGAGCAGGATGCTATTCAGGGTCAGGGTCATACCAGCCTGGGCTACATAATCAGAGAGCTCTTTCATGTCTCTTTTCATGTAGTCCAGGGAGGTACATCTCAGGTCATTCACACCAACATGAACAATGACAGAGTCATATTTGTACTTGTTCTGGAGTGACGTGAGTGCTTGTGTTATGTGGCAGATTCTGGCTCCCGAGAGGCAGCTAACAGTAACCTTCTGCTTGTCCAGCCTAGTGACTGGGACGTCAGTGTGCCTGACTATAGAGTCACCTGTTACTAGTGTGTTAGGTATGTATTTCGCCTTAAGGGCTGTGATTGTGCAGCACACTGATTTTGTGTTTTATGTGTTGTCTGGTTTGTGACAGGAAGTGCAGGTTGTTTGGGTGTCTGCTTTGGAGGTCTGTGATGCTTTTGCAGGTTTTTATTTAGAGCCTCTGAGTATGATTTTGTGTATTTATGTGTATTTTTTGCCAGTGCTGTTTTAGTAGGTCTGTGTGTGGCTGGAGTTGTGGTGCAAGTGTTAACCTTCTCCTCTTGACTGTCTGTTCCAGTCTTGGGTGGAGACAGCTTAGGTTCCAGTTTGGCTGTATAATTGCATCTCACACATATGTTTGTGTTTTCTGGTAGGAGGAGAGGGTTGTCTGTGTCCATGAGGCAGTTGTAACATTGCCTCAGGATACCCAGATTCACCAGCTGGACTGGAGAGTGCACCTGAAGTTGCCCTTTGGTCATGCCTGAATAGTAGGGTGAGCTGCTTAGTTGGTTGGTTGGTGAGGGGTGAATAAAGAGCCTTGCCTGCTGGGCAATCATTGTCAGGATATATTAGTGCTTGCTATTAGGTCTGAGCAAGTGCTGGGCTGTAAGATGCTTTTTGAGTGCTTAGGTTGAGAGTTAGACTAGTTTCAAGGGAAAACTGAAGAGGAGACTTAGTGGAGCCAGGAATAATTTAACCGTAGCTAACTGGCATTGCCCGGTGCACAAAACTGTGCAAATGTGGTTTTTATAGTAGGGAAATGAAAGAGATAGAAATTAGCCCCAAATGGCCAGTAAACTACTAACTTCTGGGCTGGAACCACTCCTCCAGGGACAGATAGGTTGCTCAAAGCTCCCCTCTCTCACAGGTGAACAGAGAAACTTCCTTCTATCCAAGTAAGGTATGGGCAACTCAGAAACTAGTATCACAGCCCTGAATTCAGCACTAGCCTGAAAATTGGACTATACTAGCTTAGAAAGGAGGGAAACAAGGATTTTTTTTTTTGTTTTTTTGTTTTTTTTAAAGATAAGGCAAAAACAGTAAAAAATACACTTAAAATAGCTTTAAATGACTACAAACGATCAGAAAAGGCTATCGCACTTTAGTATGTAGCCTACAACAGTTAAACAAATTATTCAAACAAAAAACTTTTTAAAAGTGCAGGCAGTCAAATAAGTACAATATGTGAAAAAAACAAGCTTTTAAATCACAATAAACGCTGGAAAATCTGCGTTTAGGTGGAAAACAGTTAAGTACAGCAAGAAAGTACAGAAAAATGATACTTAATCACTCCAAAGTCTCTCTCCTAAGCTAGAAGACTTGTATCAGTTTAAGGCTTTCTAGTGCTACCCAGTAGGTTAGTTACAGCAAAGATGGGAAACAAGTGCAGATGCGGTCTTTTAAACCAGAAAGTTGAAAGAGATGGACAAACTGTCCAAATGGTCAATAAACTACAATTTCTGGGCCAAGAACCTCTCCTCTCATGGTAGATAGGCTACCTAGTGCTTACCACTCCCATTGATAAGCTAGAAGGCTTTTCTCCAACACATAAAGGCTTGCAGGGCTCAGAAGCTTACCAACAGTTCTGGATACAGCAACTCTGTATCTGGACTAGGCTAGTTACAGGAAAGGTGGAAAACAAGCGCAAGTGTGGCTTTTAAACCAGAACGTTGAAAGAGATGGAAAAAACTGCCCAAATGGCCAATAGCTACAATTTCCGGACCAGGAACCACTCCTCTTATGGTAGATAGGCTACCTAATGCTTACCACTCCCACTGATAAGCTAGAAGGCTTCTCTCCAACACAGAAAGGCTTGTGGGGCACAGAAGCTTATAAAGAGTCCTGGAAAACAGCAAATATGTTCCTGGACTAGAATAGTTACAGGAAAGGTGGGAAACAAGTACAAACATAGGCTTTTAAGCCAGCAAGTTGAAAGAGATGGAAAACTGCCCAAACGGCCAAATAAACTATAATTTCTGGGCCAAAACTCACTCTTCTCATGGAGGATAGGCTACCTAGTGCTTACCACTTCCACTGATAAGCTAGAAGGCTTTCCTCCAACACAGAAAGGCTTGGGGGCTCAGAAGCTTATTAACAATCCTGGATACAGTAACTCTGTAACCGGACTAGGCTAGTTATAGGAAAGGTGGGAAACGGGCACAAGTGTGGCTTTCAAACCAGAAAGTTGAAAGAGATGGAAAAAAACTGCCCAAACAGCCAATAGCTAAAGTTTCTGGGCCAGGGACCACTCCTCTTGTGGTAGATAGGCTACCTGATGCTTACCACTCCCACTGATAAGCTAGAAGGCTTCCCTCCAACACGGAAATGCTTGGGGGGATCAGAAGCTTACAAAGAGTCCTGGATACGGCAAATCTGTACCTGGACTAGACTTGTAACAGAAAAGGCAGGAAACAAGCGCAAACACAGGCTTTTAAATCAGAAGGTTGAAAGAGATGGAAAAGCTTCCCAAACGGCTAATAAACTATCATTTCTGGGCCAGAAACTACTCCTCCTGTGGTAGATAGGTTACCAAGTGCTTACCACTCCCACTGATAAGCTAGAAGGCTTCTCTCCAACACAAAAGGACTTGGGGGGCTCAGAAGCTTACCAACAGTCCTGGATACAGCAAATCTGTATCTGGACTACACTAGTTATAGGAAAGGCGGGGACCAAACACAAAACGGGCTTTTAACCAGGAAGTAGAAAGAGATGGAAAAACTGCCCAAATGGCCAATGAACTACAATTTCAGGGCCAAAACCCACTCTTCCCATGGTAGATAGGCTACCTAGTGCTTACCACTCCCACTGATAAGCTAGAAGGCTTCCCTCCAACACAGAAAGGCTTGGGGGGCTCAGAAGCTTACCAACAGTCCTGGATACAGCAAGCCTGTATCTGGACTTGACTAGTTACAGGAAAGGCAGGAAACAAGCTTAGAATTTTTTTTGTTACAGAAAAGCAGCTAAAACAGCAGTAAATACAATTCAAATTGTAGTGCAAGCCAGAACACCCGAGCATGTAGCAACACTACGGCAAATATAAGGGCCACCGTAGCAACACTACGGCAAATATAAGGGCCTCTGGGCCAATAGCCTAGTATCATCCTATGAACCTTTGAACCTATACAGTATTACTAAGCTGGGTTGGATGTACTTGTATACGGGTTAGGGAGATAGAGGGAGGGGATAAGTAGCTGATTTGAATAGAAGGATTAATTGGTAGGATATCCTGATTGGATTTTTGATAGGTGGGTGGAACTCTGTGTGTATAAGTTTAGAAGTATTGGGGTGGGTGGGAATTGAGAGGTAGTGCAGCAGACCTGTCAGGTGAAGCCATACCTCTCAAGTGTACCTGATTATGAGGAATGTACCTCATTCGGGGCCTTAAAAAATTGATGTTCCTCGAAGTTCCAGAGTGAAAGGGTTTGTCACACATTCAGTGTTAGGAATTTTTTAACTGATATCCATGCTAAATAGAAATGAATCATATTAATTCATTAAAAGATCTTTTTTATAACTAAAGCCAGCATATTTTAACCACCCTATAACTTTCCTAGTTGAAGTTGTTAGTAAGCCGTTAGTACATGTTCCACATTTTGCTCATTTGTTCCACATTATGAGGGCTAGTGTTTCTCATTTGGAGATGGAAAGTTGAGAGCTATGGGCAGAACGGAGTAGGCTGACCCATGAAAGTGAAGCAAAAGAAAAACAACCAGTAATAGCTTAAGGTGTGTATGTATTTTCCATAGGGAAGAAATCATTAAATGCTCTCCCTGATTAACCATTGATTTATTTATTTATTTTTATTGTTTTTGTTGTTAGAAAAATATAAGCTTAGTTTAACAGGAACCTTACTAGATTGTGGCATGGATGGTAGTACAGATAGTAATGGTAAAATAAGTTTAGCCAATTGTGATATTTAGTTTCTCAGAAAAGGGTTATAAAGAAGCTGTGTTACTATGGGGGAGTGGAGGTTCCGTTCCTCATGCCAGAAAGAAGGCCAATAATTCACTTCACAGACAGAGAATAATGAAATGTTAAAATTCTTCACTACAATTTGTCCAAGCAGGAAAATTGAAAACATACTCTGTTGGTTATCTCAAAACCTCCCTCAAGAGACCATCATTCTTGGTGATTTCAACATTGATTGGAAATGTTGCAACAATAACTACCCCACTACCCATATTAATCTCTATGGGTTTACACAAATAATCACCTCACCCACTAGAATTAACAAAACCAATAAGAAAGAAAGTACCTTAGACTGGATACTAATCAGTAATCAACCCCAGACCTACAATTCTGGAACCATCCCAGATAATATAAGTGACCACTTTCCAACCTATGCCATTAGGCTTAAAACCAACCCTCATTCCAAACCCATATTTAGAACAATTAGAACCAAGAAAAACTTCAATCTCAATTTATTCTTAACTGAACTTAAGGCTTGTAATTGGTCCCCATTAAAACAACTTTCCCTTGATGAAGCTGTCGACTACTTCAATGCTAACTTCCTAGCCATCCTTAACCAACACGCTCCTACCCGCTCTATTAGGATAAGAACCAAACCTGCTCCATGGCTTACTAAGGAAACTAAGCAAAAACTCAACCTCAGGAACAAATACTGGCACAGATCACGCTTAACTAAGAACCCCATTGACCTCCAAAACTTTAAACAATTAAGAAATGAAACAAAAAAAGCCATAATGACTGAAACAAAACTACTACCTACATTCGCAGCAGTCCCACCACAATAAACCACAAAAATTCTGGGCAAGCATTAATGAACTATTACACCCCGGTCAATCTATTACACCAAATCCACAAGGCTCTGACCACAACAACACCAAACAAACTGCCAATACCTTTAATACCTTTTTCACCGAAACTATTCAAACTCTAGCCAGTCAACTCTCTCCACAAAATTCAAACACATCTAAGACTGAATCCAACCTGCCTCCCCCATTTCACTTCCAACCTGTCCCTACAGCTTTTATTCTCACCCTTCTACAGAAACTCAAACCTTGCACTCCCTCTGCTGACCAACTACCTGCAGAATACTTACAGCTAGCAGCCAAATCTATTGCCTACCCCATCTCCGTTCTCATCAATAGAAGCATTACTGAAGGATACGTCCCCATTCTTTGGAAAGTCTCACATATTATTCCCCTTCACAAAGGGGGAGACTCCACTGACCTTTCCAACTATCGTCCCATAGCCCTACTCTCCCCTTTATCTAAGGTTATGGAAAAGTGCATCCACAGGCAATTATTAGACCACCTTCTCCACAAAAACCTGCTCTCCAACTCCCAACATGGCTTCAGACCTACCCACAGCACTACTACCGCCCTCCTCTCCTTCATGGACACCATCAACAAAAAACGCAACCTTAACATGCTCTCTTCTGCACTTTTCATTTACCTGTCCAAAGCTTTTGACATGGTAAATCACAATATACTCAAACATTCTGAAATCCATGTCACTTTATTTATTTTTATTTGACATTTGTTGACCGGGAAAGTCCGACTAGGTTCCATAGAGCCTGTTTTCAGCGGAGGCCCGGGGAGAAATGCTCCAGATGCATGTCTTTGGAATGTGGGAGGAAACCGGAGTACCCAGAGGAAACCCACGAGAACACAGGGAGAACATGCAAACTCCACACAGAAGGCACCCCAGCCGAGAATCGAACCAGAGAACCTCTTGCTGTGAGGCGACAACGTTAACCGCTGCACCACTGTCACTTGATGCACTAGCTATAAAATGGTTCCTATCCTACTTAAATAACAGACATCAAGCTGTGCTCTGGAATACCACTCTTTCGACCCAACTACCCGTTAATATTGGTGTCCCTCAAGGGTCCATATTAGGCCCACTCCTGTTTTCCTTATTCATCAATGACCTTCACGAAGCAGTTCCCCAAGCTACATGCATACAATACGCAGATGATTCTACACTTATATGCTCAGCCAAATCTGAATTTGAACTTCACTTCCTTACACAGAACTTATTTAGCTCAGTAGAACTATGGTTTACAAAACGCTGTCTCTTATTAAATCCCAAAAAAACTAAACTTCTACTTTTTACACCTACCAATAAATCCCCACCAATTGACTTCACTATAGCCTCCAATAATAGCACCATTATATCCCAGGATCTTACTACCAAACTGCTAGGTATCACCATAGACAACAACCTTAACTTTGACACTCATATTAATAATATCTTGAAAACAACTAACAGAAAAATAGGCTCTCTATATAGGATCAAACCCTTCCTCACCCCTGCAACTAGAATAACTATCGCCCGCACCCATCTAATCTCTACCCTACTCTATGCCTCTCCCATTTTCACTAACCTGTCAAAAAACAACCTTAAAAAAACTAGAAAACACCTACAACAACATAGCCAGGTTTGCCACTAGTAACCCTTTTAAAACACACCACTGTATTAATCTAAAATACCTAGGGTGGCTTGAATTACAGCAACAGCTGAAATATAATCAACTGACCATTGCCCATAAAATTCTTTATCAACCGGCTAAGACACCTATACTATCTAACCTTATTCATCCCTACAATAACCTGAGATCCCTAAGATCTTCACAAAAACTCCTCATAAATATTGTCAAATCAAACAATAGAGCTGGAGACTCTCTCTTCACTAACACTGTTGGGAAAATCTGGAACTTACTCCCCACTGAACTTTCAACACTTCCCTCTATTTCCTTGTTCAAAAATAAACTTAAACTCTTCCTTAAAACTCATTGGATGTGCCCCTGTACTAAACCTGACTAACCTACACACTCTCACTATTTGTTTCAACCCCACCTTATATGCTCTAGCTACCTGTTTCTACCTCACTGTCTCAGCTCAATAACACTCTCATCAGAACTCAACTACCATTCTACCTCTACTACCTAGCCTTCCGATTAGTATACTCTCATAAAAGTTCCAATCTTCTTGATTAGAACTTTCTTACTCATCTTCTGTTCCAATCTTACTTGCCTTTTCTCCCCTTCTTATATCTGGAATTATATTATGTGCTTTACTATCAATCTTTCTGAACAGTTAAAATACAGCTTCATGATAAATTGTATTATGTTTAGTCAATATTTTGTGTTATATACTCTATATACCTGTAACCACTTTTTAGCTAATACTGCCTTACTTATTATTAATGTAGTTGATCTCATGTATTTACTTCTGTATATATGTACTGTTATTGAAGTTTGGAGCTTATCTCCCCGGGCCTCTACTGAAAATGGACATATATCCAGCTAGACTAGCCCGGTCAACAAATGTAAAATAAAAATAAAAAATAAAATAAAAAATAAATTGTAGTAGCCCAACTTTATAGTGGTTTAATTCTGTTGGCAATGCAACACAGATGTTTTAAGGTATCCTCAGCATCCTTTTCCTTGGGTTGCTGCTTTGGCCAGTGGAGATTTTTATTCTCTGCCACTAAGTTTTAAGAGCTCATGCAGTTTTGTTGTTATTTATTTCTTAGGGTATAATTATATAGGGCAGTGGAATATGAGGAGAGAGAAAAAAAGATGGTATGTACTTACCATAACATTCCATGTGAGTTGTTCATCTCACCTTCATTCTTACTGATGGGTTCAAAGCTGATCCCTCGGCTCCGAGTCGGCCTACTACAAAGCTCGAGGTTTCAAATTGCTCGAGGCCAAGTCCCTATCCCATGATGCACCTAGAGTTACCTCAGATCTTGTTTGTTGCATATAATAATACCATATGTCATTCTATAACTCCATAAGAGAAAGTATAGAAGGGTTGAGTGACCAGGAAGGATATAGCATCTCAGTCTTCTGAAAAACCAGGAGGGGGTAGGAGGGAGGGATGTAAAAATGAAGGCGAGATGAACTCACATGGAACGTTATAGTAAATACATAACTTTTTTATGTGAAGTTATTCTATCTCGCCGTTCATTCTTACTGATGGGTAGCATCCCAAGCACTATCTCGGGTGGCTCACAGGAGTATTTTTTTTCAGGACAGTGGATCCAAAGGAGGCCCTGTCTACTTTGTAATGAGTGATAAAGGTATAAGGTCTTGACCAAATGGCTGCTGCACAAATGTTATCAATGGGAAGTCTAGCAGAAAAAGCAGATGATGTAGAAACTGCTCTGGTTGAGTGAGCTTTAATTTTAAGTTGCAAAGGCATATTGGCAGCTGAATAAGCAAATGTGATACAATCAGATAACCATTTAGACAGAGTAGTTTTCGCCACTGGCATACCTTTCCTGGAGTCTGAAAAGGAAACAAAAAGCTGTTCCGATTTCCTAAAATCTTTTGTTCTAAGTAAAATCTGAGCTGTATGCGAACATCAAGTTTATGCAGCATGTATTCTAGATTGTTGGAGTGATTGGTGAAGAAAACTGGCAAATCAATAATTTGGTTAAGATTAGTTTCAGTGCAAACCTTAGGCAAAAAGGAGGGGTTTGTTCGAAGTGAGACTCTGTCAGCATGGAAAATCAAGTAAGGACATTTAAAGGACAAGGCTTGAAGCTCTGACACTCTGTGGGCAGAAGTAATAGCCACTAAAAAGATAGTCTTCCATGACAAAAATTTAAGGTCACATGAGGAAGCTGGTTCAAATGGAGGAAGAATAATGCGGGAAAGCATAAAATTTAGTCTCCATGGAGAATAGGGAAATTTCACAGGTGGTCTGAGATGAAAGGTCCCTTTGAGAAAGGCTTTGAATAATTTGTGTGACATAATATTCAATCCTTCGAATCCAAGATGAAAGTTAGAAATGGCAGCAAGTTGAAGATGGACTGTTGCTGCTGCAGCTCCTTTATTGAAGATCATGGTCAAGAACTCTAGTATAGAAGCAATAGGGGCTTCAAAAGGATCAATATTGTTTTTAGAGGCCCATACAGAAAATTTTTTACATTTGCTAAGGTATAGCTTCCTTGTAGAGGATTTATGAGAGGATAAGAGAATTTGCTTCATCTCACTGGAAAGGTTATGGAACCTGGCTATGATGGGGATTGGAGCAGCCAAGCTGTCAGCTTCAGGTACTGCAGAGAGGGAAGAAGTTCCCCCGACGAGTGTGTCAGAAGGTCCGGAACTGGGTCCAGAATCCAAGGGTCCTCCAAAAGATGAAGTCGAAGAAAGGGGAACCAAAGCTGATGAGGTCAATGAGAGGCTATTAGAATGATGGTCCTTCCCAGAGTTTTTGCTTTCTGTAGAACCTTGGGTATCAACGGGATTGGTGGAAAGGCATAGAGGAGACCCGGAGGCCAATCGTGAATGAGTGTTTCCCTTGGGGCTTCTCCCAGAGGGGGAATCAGGGCAAAGTAGCTTCTGCATTTCGTGTTCATGTGACTGGCAAAAAGGTCACAGCAAGGCTGGCCCCACCTGTGGAATATCCTGTCCGCTATTTCTTTCTTGAGGGACCACTTGTGGGGCAATATAATTGCTCTGCTCAGCTTGTCTGCTATCACGTTGGATTTCCCCAGGATGTGCATTGCTAACAGAAAGCATTGGGTGGATATAGCCCACTGCCATACTCTTAAGGCCTCGTGACAAAGGGAATATGACCTGGTTCCTCTTTGTTTGTTCAAGTACCAGAAATCCAAAAATGAAATCCAGCACAAGGGAAAGATGAGAATCTTAAAGATTTATTGTGGCAGGCTCCATAAATAGAATATCCACAGCAAACCGGTTTCAGCTGAAAGTTCAAACCTTCTTCAGTGCAACAAAATATATTCAAAAGAGCAAACCCTAATTCCTGCTTTTATATATATATATATATATATATATATATATATACACACACACACACACACACACACACACACACACACACACACACACACACACACACACAAATTAACCAAAAAGGCTTAATATCTTAATTGGAGTGATTCATCAGTGAGTCAGACATTCAGGCCTGGTTTAAATAAAGCACCTAGCCTGATTATCCAGGAAGATTCCTTGTTATTTTATATATTATGCCATCCAGCTTTGGATATCCTGTTCATTTGTATTTTATCTATGACAGTAAAAGTGAATTTGGCAGTTTTGAGTGTTAAAGTGTGTTTGTAAAGGGCGTTTATTTCTAATTTTACTTAGATGTTCACTAATGCGGTGTCTGAAAGGTCTGGACGTTTGTCCAACATAAAATAAAGAACAGATGCAACTGGCTAAATAGATAATCCAATCACTGCTGCAGTTGCCAAAACATCTTATTTGGTAAATTTTAGATGTGTTGCAGCTAGTAAATTCCTTAGTTTGAAACATGTGTGAGCAAGCACTGCAGTGACCACAAGGGTTTGGACATTCAAATTATTTTTTCACTTTATTGAAGCTCATGGGACATTATTTTGTTTACAACATGAAGGGTGATTATTGGAACCTTGGTCGCACAGCGAGACGCCATTTCTATTTGTAAATTGATAAAACAAACGGACATGTTTTCTACACTTTTGAACTGTTAGTAGTCCAGGCGATTGGGTTTGGACCCTTCGAACTATCATTTGGATCTAACTTTTGGAACTATCTGGGTTCAAACATTTGCTGGTTTGGTGTTTGAAACATTGACTTTTTTACTTTTGTGCTTCTGGCTTTTTTGAACATTTTTTGATAGTAAACTAGCTAATTTCCAACATATGTTTTCTTCAGCTATAAGCATTTTCATATTACTCTTTGTATTTATGGTTGTTTATATCACAGATGAAAAAAATTTGTTTTTGGCAGCATATTGGATTAATATTAACAACTAAGTGATTTAAGCCAGTATATATCATATGTTGTTAAACAATATATGCCCTTCTCAATTCAATCATATAGTTTCATAACTAAATGGTTTTATATTATGATGTTATTTGGGCTCAATCGTTATGAATGTGGGAAGTAGTTCAGATATTAATGTTTTTGAAACATCTATTCTGTATGGGTCCTTACATACTCCAGTGATGTTTTCATAGTGTACAAATATAATTGGATAGAGTTAGTCAATATTAACTATAGAGTAGTATTTCTTTATGGTCTGAACATGGGCCCTACATGTTTTTTATACTTAGAATTGGTATCAAAAGTTCACCGAATGTTGGCCTCAACCCCTTGATGTGAATTTTTGTGAGATGTTCTCATAATTTCCATGTAGTTTATGAATCCAGAATTTAAATCAGACTTAGTTATACAGGAATTTTTGGTGAATGATGGTCTGTATTGACATCTGATGCTACATATATACAACATATTCCAAAAGAAAATTTCTTTGACCAGGTGAGGTGGCAGAGATGAAGTCGGTCACCTTTTATTTAAACATATAAAGCAACTATGTGTTTGCTTCTAAGTGTAGTGGACTTTATTGAATATATACATGATATGTGGCTGAGACGAAGGTCGGCTACAGTCGTTTTTCATTAATAAGAAGTTTTCTTTGGACTACATACCTAATGAATCTGGACAATTGTTTCAAATCAAGGGTTGTTGTGAGTAACATTTGGTTAATTTTTATTTAAAAAAAAACGTTTTTTGTTATCATGTTCTGCTCATTATTAGAGTTCTATTAAACAGATGGTCTGCATTAAGTCAATATATGAGACTCATCTGCCTTAAGGGAGATTTATTTATTTGAATATATATCTACATATATTGGCTCATTAACAAGTATTGTCCAAAACTATTGATATATTTGGTTTATTTGACACTATGGATCTCACTAAGATATTGCAGGGCCTATCTGCTGATAGAGATAATCTATAGGTTTTTGGTTTACAGCCATCCAACTCCACCAATACAACTTTTGAAAAAAGAAAACCCCAAACATCTTTGTGGGTTATTATTTCAAAAGTTGACTAAAACAAGAGGACACTTAGGGCCAATATTTGGCATCTAAAACTTTTTAAAGCTTACAAGCTTAAGGATATTACACCATGAGGTCTGCGAGTCAGGATCCAAACCTTGGTGGGCCAAATTGATGACCACCTTTCTCAAGACTGGGTCCAAGCACAACACAATGCATTCATGTTTTTTGTAGACATTTTAATTGCTTACTATGAAAGAATGATTGAGACACAGATAGAAGAGGTCACTGCTAATTGCCAAGAGGCCAAGGTTTATGAGTCAGAAAGTTTTTTTAGTAGTTATCTAACTAATTTGGCCAAAGATTTATCAACATTAGAAGAACAGCTTGTAAAAAAGAAAATCCAGAAATTCCAAAGGGACATTGTAGATTATGAAAAAGGGAAACCCTTTGTTACCCATAAAAGTGTCAATTTTTCTGATTCAGGTTTCAAAACAACTAACAGAAAAATGAGATCAAGATCAATACTCAGAAAAAACAATACAGACATATAGTGGCACTTCTGAGGAGGATTCATAATCTGCCACTGATTTAGATTCCCTTTCTACCCAAGAATCTCCAGTAGCAAAAAGGAAACCTCATGCAGACCCTTTATGTATAAGAAATGTAGGGGGGGGGGTAGAAAACACAGAAAAAAACACATAGAACATTCAACAACTATTAGCAAAGATTGTATCACACTAAACAATGTACATAATATTTCTTCATACCAACTGTCTGATATACAAATTAAAGTATTGAATAAGGGTCTAAACTTTGTACTGTCTTTTGTTGTGCCTGAACATGTTTTGGTTAATGAACTGAATGAATTTTGCAGATTACTTAACCTGAAAATATTTTTTTCTGACACAACTAATAATCAAAGATCTACTGGGTTTCAATTTGGGAAATCCAATTTTCTGCCCCCCATGGACAAACATGTGGCTATTTTTAAGGAATGTGTTCTCAAAGATTTACATTTTTCTCATGAATATCAGACGATTAGACATAATCTAGCTAAAGTAGAAGAACAAGCCCTACAGGATGTTAGTTCTAATCATGACATAGTTATATTACCAGCTGACAAGGGAGGTGGCATTGTGGTGATGGATTGGGACATGTACCAGGAGGAGGCGGAAAAACAATTGTCCGATCCCCGCTTTGACATACATATGGTTGTGGATCCAACTCCCAATTTTAAAAAGAAATTGATTCTTTTCTAGACCTAGGCATGGAGGAAGGCATCATTAACCAGAAGACCTGTAGACAACTCAAGGTGTCAGATCCCATACTCCAATATTTATATTTACTTCCCAAGATACACAAAAATTCCACCTGTCCTCCAGGGTGACCTATTGTGTCAGGGAGGGGATCTTTGACTGAACCTTCATCCGCCTTCCTTACTGAATATTTGAAACCTTTATTATCTATGGTGAGGTCTAGGCTAAAAGATACTACCCAATTTCTTAACATCATTCAGGATGCACAATTGGAACCAGACTGGTATTTATGTACACTTGATGTCGCTTCTCTTTAGACAAGTATACCACATTGGGCTGGATTACAGGCCATTCAATATTGGCTAGAAAAATCACAATTATACACCCCTGGTTTCAACACACTCCTTATATCCTTAACTGAACATGTACGAACTAAAAACATTTTTTATTTCCATGGCAAATCATACTGGCAGGTTTGTGGCACAGCAATGGGAGCATCTTTTGCTCCTATTTATGCTGAATTGTTTATGGGCTTTTTGGAGGAACAGTTAATATATGATGATAGTCACAATCTTTTTCTTGACCATCTAGATATTTGGCGACGATATTTGGATGATTGTTGGATGGTGTGGTGGGGGGACCAGCCATATGTGCATGAATTTATCTGATATCTTAATGAGAACAAATTGTGCATTCAGTTTACATTACATATTGAGTACCATCAAATCATATTTCTGAATGTCACCATTACCAGACAGGAAGATCACACTTTAGAGACTAGGGTACATAGGAAATTTCCAGAATATAATACCCTATTACATGCCTCTAGTCATCACCCTCCCCACATCATCAACAACATTCCAAAGTCACAATATCTACTCATAAAACGTATATGTTCCTCCAAACAGTCTTCAAGAATGCCAACAGGATCTAACCAACAGGTTGTTCACTAGAGGATATCGTGAGGATTGCATTTCTCGGACAATAACCCAGGTGGACCAAATAGATAGATCTCAACTTTTAGACTATAAGGATAGAACTAGTCAAGATAGCACACAGAAATCACAACCCATTGCTAGTAACCACCTTTGGGGCCAATACCTATAGGTTCAAAAACATTATCAATAATCACTGGGACATTTTGCTTGCCCATGACCAATTGAATGGACTACTCAGCTCCAGATGTTTATTTTCTTACTGTAGAGGCAGAACAGTCAACTCACACTTAACTCATTACAAACATTATAATCCACCCATTACTTTACAGAAAACTCTATTTGGTGATACATTATTAGGTTGTGTTCCTTGTGGTCACTGCAGTGCTTGCTCACACATATTTCAAACTAAGGAATTTACTAGCTGCAACACATCTAAAATTTACCAAATAAGATGTTTTGGCAACTGCAGCAGTGATTGGATTATCTATTTAGCCACTTGCATCTGTTCTTCATTTTATGTTGGACAAATGTCCAGACCTTCCATGTGAAATTAGAAATAAAAGGATTTCAAACGCCCTTTACAAACACACTTTAACACACAAAACTGCCAAATTCACTTTTACTGTCATAGATAAAATACAAATGAACAGGATATCCAAAGCTGGATGGCATAATATATTAAATAACAAGGAATCTTCCTGGATAATCAGGCTAGGTGCTTTATTTAAACCAGGCCTGAATGAGTTAAGCTAATTTTTGCTTTGGATTGTCTGACTCGCTGATGAATCACTCCAATTAAGGTATTAAGCCTTTTTGGTTAATTTGTGTGTGTGTGTGTGTGTGTATATATATATATATATATATATATATATATATATATATATAAAAGCAGGAATTAGGGTTTGCTCTATTGAATATATTTTGTTGCACTGAAGAAGGCTTGAACTTTCAGCCGAAACCGGTTTGCTGTGGATATTCTATTTATGGAGCTTGCCACAATAAATCTTTAAGATTTTCATCTTTCCTTTGTGCTGCACTCCAACCACTGCATTCCTTCACTTTTCAAAGTTCTTAGTTCTCAGTAACTCTCATTATTTACAAAGATACTTGAATTCCTCCATTTGAGGTAGCTGCTGCTCCGTCTCACCTACTTTAAGCATGACCTGTGATTTGGAGTTTCTGATCTTCAGTTCAGCTGCTACTCAAACATGGACCATTTCAGTATACTCTGAAGATCACACAGACACTTGATGTTAAGAGAACATCATCTGTAAACAACAAGGGTGCACCACTCACAGCCACAAACAAAATACTATCTGCACCTCAGATGTATATTTTTATCTTATGCATACGAGAATCAAGAAAAATCATTGGCAGAGTTCTATGCTTACTTTAGAAGTATCAAACTCAATAGCGAGAATGTAGTCACAACTCTTGCTTTATAAAACAGTGAATAAATAACATCCTTCAGCATCCCATGAGCCCTAGACTTTTGTAGCATTTTCCAGAAGACATTTCTGGATATACAGTCACATGCCCTCTCCAGGCCCATGAAATATACACAGAGAGTACAGGCAAACTTTCATCATTTGTAAAGTCTTCTTCCCAGCATCCTGGTACTGCCTTTCCTGGGTTTACCAAAGACTGCTGGAAGGTTTACCCCAATTAAATAACAGGTACCAAAATCATGGACTGAAACAAAGTGCCAAAAAATTAATTATTCTATCCTTTGCGAAGTCATCTATTCCATAGCACTACCACATTAACAATACACCACTAAGAGATGACCCAGTTGTTTCTGATTTTGGAACTTATGCGGACAGTGACCTAACTTTTGACCAACATGTGTCTATTGTCATAAAAAGTCCTTCTATATTGCAAAGCTTATAAACAAAGGAATTGTGACTACATCTAGGGATGTCATTGCCCCCTTTACTCAGTTCTCATTAGGCCATTCATTGACTATAATGCCCCCTCAGGCATGTATCTGTCCAGACACATGCAACAACTTGAACATTCACATAGATACCTTAATAAAAGAATACAAAGCCTAAACAACATGTCCTACATGGATCATCTCATAGCCCTGTCACTATACTCTGGTTATATATACTGCTAAGAGATGAGTTGTGTCTGGCATACAAAGCATCCTCTAACCTAATACTGATGGATTCACTGGATATCAACAAGCCAAACAGCATTACAAATACTCACGCTAGGGATCTAAACGTCTTCTGCAACATCAACAAAGCAGTTTGGAGGGACAGGTATATCTCATAGAGAATACCACTGCTCTGAAATGTATTCCCAACTCACATGAAACAAATTTTATCCCTGTCCATATTCAAGCGCAACTTGCATCTATGGATGGAGAAACAGAAAATTTACCTCAGAACAGCTCCCTGTACTACTAGTGGACAGAAGCAGCTCCTAAGTGCATTATCCCATGCATGGGTCCCCTCAAATTATCTATGGTATGATCCTAGTTCTTCTCATTAGGGGTAACCAAATGGGGTAGTTTAATTTGAGCACAAAAAGAGAAATTGGCTTGGCTTAAAACAGCCCACATGGCTTGCAAGGGCAGTTAGCCTAGTACTTACCTGTGAACCTATAAACCTATGACTGTGATTCATCTATAGACTAACCACATTTTCCTGTCCCCGTTATTCTAGAAAGGGGAGAAACACACCAGTTTGCCATTCCAGAGGTAGTGCCCCATCATTTGATGCAACATTAAGAAGGGAAGTTAATCTTGATACTTCAACAATATCCAGCACCTTCAGCATTTCCATTCATATGTTATCCACTCCCAAAGCTTAGTCATGACAGTGACTTCTTCTGCAGAAATGAACTCAGTCCCATCAGATGTCTCTGGCACTATCTCTTCAAAGGTGCATATGTCTACCATGTTCAAAAATCTCTCAGAGTGTTCATTCTAGTGGCTGACAATGTTTACATTGCTGAGAACAGCCTCAGCAATGCTATTACAAATGAAAGTTTGTAGAACCTCTTTGAGGATATCTGAAGGTAAGTTTCTTTGGTCCTGTCAAATTTCTTTCACACCTCAGCCTTTACTTTGTCACTGTAACAACTGTCTTCTGGGCATGATGGTACCTACTTGATAAGTGCAGTCCCCCTGCCCCAAACATTTCATGGAAGGTTGCTTACTTTAAACTGGCAATGTCCCTCATTACTGGTGTTCCTAGAGGGGTTTTTTTGTTAGCCAGAGTAGATCATTAATCCACATGGACAATTTTCTGGCTCAGCCTAGGAATAGTAGTGAGTTAAGTGACTTGTTCAAATTTTACAATACGCACATACAACAAAATGAAAACCAATAACTTTTGTATTTAAATGAAGCTGCTGAGTGTTTTTCAGATTCTGATGAAGTCCATTTGTGATGAGAGCGCTCAGTGTAAATAAACTTGTGTAGAGTAGTATTGATGTTTCTTTATTGCATAACATTAAAGTTCTTGACTTGATCAAAGTCACATAATAGGCAGACACAGGCTGAGGGAATCAAAGCATGGACCACAGGATGCAACTTGCTAACACCTCATAGCCTTAATCCTTTGTGCTAATTTCCAGACTTAACAGATCCATTTAGCATCACAATGACAAACACTCAACTGATTTCATCCACATCTGTTCACCATTAGCTTTATCTACAGAGGATTATAAAGAATTAATTCAAAGGCTATGTCACTAGCATCTACCAGTATGAGGGAAAGCTATTCAGGAGGTAGGAGTTAAATTTGTCTTGTATAGAAGACCCTCTTAGGTATTCCCAGGACATCCTCACTACATCATTTTGGCATCCATGTCTGTCTAGCCTCCATATGACCCAATCTGACATCACAGGTGACCAAATAACAGCTCAGCATTTCTCTTGTCCAACGTATCCAGACCATATGACCTCAGGTTCGATGACTTGACTAGAATACCAAGCACTGACTGTTAGAAAAATGTCATCATGTATTAAATGCACTTATTATCTGTCTTTTGTTTGAACAAGGTATTCATTATGTCCAGAACTAGCAGAAAAGTCCAATAACAATTCACCCTTTGTGAGAAAATTGGGCAAGTTGGTCCTCTCAATCTCACTGTTCTAGTTATCTTTAAAATTCTGACATGAGAAGTGAAGTATCCCAGTAGGACATTAAAGTCGGTAGGTGGTACTACATATAGAACCATACCCACATCCTGCAAGGAGGGTAAATTAGGTGCATATGCATAGTAACAAATAGTTTCCTTGACTGCAGCTTACAGTCACAGTGAGACAATCTTCTCATCTACTGATATGAAGTCCAACAGTACAGAAACCAACATGAGGCCTATAAATAACTCAAGACTTGCTGGAGCCTTGCATTAGGAACAACTCCAGATAAGGACAGTGGCCACCTGTGGTCAAAAAGTCTGGTTCCAGAGACCACTTTGTGAATGCAAGTAAGGTTAACCATATCCGGCTGGGAAATGTTCATCCTCCTGCACAAGCACTGGTTTTTCCTCAGCATTGAGTTGCAGTCCATGTCACAACAGTCTTTTTCCATTTCCACAGTGTAGTCTATCCTAATCTGTCACATTTATACATGACACTTTACTGGCATTGCATCAGACTTCTACCTTTTGCTTTGCGTTGGTGAGTTTATAGGGTTGCTCAGTGTAATATCCTCAGAATGAACACAACCAGGTTTTATGAGTCACCCTCACTAAGGTACTCACAGGTGAACATTTTTCCCAGCTTTGTTTTCAGAGATGTCCAGCTTACCTCTTCCAGGTGAGGCTTTTTCATCATCATCATCAATCACATTTTTCACATTTTCTACATGGGGCTGAGGCATCATGTCAACTACCACCATCTCTGTTGATTCAATAACACTCTCCTACATTTTTCAGCACTCATGCCTGACTGTTGTAGGGCTTCTCTCATGCAATTAATCCATCTGTTTGCTGGAAGCCCTAATTTCTTCTTGCCTTCTTTCTGTCTGTCCCAAATCTTATTCACCACATTGTCTTCTGCTTTTTTGCACATATGCTCAAACCACCAAAATCTGTTCTCTTTTACACTCTCTGCAATTGGAGCTACTAGCTTCTGCTCTGATGTTCTCATTTATCTGTCTGCCCTGCAGTCTGCATCCTGCCACCCATCTCAAGCACTTCATCTCCATCACCTCTAACTTCCTCAGCTGCTCTGCCTTTACTCCCCATGTTTCTCTACCATACAGCAGTGCTGGTCACACCACTGCTTTGTACACCTTACTTCTCTGCTTCTTTGTCATTCTTCTGTCATATACTACCCTGCTACCTGATGTCAGTTGGCTGCAACCCCTCTGATTTTTGCTTTAACCTCCTCATCCAGACTTCCTTTCTCCTTCATCACTCCTCCCACAGACTTTAAGTTGTTAACCTGTTCCACTATTTTCCCTTATATATCAGTTTTCAGCTACTTCTGATTTCTCCAGTTTGCTGCCATTACAAACTGTCTTATCTGTACTCAGTTTCATCCCATGTCCAGTCAGTTTTGCATTCCATGCCTCTGTCCTTTTCTGAGGTTCTTGCTCAGATTCTGTCAGTAATGCCACATTGCCTGCATACAGTAACTTTGTTGTTGTGTTTCTTCCACCTTTCTTGCTGATGAAGTCCATCACCAATATGAGCAGTAGGGGGCTCAGAGGTGAACACTGATGCTTACCCACTCTCACTAGGAATCCTTCCATGAGACTGAACACTGTACATACCTGAGTCACTGAGTCCTGGTACACAGCCTGCACTTGCCTGCACTAATTCTACCAATGTTTCTAGGCTTTGAACCACTGCAGAACTGCCCAAATCAACTTTCTTGGAACTTTTTATATGCTTTTCCAAGTCTAGAAATGTCAGTTGGGCTCTTTCCTCATCTCTAGCTTCTTCTCAACTGTCTGTCTCACTGCAAATATTAGTTTAATATCATAATCTCAAGTTGAAACCAAAAAAGACGGAAGCCCTCCAAAAAAAACCAGTAACGAAAAACAGGAGTGCAGATAACTTTGGAGAGTAACCACGAACTTGGTTCAGCCCAGTTAAAAGAATTTTTATTATTATTCCACCGCCAAAACACATCTCAAGTTGAGATACATGCAGATGTAAAATGAGAAACACAGATGTTCGAATTTTCATCTGGCTGAACATCTCATTGTTTGAAAGTTTATATTAGAAAATGCACTGTGCATTCACTAATATAAAATCAAAGAAATGTACAGAGATCGTGGTACAGTGGGGTTTGGGAAATTCATCCCTTTCCTCACTGTAGTGCGATCTCGGAGTTGGAATATATAGCTAGCAGGGGGTGAAGGGGACCTCAACCCCCTGCAGAAATGTGATGTTAGGTATAGGAGTTTATTTTACATGAGTTCCTATACGGAAGTCACGTGATGTGTTCTGAAACAATGTCGAATCTGCTGAATTCGTTCAGCTGATTCAAGATTGTGACTTGTTCTTTATTTTGACTTTTAAGTTTTGCTTTTGATGTGTCGAACAGAAATTATTATTGATAGTAAACCACAAATATCAGGTTAGTTGTGCTGCATCCTGATTTGAATCTGAACTGCTTATCTCCTATCTTACTTTCTACTACTCCACGCATTTGTTTATCAGTCACACTGATCAGAACTTTCATGCAGTGTGACAGGAGTTTGATACCTCTGAACTACCCACAGTTGTGGATGGCCCCTTTGTTCTTGTACACTAGTTTTCAACTCTTCTTTATTTGGTTCCTCCTTTTAGAATAAACAAAGTAAGGCATAGGTGAAACCATCATGGTAAGATGGTGATACAGTATGCCTATATTTCAATGTATATTATTTATTTATTCTAAGACAGGGCACTAATAAACAGGTGTTATAAAAATGCTTGACTGTCAGACAGTGTATCATCATCATTATCACATCATTATTCTCTCAAGTGCTTGTCCTGGGTAGTGGTTGGAGCAAGCTCTGCAAGGAAGACCAGACATCTTTAGCTAAACAATTGTCTCCAACTGATAGTGTGGGATCCACAGGTGTTCCCAGACTAGCTGAGAGATATAACCCCCCAACATATCCTAAGTCTGTCCCAAGACCTCACCTCAGTGGGGAATGCCTTGACACACCCCCAGTGCGTGGCCTAATTCTGTCACAGAATGTATCCCCAGCTACCTTGGGAAGGAAACTATTTTCAGCTGTTTGTAATTTAACAGCTCATCCTTTCAGTTACTACTCAAAGCTCATGACAACAGGAGAGGGCAGGGACATACACTGACCAGTAAACTGACAGCTTCGTCTTACAGGACTTTGCCATGACTTTGGTATGCATCCAGTCCATTGCTTGCAGTACTCCTGTCACTATTTCAATCCATTGGTCAGTCTTCTGATCCACTCCACCCTCACTTATGCACTAGACCTTGAAACAGATAAACTCCTCAGTCTGAGGTAGGTGTCCATGCCCCACGTGCAGAGTGCAAGCAACTTCTTTCCAGGACAGAACCATAATGTTTGATCTGGAGAATCTGATTTTTATTATAGTTGCTTCACACTTAGCAGCAAATCACTACAGTGGAGGCTGGAGATGACAATCTGTTGAGGCTAAGAGGACAACATCATCTGCAAACAAGGACAGTGCAACCCTAACATTTTCAAACATGGTACTTTCAAGGTCTTAGTCACAAAGTGATATCCTGTGCTTAAATATGAAAAATAAAATGTAAAACAAGAATACCCATCATAGGTTTCTTGTAGGTGATACTCAAGTTATGCCTTTTGCAGCCCAGACACTGTAATCTCACGGGTTTAACCAACCTATGTTAGAGTCCAATGCCCAATCTGAAGTTATTTGACTTGAGAATGGAGCTGACAAAGAATGTAGATATTTTTATTTATCCTCACTGTGTGCATATCACCAGCATATTTATCACCACTCTGTACATGTCATGAAACATTTATCACCTCTCTATACGGGTCATCAATCATCATAAATCAGGTCAATGTATTTAAAAAAAAGGACTACACCCACCAAAATGATGCATGCAAGCCATACAAAAGTAACCATATCCCCATAAATAAATACCTTAGAAAGTAAATAAAGAAACATTAGAATGAAAAATTAAAAGAAATTAACTATATAACTAAAATAAAATATAACCCTGCTCTAGCTAACTGGAAAATTGCATTGACAGCAAAGGGGTTTACTATGAGTATTTGATTGCTAGTAGCTCATGACATGCTTGCTTGCTGCTACATGTCCTAAATAACATGTGTCTGAACTCCCACTAGTCCAGTCTTACTTATCTAGCTCCCCACCACCCAACTCTATTGAATTGCATATTCTCACCTGTGCCCTCACTGTAACCCTAAAACTCCAACCTGGTCCTTAATCCTAACTGTAAAACTCCCCCCCCCTTTAATATTACATTTCCTGATTGCTCCCAAAACCTAAAACTCCACATTCTCTCCCTAAACCTCAAGTCACAGGTTGCTCCTCAAAACCAATAATTCCACCCCCTCTCCCTACACCTTAAATCTCTGATCACTCCCGACACTTAGAACTCTACTTCACACTCCCTAAACCTAAAGTCCCAGATCAATCCTTAACCATAAACTCATCTACCACTCCCTAACCATAAAAATGCACTTGCTGTCTAAGCCTAAATACCCCACCCCAATCACTGCTTGAAAACTGAAGATATGCTCCCTCCTCATGGCTGCATTTACCTTGATTGAACTCAACTACTTGTTTGGGCAAGATGTGGCACCTCCATCCTCTCCACATGGCTATCATTTCTTGCCTAAATATGTACTCAGGTTTGAGCACTAGCAGCATACCTTGCAATCTGCAAGATGAATCCTTGGCTGTGAGACAGTGGTCTTTCAGTTCCTGGGACTTGGACACTTGCAGTAGACCCAGCAAAATGGATGCAAAACTGAAAAATCTATATTAAACAACATTAAGCTAAAATATAAACTTAAACCACACTTCTTTGAGATCTTAATACCCCACCCCCCAAAAAATACACTATTACAACAATACAAAAAACAAACACAATATATATATCTACTTTATTTTGTTGAATCTCATTTCACTGAATTTCATTTCACTCCAACCACATCACTGAAAACTCAAATTACTGAAAACTCATTTCACTCAGTCTCATTTCACTGAACTGCAGTTAGTATATATGGCACTGTGTAGAGTACTGCAAGGCAAGTAAAAGGTATACACCCTTTTCCTCACTGTAGTGCAATCCTGGAGTTAGTATATATAGTTAGGGGGGTGTGGGGGCATAGCCCCAACCTTATTTATTTTATATTGTATTTTACCAAACACTTCAAAAGAAGAAATTTTAAACAATACACATGCATAGTTATAAAACCAATGATTAACTCTCTCTAAAAGATAATATGTACTCAAAATAGCTGGGGGCTATGCCCACACACCCCCCAATGTGGGGGGCTGTGCCCCCCACATGACCATTAACTATATATACTAATTCCAGGATTGCACTACAGTGAGGAAAAAGGCATATACCTCTTAACTGACTTGCAATACTCTATACAGTACCATATATACTAACTGCAGTTCAGTAAAATGAGATTCAGTGAAATGAGTTTTTAGCAATTTGTGTTTTCAGCGATGTGGTCGGGGTGAAATGAGATTCAAGGAAACAAAATAGACCCATATATATATATATATATATATATATATATATATATATATATATATACATATACATATACATATACATAAGGTTAAAATTTACCTCGAGCTACAGTACGAAGTTAGTACATGTGAGGCATGCATTTAACCTTAATGCCATACTCATAGAATTTTGCAAATCATGTGGTACAGTTACCTCCACAATTTGAATCTTTCATGTCTGGATAGCCACTTCAAGATTACAGCACATATCTTGTGTCTCTATCTTATTTACTTACCAGCCAAATACTACACATTGCTCAAAAGTGAAAAAATATATTTAACATCAGCTCTGTGGTGCACAACGATGATGCCCTAACTGGAGTCCTGATGACCTGGGTTTGATAAATTACCCCAGCTCCTGAAGACATAGTGGGAGGGGACTGGAGTTTTGCCAGCTCACCTACACTGGAGGACAGGAGGATGCTTTAGTTAGTGCTGCTACCCTCAGTCAGTGAGAATTGGGGAAGGGTACAGCACTCACCACTACAGACCGGGGATGCACCAGCAGATATTCCTGGATTCCACAGTTGCATCATTGCATATGTTGCATATGGAGTCAATATTATGGGTACAGCATGAAACAAAAAAAAAGTTTCTCCTTGGCAAAAGTTTGATGCTGCACTGAAATGCCTTGATTCATTTCTGGTTCCAAACATCAGATTAACTCCTGTGGAACAGTTGGAGTCATACGAGCAGAGATTTAAGACAGGCACCAGGAGTAGCCAATGGGGAGTTCTGGAGAACGGGAGCAAAAAAACTTAATAAAAAAAGAAGAAACATATATGCTTTCAAGAATATAGAAGTAAAACTGTCAGAGAAAAATGTGTCTCAACTGTAAACTCCTGAAATTCTTGTGCTGCAAAGAAAGTTGGCTGAAAAATAGAACCTTTTGATTCAGATATTTGATTTATTCCTCACTGTCAGAATGATTAGCTGAGAAACCTGAAAATGTGCAGTATGCACCATTTCTGCATATCTGTAAGGAAGAAACAATTTGCCTCTTTTACCTCCCTTCATTAAGAGAAAGATACAATAGCAGTAATTAAAATGTAGATATGACTGTGAGCACAAAAATAATTTATTACATATCTGGTCTTTACAAAAGCACTAGGTCCTAGCAGAGTCAACAGATGCTTATGCTACTGAAGAGAACAGAAGAGAAGAGAAGAGAGGAAAAAGAAGATATAAAGTAAGGGGGGATGTGAGGGGCACAGCCCCCCACATTGGGGGGTGTGGGTTATATATTCTCTTTTGGAAACAGTTATTTATTGCACTTGTAAGTATCACTGTGTATAGTTTAAAATGTTTATAATATGTGGAGGGCTACGCCACCCACACCCCCAATGTGGGGGGCTGTGCCCCCCTTTACTTTATATACTAACTCCAGGGTCACACTACAGTGGGGAAAAGGCCATTTATAACATTCAACGAAATGAGTTTAAAAGAAATGAGTTTTCTGTGAAGTGGTCCTAGTAATTTCATTTTCAATCAAGTGAGTTTTCAATCAACTGTAGTAGACCCGTATATATATATATATATGTATATATATATATATATATATATATATATATATATATATATATATATATGTGTGTGTGTATATATATATATATATATATATATATATATATATATATGTATATATATATATATATATATATATATATATATAAAACAGAGTGTTGATAAACTGTTTTCCACTGCATTTTTGCAGACAGGAAGATAAACAGTATCGGTGCATCTAGTTGATATGGTTACCTCCTGTGTCTCTGTTTCTGCAGAGCAGTACTGACTTGCACAGTTCTGTAATGGGAGGGGCATGAAAAAGGCAGCTGTCTTGATATTTTACACACAAAAATGTTCTTTTGTTTCTAAATATTTTTATTAAGTATTATAAACAAATAAAAAATACCATAGCAATGTATCTATAGAAATTGCATCAATACATAAAATGTATTAAACATTAATAACAAAAACAAGATCAACTACTTACAAGGTGTCTACTTATATAAGAAAGATGACAAATTCAAGTATTTAAAAAATGTATATTTCACAACTGGTTTAATGTCCATTTATTTAACAAATTATTCCATGAATTAAAGAGGAGGTCATTCTAGTGGTTCTTTAATTGATAAAATCTGCAATTGACAAGTTTTGGTTGCAATGTTAATTAATTCTTTCATTGATGGAGTAGAAACACTTTCCCAATTTTTTGTGATCACCTTCCTTGCAATTGACAGGAGAGTCCAAAGAAGAGAACAGTCCGTTTTCTTAACACATGCAGGAATTGGGGTATTAAACAAAACTAATAAATTGTTTCACATGAAATTATCATGAAACAGTGCTTGTAAAAAAGAACTGAGATCATTCCAAAATGGTTTAATTATAATACATTCACAAATCATATGTTTCCAATCAGCTTTAATATTCAACCCACGTGTCCAACAACCAACTTTCTTTTTAGACATTAATTCAATTTTATGAAATGCAATAAAGGCTTTATGTATAAATTTCCAAGAAAATAATTTCCACTAAAATGGCATTGTGGTTCGTGCAGAAGATGTAAGCATAATTTTTTCTCACTTTGACTCAGATATTAATTGTTAATAGTTATAAAGTAATCCCAATAATTATCGTTAAATTATTTAATTTAGTTTTATTCATCTTATAAATTTTAGATAAAGATCCTTTCTCTGGGAAGTTTTGATGCATCAACATTATCAAAATGTCTAAGAACTTTGGAATCTCCTTTTTTATAGATGAATGCATCAAACTTACTCTCTTTTCTACAGCATAGCTACAGTTTTGAATATCCAGCCACATTTCATTGTTTAAGTTATATCTATTTAATATAAAATCTAGTGACTGCAACTTTTCTTTGTCCATTAATTGAAATCAAAACATTAACTATTTTCTTTAAAAGTATTCATTGTGAAAGTATTAAATGTGTTGATATTGTTTTGTGTATATGCTATAGGAAATGTTAAGAATAGCCAAGCTTTACATTCTGGCTCTTTGTATATACAATTTCTGAAATTAAATATTGTCATGGTGAAGAAAAAATATTTTCTGACTTTTCTCTAAATGTGATACTACATTTAAGCCATATTACTATCATATAAAGTAATATAACTAATTATCGTTGCACATCAGTGACTCCTTATTTTGGTTATAAGATGAAAATACTTATTTGTCATTTAATGATGGCATATTTTTTATGCACAATCTCAAGTTTTAGTAAGAACATCCCACTTTGGGTATCTAAAAATAGGATAATGCTAATAGTTGGCCACATATTTTGTATAGCGATCCAATTGGTCATTTTTAGCTTTTACAACGTATGTCATTGTTCATTTTTAGCTTTTAAATAGTATGTCTTTGTTATTATTGGAGCTTTTCTTCCCGGGCCTCTGCTGAAAAAGGACATGTGTCTAGTCATACTTTCCCAGTAAACAAATGTAAAATAAATAAAATAAATTTGTAAGTGGTATTTTCTATTACTAAAATAGTTTTATAGAAAGTATTGATAGGTTCATAGGTTCATAGGTTCGTACTAGGCTATCTGCCCAAGGGCATTTATAAGCCTAGCCCATAGTTATTTGGCTTTCGCCACCCCTTTAGTTTGAATAAAACTATGCCTATTATTTTGCTGTGCCTCTATCAAGCAGTGACACTGAAGTAATCCCTGGGGTATATCTGCGATCCCCCATTGATTGATAGAATTACACACAGAACTACTAACCTGTAATGCCCAAATATTATGGTTTTGATGAAATGTTAGTATTCTGTGATACAATAGTTGTCATGTGTTTTGTCAGCAGTTGCCTTAGTCGACAGCCAAAGCTGAAGGATTGTTTGTGTGAGCATCTAGTTTATTGAATGGACATTTCATCGTATGTTTGCTTTGCCAAGTGGGATAGGTGTTTGTGTGTGTGTGTGTGTGTGTGTGTGTGTGTGTGTGTGTGTGTGTGTGTGTGTGTGTGTGTGTGTGTGTGTGTGTGTGTGTGTGTGTGTGTGTGTGTGTGTGCATGTGTGTGTTAGGATGTGTGATTTAGCATGTGTGTGTGTGAGTAAGAGAGAGAGAGAGAGACTGCGAATGTTTAGGGTTAGGATGAGGGTTGATTTAGTGTGTGTGTGTGTGTGTGTGTGTGTGTGTGTGTGTGTGTGTGTGTGTGTGTGTGTGTGTGTGAGTATGTGTATGTGTGCGCACATGCATAGTGAGTGTAAGAGCTATCTTGTGTAGTGGTAGTGTTATAGGAAGGGCTTTTTAAAGTTAAGATGCAAGTTAGGGTTGGGGCAGGGTTAGGGTTATGCTCCCCTTACTCCACCTTAGTAATGTATGCTAACCCTAACCCTGGCCCTGCCCCTGACCCTAACATGCATCTTAGCTTTAAAGAAAGCCCTTCCTGTACACTACCACTATTGAGACAAATTTGAGCCAACTTTTTTCATGCTATGGGTAGTGCATTGTGATGGAAATGTGCTTCATTTTTCAATGTACCGACTGTCGATGTGTTGTTTATAGGATATAATGAATGTTCGACATTTCATGGTGCACGTTTTTTATGTTGACCAAGTGACTTGTCGATCCTTCATTATGCAATCAATATAGCAAATCAAAAGACAGCAATGCAACAGAAGTGGGAAAATATAATGTACAAATGCAGTTGTGCCTCATTTAAAAAAAATCTACTAAAACAAATTCAAGAACAGATAGTTACATTTTTTTTTTACTGTGTTTGCAAACACATTTCTCCAACATTAAGGATAGCAAAAAAAAATTCTTCCTACTGCTGCAGACACTGGTGTGGTGAGTAGCAGAACAAGTTATTTGAATTAACAGCTCTTGGATTACAATGCTAGGTTTGACAGCTCAGGAAGAATGTGGGGGAGAGTCTGGCAGTGCTCACAGCACAGAACTACAAAATAATAAATCTTACAAAAGCTTGCTGTTTAGCTACTGACTTTGGCTATAGTTGTAAAATTGGTCTGAACTGTTTAAAATGGGTCTTGACAGGAAAGGGTCTATATCAGTTTATCGCAATGCAATTGCAGTGAACACTGGATCGTCGACACTCATTCAGCAAAAATCATTTCAGTGATTTGCTGAATTTACAGAGGGCAAGTAAATACTTGCCCTACAGTACAACCTTGCCCTTTTCTCCACTGTAGTGCAATCTTGGAATTGGTATATACAGTTAGGGGGAGTGTGGGGAGCACAGCCCCCCACACTGGTGGGGTGGAGGGGCTAAGCCCCTCACTTGGGTGTGTTCGATTTGTGTAGCGGTCAGCCTGTTGTGCTGTGATGAACTGATATAGACCCCAGTAAAGTATATGATGGTCATTCGGGAATAAAATGCAAGCACACCCACTACAGAAGGTGTGTTGGATGCCTGCGACTTAAGACTGCTGCCATTCTATCTCAATGGACTAGGAAGACAACATAACTTTTTTTGTCTAGAATGTCTCGTATAAAGGGGACCTGAAATGGATTCTAGGAAGGGGAAAATAAATCACTAAAATAAGTTCACATTAATATATCAGAGCCCATGTAAGACATTTTGTGGAAAAACATATTAAAGATTTATAAGAAGCACCTAGAGATGTTGTAATGTATTAAAATAGCTCAGAAAACACAGATACATTAAAAAAAAACATTTTGAGTTCCAGAAGGAGTTTTACTTTAAGTAAATGACTGGTTATTGATATCAAGCTCTTTCTCTCCATCCTTATTCTACTCCAAGTCGCAGAGGCCATTCAACACTGCATAATGTATGAACAATTAATAAAAGTTACTAAAAGACTAGGAAGAGAGTAACACCCATTTCTACACCTCTTTCAGTCAGAGTGGAGTGGATCTTCTTATTTAATTAGTTACTATAACTACTTATTTGAACTGAAATGGATGTGTAGAAGCCTAACTTGAACCACCTGCTGCCAAGGCCTGTTGTTTTTCAAAAATGTTAAGTTGGATGGTGAGCCACCCTACATGGCTACTCCTATTTTGTGAGGGATAACCTTGTACATTAGGGAAAGGGGAGAAGTGTGGGTTGCTACACTGAGGAGGTATACCATTGTCTGCACCAGAAATCTCTCTGACATCACCTTTTACCATCCTTCATTTTATTTTAGTTTCTAAGTACAACTTATATTATACAACCATTACCTTATTCATTTTCTCCTTTCTGAAAAGGGAGGTTGGCCTGCCATCGCATTTTTAATACTCTGCAAAAGGAACTGTTGCTTATACAAATATTGTATTCCACTAGTCCAAAAGATGAAATTTTCTACATAATGTGTACAAATAGAAATTGACTGCATTTTATAAATACCACGCCGTTGCTGCTGTTTTCACATCAGTGTTAAACCTGTAGACTGCCATGACCTCCCTCCACAATCTTTGAAGATACTACACCAGACATTCTCCATATGCATTCATTTATTTATTTACTTACTTTTTAATTTATTTTGTTTCTCAAGGTGCAGAACTGATTAAAAATGACCTATTGTAGGTGCACCGTTATATGTAAGAGGGTTTATTAATTGTGTAATTTTGAAAGTAGATAGGTAAACAATATGCTTTGAATGGCCACTTAAATTCTAAGATAGCCTTGATGTGTCCTGAATAACACAGAGTAGTTCCAATTACTCCTTTTTGCAATAGTTTCTGCTATGATCATGAAAGCAGTCTATGGTGCCTCTGTAATTTTAACATGATACAGAAATAGAAGAAATCCATGAACAGTTTAAAAATGTGATCTATTTTTTGCACCTGCTCTGTGATGCGGAGGAATAATGGACTGACTGCACCCTAGTGATTCATGTTCAACTAGTTGAGGGGACTGGGTGGGTAAGGAGAGAAGTGAGCTTCCAGTGCCAGCTCAACCAACTGTCATGTCCTGGAGGGTAAAGTGACAGCTCAGCTCATTGTGTTGGGAACACCTACAGGAGTAAAAGTGTATAACCCACAGCAAGAAGCCTAATGTGACCACACAGCATAGAGATTTGCAGCATAAACGGGAGGTTGCATGAGAACATTAATGCATATGCACCACTGGAGAAGCAGCAATTGGAGAGCATGTAAGCTTCCCAGGGAGGACGAGATAGACTAATCTGCAGGATCAGTATTATGGCCTACATCCTAATACCCAACTCCTGCCTTCAACAGAGAACAATTAAGCTGGATGGATTTCACTCTGACGAAGGAACAAATGGATCAAGTGGGTGCAGGAAGGGGAAAGTCACTGGGAAGATTATGTGAACCAACAAAAAAAAGAAAGAAAAAACTTGATCTGTGTTTTTAGTCATTATTACTACAATAAAATCATTTTGGCGTTTGATAATTTGGGCAGGCAATATTTCTGCATATTTCTTTAGATTAATATTACCTTTGATGTAAAGATGCAACTTATGTTCCATGCCTTTATTATATTTTTGAGGTATTTAAATATTTTATTGTATAACCTGTTTCTCTCCTCTCCTTTGCTATCTTTCATTGCAAAGTTACTGAAATTTCCCATTCTGTCCTCATAGAAATCACATCTTAGACTATGCACTGACTTGATTCTAAATGGTCCATACCAAGTATAGACATTTTCATAGATCAGTAGTCCAAAACACTTTTGCACATGTGGGTAGACCCAGCTCTGTGATGCAGAGGGATAAAGTCATGATTTCTCCCTGGGTGACCTGAGTTCAAGTAGCAGCTTGATGCTGGAACAGCCTAGCAAAGAGGATGGGAAATGAGCATCATATGGCTCTTCCATCTTTCACGGAGGGATTAGTGGTTTTCCGGTCGTCACTAGTGTTCGTATGCAAACAATGTCTTGCATGACAGACAAGGACCATTATGGAAAAGACATGGGCTTGATGCTCTGAAGCTAGTACTGGTAGCCCCTGGGGGCATATGCATGAGTGCACATGTTTCTTAGAATTCCCCTAAGTGATGAAGGTGCTTACATCAGGAACCAGGTGTGGGGTTAGAGGCTAAAGAGAAAAATATCCCTATAGTTAATGTTCTAAATGACAGAAGGCTGCAAGAGATGAGTGGTGCTGAGTCATTCCCTGACCTAGGAACAGTTAGGATTTCTTCTGTAACATGGATAGCTCTAATGTGAAAAGGAGAAATCAGATCTTCAGGCCACTGGGATAAGGAAACTCTTCCATGGTAGTTTCTATCTTCATCTAGAATATATATAAAAGGAAATGCCTTCACATTTAACTTTTAATAAAAAGTTTGCTTTTTTTGGGAATCCCTAACCAGGCCACCAAGCCCTTCCTCGCTCTTCTTTGGGGAACAAATGAGTCAGACCAGCCATATTACCAGCTGAGGCAATAGTCAAGCTGAAGTGAGCCATCATCCATGGGAAATTTGGATTTTGTTTTTGTTTTGTTATGCACTGTGCATAGGTCTCATCTCCCATACCTGACAAGCAGTGATATCAGTGTGGAACTTGTCTGCAGATAACCAGCCATAGTGTTCCTCAGATGTTCCCACTGCTCTGCAGCCACTGGTATTAGATGTGGACTGTAGCTCCAACCAAAAATACCTTCCCACCCTGGGATAGGTGAGCCAGCAAAATTGTGTCCATTTCCACCTACCTCCAGCTAACTTCTCAGAGACTAGGTCCACTAAATAAAATCAAGTCTCTAGGACTACAGTCAGAGTTCCATCCCTTTGTATTTTTTTCTGAAGATTTTTTTTGGTCTGCATATCCCTCCACTATATGTGTATGTGTGTGTGTGTGTGTGTGTGTGTGTGTGGTTCCATACTTGTACTGAGTAGGGTTCTTGTATGTGTCAAATCAAGTTATTAAATACATGCAATGATAGTATTATAGATGGTTATGAGAATATAAACCCACAATACCACAAGTGAAGTGAATCCGAGTCAGAGTTCCTATGATTGTTGCAACTATAAAAGTAAAAAACAGTATGTATACCAATAAATTTGAACATTATTTTTGTGATGATTGGGGAGTGACAGACAAATATAGGGATACTGGTATGGTTGAATGGAGCCCTGGTCCATTGCCTCTGCCTGTGGCACCATTTGACCATGATCCAGCTCTGCTTGCAAAGCTTTTAAGTTACATCATGACTCATTTTAATTTGCAATGCATATTTTATATTGAGATATTGTGTGTATGTCATATATGAGCATCATTACTTGGGATGAGAGTGTGATTTTATGTTTCTGTTATTCTTAATGTGTGCTGTAAGTCAGACAGCAAGCAAATGTGTTTTTTTTTCTTTCAGAAACTGATATAGTTTAGGGGAGGAGTAGGTGTGAGTTTATTCACTTGTTTGGGTATCTCTTAGTCTTTTTGTTAGGAAGCAAGGTAGCTGACTTGTTAGGATGAGGTTTTCATTCACATTTTATGCCTCAGTAATCTGAGCTACTAAAGGAGTACTTTTTGTGGAAGGAAGGATAATGAGCTGTGAGGGCTCCAAGGCATACTGCTGTACTTATCCTATAGCTTGTCACTTAGCAAGGAAATGCAAATTGCTTATGTTTGTTTACATTTTCCCATTAAGTTCCACTGATTCTTCTTCAGTACCATTGTCACTCTTTTTACCATAAGTGCCAAGAGGCTGTTTTTTTTTACAGCAGATACATGTGAACAAAAGTAGCAATGATTTAATAAAATGTAAAAGTAAGCAGAGTTTAAATTTACAAAGTGGGGACTTTTTTGTCACTTTCATACAATTTATATTGCGCAATTGCGTATACATTCTGAGAGAAGGACTTCTAAGTTTCAGGACTTAAATACTCTATAATAAGAATTTAACCACTGTAGCAGTGAGAATCTATTTAAAATCAGAAAAAAACTGCATTTTTTTCCATTTAGTATTAACAACTTACCTCATGTGCTCTGTAGGAGGTATCTTCTTAATCTTCTGATTTAAAAGTAGTACTTGATTTTCTCAGCCAGGGAAGCAGTTTGTTTATTTTCATCAAATGCTTATCTTTTGAACAACACTGAACACAATCCAAAGAAACAAAGTAGCTAGGTAAAAAGAAAACACAGAGACATTATTTCACAGAAAGTGTGGTCAATTACTGAATCAGTTTGCCTGTAAGTAGTAAAATCAAGGGCAGACAAGTTCAATCATGCATGAGATAAGCATGTAAGAATTCTTTTATGAAGGATGGAGAAAATAAATAGTTTATTGCAAAAGTATGAGGCAGCATATTCAATATACTGATAAATGGGTGCATTAAGCATGCAAGGTGACCTTTCTGCTATTGCAGTCTACATTTCTTTAGCTGGGTGGTATTCAGAGAATTTGGAAATGTAGTCTGTTTTCAGTAGGCATACCAGTCATTCACAAAACTTCTTTCTCTGTGATTATCCTAAATCTCCACAGTATGATATTTGTTATGACATTTTGCATGTACAATAATCTAGTTATTAATCTTATTTTAAGCTGCACTGTTCCGCTGACGCTACGAATGTCTGTTGGTATGGCGACCTCATTTGGTCACTCCCTTGTCCTCTTCGTGCAGATAAGACCCAGCACTGAAATGGACATGACACATTCCTTTGCTTGGACTGTGAAAGCTAGATATTAAGTTGTCTACGAAAGGATCAGTCTTAGTACTTCATTTGTCATGTTGCACAAAATTCATCCAGCAGATGTAGGGAAAAAGATATATAAAGATTTTGCTTCTTTGAAAATACAGCTTTAGCTAGTATTATTTTAGGCTTTATTAACTGGGTGGCCTGGGCCCAGATCAGTTGTACTCTGTTTTCACTGGACCACTATGAGAAAATGCAGTGAATACAAGTGCTGATATGATTAACAAAAACATAAAGAGAGCAAAGTTAACATATACTGGTTCTGTACATCTATGCTTGCAAATATTGTTAAAACTAATGAGATGAAAAGCTCTAGTGCAGTCAAAAATACAACATAAAAAAGCACACAGTTTAAAACTGACAGACAAGATATTAACCGAGTGTACAAGAAGGACTATACAATGTATGTGCAAAGATTTTGTATAGAATTTATATTTACTTGCAAGTATTATGATAAAGTTCACTATTTAAAAATAAGCAAAAGGTTGCAGTAAACATTCACTACAGACAGGTTTATTGTAGTTTTTATCACTTAAATGTAGCTAAGATGATAGATGTTTGATTGGAACACAAAAGGGTAGTAGAATAAAGCACCTAGTAGAAAAACATGAGTAGTCTATAGTCTGGCAGCTTGTGCAGAAGATTAATGTTTTGAACTATTAATAAGCTGCTTTCTGTGTCCATGGTAGAGGATTTAATTTCTTCCACCTTCATTTGCCTGTTGAGTGACCCTGAGCAGGTCACTTCACTAAATAGTGTTCCTGTGTCACTCCTGAAAAAGGACAATTTGTCCAGTGGATGCCTCTTATAGCTAGACAGCAAGATCAAACCTTAAATAAAGAGACTTTGGCTTTACTTTCCTCCTCAAAGTGTGTGTGTGGGGGGGGGGTGAGGGGAGGCTTGTGAGCTTCCCATATGCATTCCCTTTTCAATGTCCTATGAAAAGGCTTTCAGGGGGAGCTTTCCCTACAAAACAGACTGAAAGGCTACTGTGCAGAAGACCACAAGTAAGATGTAAAGTCAACAGGTCACTCCTGTCATCAGTCCTCCTTCTCTTTGTTGAGAAAATGCCAGAAAAATGCTTTGCCATAGTTTAACCTACTTCATAAACACAGCAACTATTGTTTATGATTTCCAGCACTCAGTCTGAAAAGCATACTGCATATCTTAGCACAAAGCATGTGCCTCCAGGTCGATGAGAGATGAATTAGTAATGGCAATTTAATAGCCTCTGACATATGAATTTTAATCAAGTAATGATACACTTTCATCACATTAAAATCCATACAGCTCACAGAGGGGCATAGGCCCTGTTCTTCAAAGTCACTGTATCCTGCTTCCCTTAAATTGTGTAACAGGTGTTGAATTGTGAACAGTTTGGATCTCTTATACACCTGATGCTGCCCTCTCAGACTGTGACCCTAACCAAAGGCAACATCACTGGTAGTAGAAAGCTCATTAATGATCTCTGGGTTATGTAACCAATACATGCTTCTTAAAAGGCAAGATCACACTACAACACATCAAAAGGTTTTCACATTAAACACTCTAAATAAATAAGGCAAAGGAAATCAAGAGGAGGAGAATACGATTAGTAAAAGGTAGTCTGCACATTTAAGGAAGACAGAAAGGATAACATACATGTTACAAGACTTCAAATATAAACAAAATGCACAGTCTATATTTGTAGTCATATAAATACACCATACAAATAATCTAAACTCTTGTGTCTAATCCTTCTCAGCACGTCTGCTAGTGAGTTCTCACCATCACTCTGTGGTATTTGTTGTTATGTTTTATGAATGATATGTGACAGTTTGTAGCATCACTGTTTTGCACAGCATTCTCTCTTCCACCCCCTCCCCACCCCCATATTTCTCATTTCTTTACATTGGGTTATGTTAAGCAGAAAGCCTAGCATAGTAGATATCAGTAACACTACATTACTCAACATACTTAACAAAACACTGTCTCAGATCACTGTTAAAATCAATATGAGACAGGATGGAACTGGAAGACCTGAATAAGTGTGCCCTGAAACAGTGATACAGCAGAAACACAGTAGTACAGCATTCAGCAAATATAGGCGACAGATCCATCCAAAAGGGCTGTGAAAAGCATCTTACTGTTGTCAAATTTAATCCCATGGAAGCTACATTTCAGAAGCACAGCAATCCTTTTCATATGAAAGCAAGCAATAATTGATTAATTAGACATGCTTAGATTTACAATGTATTTAATCGAATGCAAAATGTCTTATATTATATATGACATTATATTTCAGTGAAGACAGTGCTTTTAAAAGACTGGTGAATTTGAAAACCTGCATAGTAAGTGGACAGCCACAATATGATTTAGTCACACCTCCATTCGATGAGTACAAGAAGCTGACAGTAACAAGGCTCTAGGCAACTTTTAATGCACATGTTTTAAATGAAGACATATGTTTTGCATATGTTTTGTGGTGTAAGTGTAGGATTTTCATATTGTCAGGTGGCAAAACTATTTCAAAGGGAACATTTTATAGACACTACACTTGCTTAATGTTGTAGTATTAAACATTTTATTAAAACTTTCCATTCTGTCCCATGCAGCACAGGGATGATACCTTGGCTATGATCCAGATGTCCTGTGCTCTGCTAAAAGCATGTGTACTTGAGAGGACAGGCTGGGGAGGATGGGCTTGAGGATCCACTGACAGCTTGCCACCATATAGGTGGAAAGGCAGCTCTGAATCAGTATACCTCAGTATGAAAATTATATAGGGATCAAACAGAAATTGTTATATAAAGAATCTATTTTTATTTTAAAGTATATCACTTTAATACCATCAGATCTGAATATAGAGTATAACTGCAGATTTTTAATTTAATTATATTTAATGATTTAACAGAGCGTGTTATTTATGAAACTTCCTTTGTTTTTTTACTGGTCTTTTTGTTGTTCTTCTTATATGGTATTTTTGTGCTTTTTTGCATTAGATACTTATGGCCAGTGAACCTTCTTATAGTTTGTTGCATATTTTCCGAGATGATGGAATAGAGCCGACGCAATACACCATGGAGAATTATATTATTCATTCTGGAGATCACAGTGTGGACTGTGTAGATCATGCTTGTGGTGGCGAGCTGCCACCTAAATCTTGGGAGAGGTTTGAACAGGAAGAGGCAGAAGAACTGATAATCCATTCCTAACTGTGGGGCAGTGCTCAACTACCAGCCTACCTGTAGAGTCACAGGAGCTGCTTGATAAATTGGAACGGTTACTACAAAAAAGAGACTGCGGTTCATTTGGACCTTCTTGGTTTAAAATGTTACTTAGTTGCACATTACTCTTGGGGGGTTAAGAGCTTTTAAAAGCCCCTTGATGTCATCTGATCCATTTAACAAGGATAATAAGAGGTTCCAGAGGAGGTGGATTGCTGCTGTTCACAGGTGTGTGTCAGAATGGGTCAATATTTTGATGTAGAGGGACTGGGTGAATCAGTATAAGTTGAAAGAAGAAATAAATTTTGTATGTACGGAATTGTGTGTTCAACTTACTGCCTCTCGTTTAGAAAACTATTGGGGTGATAGTAATGAAAAATTAATGGTGTCGCTACAAGAATTTATAGATAGAAAGAAGACCAAATTAAAATGAGACCTCAGTGATTATAATAATGGTCGAGCCTTCATCTGGAAGGCTAATCAGAAGAGATGCCAGTCCAGTGTATGTTATCATCAGGAGTGTAGTAAAAAACAATAGGCAGTCTCATTTGTATCATTGGAGGGAACTGGCTTTTCCACTGAATGGGAGAGTGATGAACATGCTTTCCCTCCTTTACCACCTGCCCAAGACCCAGTAAACCACCAACAAAGATTTTGGAGTCCTTATGCCAGCAAACAGAATGGGTACAATGATAAGAAACCAGGAAGAACAAATTATGAAACTGGTAACTTCTCTAACAGAGAAGGACATTTTCAACACAAAAAAAAGGAAAATGACAGTAGTTGTTTTAGAAACAATTTGAAGTTGATTAATTGTTTGAATAGTAACTCTCTAGTTGTTAATATATCTGGTTCTGCATTGACTTATACACAACTGGCAGTACATAAATGTGGCTCAAATTTTTGCCCACAGTTTTACTGAGACTTCATGCTTTGAAATACATTTTTCATTTAGCTCGTAAGCTTCGTTTAATGTAAAAAAAGAATGACAACAATAATTAATTATTAGCTAGTGAACTCGATTCTGTTAATGAATTTTCTGATGATGTAGATGAAATTTTTTTTCATGTAATTCAGACCTACGGAATAGCTCTGTAGCAAATACATATTGTTTGTTTGATACTACTAATATTGTAGGCAAAAGTTCTTTATATATATATATATATATATATATATATATATATATACACATACATACATACATGCCACCACTGCCTTACTCTCCTTTACTAACACTATCCTTCAGCATAAAAACAATGGCTATCTCTAATCTGCTACTTTCCTAGACCTATCTAAAGCATTTGACATGGTCCCACACAAACAACTTATCTCTGTCCTCAATAACCTATCCTTCTCACAATCAGTCACCAACTGATTTCAGAGTTACCTGTCTGACTGCCAACAATCCGTTGTATGGCAGAATGACATATCTCCCCAACTACCTGTCTCCGTAGGGGTTCCCCAAGGATCCATCCTTGGACCCCTACTCTTCTCTGTTTACACCAATAATCTAGCCTCTGCCACCAAACATGGCACACTCATACAATACGCAGATGACTCGACCATCATCTGCTCAGCCCAGTCCCTACCAAAACTGCAAAAAGTCACACAGGAAGCCTTTTCTTCTGTTGAAACATGGTTATCCGATGCCCAATTAATACTCAACCCAAACAAAACTAAACTACTCATCTTGCAACCCACCAAACATACTCAAAACAACTCTCACTTTAACATCACAGCAAAAGACAACACCACTATATACCCAACTGAACACACCAAATTGCTAAGAGTGGAAATAGACAATAAACTAAAATTTGACATTCACATATCCATGACCATAAAAAAAGTCCACAAAAAAACTAGGAGCTTACACAGAAATAAGCAATTTCTCACCAAAGCAGCAAAGATTTCAATAGCAAATTCCCACCTTATCTCCACCCTACTTTATGCCTCTCCAATATATACCAACCTAAGGCAATGTGATCTAAACAAGCTAGAGACCTGCTACAACAAAATCGCCAAATTCGCCACAGGGGCATCCTACTGTAGTCACCACTGTCTCTCACTTGAACTGGGCTGGCTTGAACTCCCTCACCTCCTTCAGTGGTATCAACTCTCACTCACCCACAAACTAGTAAACCATCCACTAAATGTCCCAGCCCTCCAGAATCTACTCCTACCCTATCGTACCACCAGACCACTAAGATCCAGCAGCAAAAATCACTTGCAGATCACTAAAGCCAATAACTCTGCTGGTGAAGCACTATTCTCTTGCGCCATAGCCAAATTATGGAACTCACTCCCACCCACAATTACCTCTGTACCATCATGCACCCACTTCAAAACTTTACTAAAAGCACACCTAAAAACATGCTGGCTATGCCCTTGCAACTCCCACTCTAATATCATCCACCCCATCCAACCGCTACCTTTCTTTCCACTCCACTAACTACCTTGATTATAGCAAGCTCAGATGCTCATAAGCCTAGTACTTATTATACAGCAGGAACTTCTCATTGTAACATTTGTTAATGTCTGTTATGTACTTCACAGATAAAGATTCTAGTTGTCTACTGATGTACTATGTTCTTCATCTGTAAATATGTTGTAAGTAATTGCTATGTTAAATTGTTAATCGCTATGTAATCCAATGTAACTACTGTCTGTTTATTTTACTGTGGAGCTTTTTTCCCCGGGCCTCTGCTGAAAATGGACCTATGTCCAGTTGGACACTCCCGGTCAACACATTTAAATAAATAAAATAAATAAATAAGTACATACATATATATGCCTCCTTTCCATCATGAAGGAATCCAACAGTTCTCAGCCATGTTACATTATGCAGTCGAAATGGCATACAAAGAGTTTATGAGTAATAAGCATTGTGTAAGCTACAATGAGTCATTAAGCCATGCAATAAAGGAAATAAAATTGTGGTAATGCATTATGTACAATTATTTACAAATGTGTTATAAACATCTTAACAATAAAAGTGTCATGAAATAGTTAACAAACATACTTATAGACTAGCCTTGGATAAATATAATGAGTTGCTACATAAAGGGTATAGATTAGGATATTTTTCTAAAGTTGATATTGAGAAGAAATTGGATGCAGAAGGCTGTAAATTGGCCACACTTTATTCCTTATCAGAAATTCATAAAAATATTTCTAATCCACAGGGATGCTCCATAACAGGTAGTACTTTTTACATAATGTAGGAGTGAGTATTTACTGCCCTTTGTTATGAAACTTCCATCATATATTAAGGATACTGTAGCTTTTCTGGAGAAAATTTTTAATGTTAAATGGGCAGATGATATGTACTGGATTACATTACATGTGAAAAGTTTATATACTAACATTAGACATGCTTTTGGTATTGAAACCCTTTGTTATTTTTTGGGGAATAACTCTAACCATATTACTGAATATATTGCATTATTGTTTGTGAATATTTTTTTAATGTAATAATGGTATATATCATCAGTTACAGGGTACAATGACGGGGCACCTTCACCCCAATGTATGCTAATCTTTGAATGGGTTTATTTCAATTATAGCATATGTATAAGCATATTTATAAGCATATTTTTTGTAAGACTATAGTAAGTTTTTTAGATACATTGATGATTTGATTTTTATATGCAAAGGTGGGTTTAACTGTGTTTGTGAGTTTGTGGATTATTTGCAAATTAATAGATTCACTTTAGGTTTTGATGGTTTTCAGTGTGGTAATAGTATTACTTTTTTGGATGTGAAATTAGAAGGTTGTGTGGATGGTCAGATTAAAACCCAGAGTATAGAAAATTTGAGGATGGAGGTCAATTTCTCCATGGTTATAGCTATCACCCTCTCATTTATTGTCTGCACCACCCTATGGGGAATTTTTGAGGTTACATAGATTATGTAATAATCATTTAGATTTCTTTTGAAGAAGCCCAGAGGACAACTTCTATGTTTGTAACCAGAGACTATGACAATAAGTTGGTAGAGGAAGCCTTGAGTAAAGTAAGTGGGGCTAGTCTACCTTCTGATTGGAAGAGTCCTGGTAATTGAATGTCATTTATCAATGATGGAAGGATTTTAGTTGATAGCATAAATCTGAAAAATATATTTTGTGACTACATACAGCATTTTTAGTGAAAAGTTTAATTTCTCTAGTAAAGTATTATTGTTTTTTTGTTATAACTCAAGGATTTATCAATAGTTCTGTATAACTACCCCTGCATTTCTTATAAAAGTTGTAGAAATTTGAAGGATATGCTTGTACATAATGTTTTTTCATTGCTAGCTAGCTCGATGTTCAAAGATCCTTCATTTTTTTTAAACTTTCCAATGTGGTTTATTGTAAATACTTTTCAGAAGATTAATGGTTTATTTTTTAAACCTAATGGGAGGCATAATTGTAACACAGAGGGCATTATTTATGCATTAAGAAGTCCATGTAATCTTTTTTTATGTGGGGGAGAGCAAAACAACTTTCAAGTTAAGATTACAAGAACATGTTAGAGACATCAGGAATTGTAGAGCTGAGAGCCCCACTGGACAGCATTTTTAATTGCATCATAACTCTGACTCGATAGGTTTAAAAGGTAGTATTTTGGAGACGGTACATTTTAAGTATGAAAAGAATATGGGGATCAAACAGAAATTGTTATATAAAGAATCTATTTTTATTTTAAAATATAGTACTTTAGTACCCTCAGGTCTGAGTACAGAGTGTAACTAGAGAGTTTTCATGTATTTACATTTAATGATTTAACTTAGTGTGTCCTTTGTTTTTACTAACATTTTTGTTGTTCTTTGTATCTGGTACTTTTGTGCTTTGTTGTATTAGACAGCACTGACTCATAGCTTGGGTGACATCTGGGTGAGCACTATGTGTTGCACTGCTGCAGCATGGGCTGGTCAAGCCCAGCAGCTGAGGATGAGCATCCACATGGAGGCAAGCATAATTTACATGGATAGGCATAATTAGTGGAACTCAAGAAAGCTGCTATGGGGACAGGAACTCAAGGCAGAGCGGGAAGCCCATTGGATACAGAAGACTGGCCCCCCCTCCCTACCATCTGACTCTCACCTGTTCAGACAAAAATTAGATTATTAGGTCCTCCAGCCATGGAAAGAATGCACTATAGGGCTCTCACCTGGGCTGGAGATGTTTGGCCCTCATCACAAAAGAGGAAGGTGTGCAGGAAGAAGTGCCATTGGACAGGATGCAGGGGTAGAAAAAAATATATTCTTCTGCACTGAAGGTAGCATTCCTGTCCTGCACCCTTTCTAAATGATACTAAAAAATCTTGCTGTAAGCAGAAAGCTTGTGATGTAATTAAAAAAAGTATGGTAAATCCAATTTTCACAATGAAAAAGTAAAATGTTTACAAAAGACACCTAAGAAGGAATACCTCTACCCTCAGACTTGCATACAGTAAACCAGATTAGTAAGTATACCTTTATTTTTTCATATGCTTCTTTGATATATTATGCATTCTTACATAGCAGTGTTCAGGCAAATGTTCCTGAAAATATCCATTAAAGTTTAAATTCTTAGTGAATGCTACTGACTGAGCAGAGGTGGAATGTCACTTACTTTAACAACTACTTACAACTATGTAAAACAGAATCAGTTAGTAAAACTTAGCTGGAAATGAATGAGGATTCTATAAGAGGTGATGTCTTAGAAAATATTTTCTGCTACCTAATTACAAAATCCTAAATGAAATGTGAATCAATAGCCAGGCCACAACAGCAATTTGCATAAAAGCATAAAATTATTTAATACTCAATCACAGCAATAAAATAATAAAAACAGGATAAGCACTTTTGGATAATAAATCCTTCTTTAGATCAGTGTATAACAAAACATATTCTCGCCCCAGATCTTTTAAACTCCAACTAGCCTATCAGTAAACAGAGACTGAGACAATGCCTCCAATGACCCCCAATCAGGTTTCAATATAATTTCCACCCTTTGAAGATCGTTTTTTAAAGGTACCACTGTGTTTAAGACTGGTTCCCAATCAGCTCTAAGTTCAGCTACCAATTTAACTTCCAAGACTTCCGTATTGTTCCTTATGTATCCACCTGTAGGATTAGAGTGGCACACATCCATCCTAAATGAAAATTAAGTTCTCTGTAGATCTGTATATGCTCAGATAGTACATTATGTTCCATATTCCTTTTAATGTCACTCAAGTGTTGGAGGATACATTCCTTCAACAATCTGTTGGTTTTGCCAACATAGAATGAAGGACAGTGGGTACAATTAGCAATATAGACTAAATTTTTAGTACCGCAAGATACATAACCCCAGTAACCATATGATCTACCATTAACTAGATGCATTAACTTATTACTATTATGAATATAAGAACAGGCTTTACATCACTTACATGAAAAAGTTCCTTTCTTGATGGTAGAAGAGGTAAAGGCAGACCTTGGTATTCTGACAATATTACTTGCCAGACTTCTTCAGTGAGTAATAGGAGACCAGCACTTAGACTTAATATGACTTATTGTGGTGATAGTAAAGGCATATGTTGAATTATTAGGAAAAAAATTGGAAATTATTAACAGCTGATAGACAAATTAAAGAGACTGTAGGTGATGATCCCAGGTTCTCTTTTAAGAGGAATTAGAACTTGAAGAAGATGTTATGTTATAAGTCATTGTCAATGAAGGCTTCTCCTTTTATTACCATCAAGAAAGGAACTCACGTTTGCATGCTCATTATTTTATCATGCCTTCAAGGTACCCCTGACATTAGCAGAAATGGATAACTGAAAAATAAAGGATGTGTTCAGTACCATAATTAGGGTAGGGTGAAGGGGGTGACTGCATCATGCACAACCTGTCAGTGCAGGAGATCTGTCAATTCAGTGTGAGCAAAGTGCCAGGATTCATTTCATCAACTAAAATGAATATGTTTAATGGATGAACTGCAACACTGAGTAGGTATAAGGTCCATGCCAAAGTTAACAAGTTTTGGAAGACCATGACCATTTTTTATTTTTTTGGTCTTCAACTTCGGGTTGAGGGGGATACACCAGCTGACCTAGCTATAGTTCAGGATATGATGGAAAAGTATTACAAAATCATTAGCTTTAAACACTAGTGCTATACAAAAACACAGAAGGATGTTAAATATCACCAAATAAGCATTTTCTAATAAAATGTCCACAAAGAAGTTTAGCTATTAACTGGCCTACAAAAAGGATAAATGAGCCAAAGCAATGAAGAAGGAAAACTCTCAAATAAGTAAAGTAAGTAATTTAGGGTACTAGTCCCAAAGAAACAATCAGTAACATGGTAGCCTACAGGAGGATTTTCATGCCACATATGCAGTGTCATTTCTGAAACAGAAAATACATTAGATGTTGAGGATTCAAAAACCAAAAAGTGCACATACAAAACTGGTACTCAAACCCAACTGAGATAGGTATCTTTACACTTCTTTTACATATGCATAACGGCTGGCTCCACATGACTAACAGGGAAATTTGTGACAATAGCTGAGTTTTGAACAGATATTCTTCTTCTGTTATTTTTTTTCTTCAAATTTACCAATGAAAGGAAGAGGCACTCTTATGATTTAGTTGGAAAAGACTAGTAGAAGAACTACTGTTTTTTTTTCTTGCAGTGCAAGACATACACACAAAGGGAACTAAGTGCTGACATCTCCCCGTTAGATGCAGTTACCTGTTGTGGTACTTTCATTAGATGCAGATTACCTATTGCGGTCACCACGAGTACCTTTTAAGTCCTGTGTATCTAAATGCAACTCAACAAAATTGGCAGGCAGCAGCTGCCAAATGCATCAGACAGTGTTAAAGAGCCTCAGGAAGATGACTGGTCTATGATCCATTTCGGAAACTGCTAGAACCATTACTGAGCATAGAAAAAAGAATGGTGGCTGCTATTTAAAATAAGATTAAGGAAATCAGTTCAAGGTTTCTTTGTGACAGCTGCTGTGAATTACTGTCCTATAGTTTTATAGTTTATATATTTACATTGTTTCTTATTTGTTTGCTCTTATTTCATTGCAGTGTTATTTTATTTTTTTTCTTGTAGTTTTAAAAATTCTGGGTTAGGGCCACAAAGGAGACTTTGTGTTTCTTCTTGTGAACCCAAAAAGACTAGTTTCTAAACTGTGGGAGAAAGTAAGAAATAGTGGTAAGGAAACTGGGTCAAGATTTGCTTGTGAATACTGTCAAATAAAGACTGCTTTGTGAATATTTTGATTTTTTTTTGGTTTATAGTTTGTATACCTTCATGGTCTTCTTATTTTCTGCTGTTTTTTGCAGTGCTATTTTACTTTAAATATTTTCCTGAAGTTTTGAATGCTGTAGGTTAAGGGCAGAAAGCAAACCTTTTGTTTTGTTTTGAAAGTCCAAGGATAATAACTACCACTGACCTCTGGATTAAGCTGAGAACCCGCACTGTAATTTAAAGTAAGGAAAACATGCTAAGGTTTCCATGTGAGAAACACAGAAAAACATTTTTGTTTTTTGTCACTTTCTTTTACTTCTGATTGATAGCCAATATTGAGCCTTCATTCAATCAACCCATTTGCTCCACCACTAGTTATAGCCCTCTGGCTCATTTGCTCCAGCCAGGATCAGAGTTGAGTGGTAGGAATAGTCCTGTCATCCTTATTGAGGAATAGTTGTTTGTTTGTTTTTTTTTTTTTACCTTTATGGCCCTTCTAGTTTCCCTGGGCATGAGAACTCCATCCTAAATTATTGGTTTCAATAGGTCTACATTATGGCAAGTCTCCCACCTCTATAACATGTTAACCCTCAATGGCCTTTCCTACTTATCAACAAAGTGCCTCTAGTGGTCATTGGTCCTCACCAGGTATTCTACAAAGAGTTTACAGTCTGGGCAATCACCCTTCAGTCCTCTCCCAGAAAGCGGCAAGCAGGCTCTACTTTATTATTTGTATCATCCTGGCTAGCTCATCCAACAGCTGGATTAACTTCATTTGACATTAACTGAACCCAGGTTGGCTGGAACATCAACAGTGGTTTATCCCTATGTGCAACAGAGCATAGTTTTGATTTTTTTTTTACAATTTTGAAAACTTGTATTGTTTTATTGTTTTTGCTGTTTTTTTTTTTTTTGCTCCTGTCTTACTACAGCAATATTTCAATTTAAATGTGTTTTTGGACTAATAAAACATATATGTTAGGGGCTGAAAGTAAATGTATGTTTCTTTCTCTGAATTCAAAGGAATTAATTGATTCTAAATTGTGAGAGGAATTGGAAAAAATATTTAAAGGAAAACCAGTCAAGGTTTACTTGTGAGTGCAGCAAGCAAAATGTGAGCATTTTGATTTTTTTTGTCTTATAGTTTTGATACTTACACTTTATTCCTGTTTTACTGCAATGTTGTTTTATTTTTACTGACATTTTAGAAGATCTGAGTTAAAGAGAGAAAACAAATCTTGTACTTTGTTATGTGAGGCAGGGACTAACTGTTTTGGAATTGTGTGAGGAGATGAGAAATAGAATATTTTATTTAAGGTAAAGAAATCAGGTCAAGGACTCTTTCAGGTAGCTGCCAAAAAAGATTGTTCTCAGTATGTTGATTTATAGGTCATAGGTAATTACTAGCCTATGGGTCTGTGAGGATCTTAAGAAGCCTACCTTTACATTCCCATGGTAGTTTTTGCCCTTATGTTTTGCATAGGAATAAGCTAAAGATGGGTCAAACAAAGATATGTTGGTACATTTACATGTTTGCTTCATCCATGATGGACAAGGGTGCTAAGGGTGCTAAATGAGGTGAATTTGTGGTTAACCATCTATTCATCCAATTTATGTTTGAATAGAGTAAGAGAGGTATTTGTTTGGTTTATGTAGAGTGGAAGATAGGCCCATACATACACGTGGTTTTCTATGTGATACAAACCTATTCCCTCAAACATGTTCTATTTATTTTGCAAAGAGATTGCAAGTGCATAATATGTCTGACAGAATATAAACTACTGAAGTTCTATACACAAGGCAGAGGTCACCTCTTAGAAGCCTGTGTGATACCAAGACAAGTGGCAAGGTTTTGAGATGGCCTGCACAGTTTTTATCAATTTAGGCCTTGATTACTTTTAGATAGAAAGCACTATGGTCATTCCAGTTGTGACAAGTGTCTGGACAGGAATATACCAAAAGCGCATTATACTCAATGATTGTTCTAATGAGTACTGAGTACAGTGGAACAATTACATTCCTAGATCTGGATGCAATACCTTTACATATAAGCTGCATGATGAAAAAGGAATTTGACTACTGTTCACTTAAAAGTGCACTGGAACTTAGAAAATTGGCACATTGTTTACGTGACTAATTTTATTTTATTTTATTCTTCCAGTTGGTTTTAAATACCATGTAAAAATACCATGTTAAATCAGTGTATATTTTGTTTCCATCATCATAAATTTTTCTTTTTCTTGTTTTTTTTTCCACTTTATTCAAAATGATGTGTAATAACAATACTAAGTAATTATACAATAATAATTTTTGTAGATAGTTTTTAGGGTTCTTGTACACAGACCTGAAGAAATCTAGAAGGATGAAAGCGATCTTTGTTAACAATAGGTTATGAAAATAGAATATGATTTTTACACTTGATTTTTTACATGCAAAGTATATATGTATATATTTATATATATTGTTTGATTGCCAGATGGTCCGAGGTTTTTATATTTCTCCAGCCATGTAGTATATTGTCTTGGATAAAATCACAGACTTACTAATCTACTTAAAAATTTGGTTAAATAAGAGGTACCACATCATTATTAATTTTATTTAAAGTAAATAAGGGTTATATTATTATAACAGCTACTAATTAGGTCAGGATCATCTCGAATGTCACATTGATGGGGGAAGGGATGTGAATTTAACATGTATACCAATAACACTTTGTTTTACAGCACAATAAACCACTCCCTTGCCTGATAAAAATTATATATATACATATATATATTTATATAGTTAGAAAGCTTGTGAGGAAACTATTACTCTGTTTACTTGGATTGCTTGTCTGTTTACTTAATAAAGGATTTTCAACTAGAAACAGACTGCCTACCCTGCTTAGATTACTTTCGAATACTTTGTAATTCTGTACAATATTTTAAATCATATATTTTTTATTTTTTTTATTTAAGATGAGTTTAAGTTTGCTACTTCTACTACCATTGTCTGATCTGATTAATATACAGTGATTAACTACATAAATATGGATTGAAAATCTTCCACGCAGAGATGTTTCTTACACTGTTTTGTTTTTATAAAAAAGGAATTTCTTACAACAGTGGATACGTGGTGATGAAAGGACAGTTCATTGTCAACACAGGTCAACACAGGTTCCCAGATCCCTTACTAGGGTATGAACGTTTAGGCTATTAATTTTAGTGGCTTATAGTTTGTTTTACTGCAGTTTTCTTTACTTTAAATATTTTCTGGAGATTAAAGATTCAAAGTTAAATTTAGACAGCAAGCCATGCATTTCTTTCTGTGAGTCTAAATAGATTAACAGTTACTGAATTGCTATTGGGGATAGGAAATAACATTTTTTAAGAAAAGAAAAATGGGATAAGCTGTCCTTGTGGCATGTCTATATCACATTATCGAAAGTTTACATAATCAAATCAATAAAGGTCGAACTTTATTGATCGATTAAGTAAAACATCGAATAATGTAAAAAAAAACAAATAAAAAAAAACTAAATGGCATAGCAGGGGGCAAGCCCCTCTGCACCCCCACACCCCCCCCTACTTAAATATACCAACTCCGAGACCGCACTACATTGAGGTAAATGGAAATCTCCCTTTACGGAGATTTCAGTTTACTTGCACAATGTTCTTTACTTTCGATATTGTCGTGCCGACAATATCAGACTCGATATTGTCAGCTTACGACAACGTGAAGTAGACCTCTTGTGGCAGCTGCTAGAAAATCTGCTTTGCAAGACTTTCTTAAAATATTTTTCACAGAGTATTAAAAGTTCAGGGTTAGGACTAGAAAGCAAGTATTATGCTTCTTTCTGAGAATCTGAAAGGATCGACCGAGTCTGAAATCTAGAAAGAGCCGGCAAATAACATTTTTTGTTTAAATTAAGAAAAATTGGTCTCTCTGTGAGAGTTGCCAGAAGATATTGTTTTGTTAGCACTTTTGATTCTTTTCTATAAAACTCACCCTGCCCTTGCTGGGTTCTTAAGTCCAGTCGCTCCTGCATTGCCTGCTGTTCATATAAGTTTGAATTCAGAAGCATTTCCTTCTCTTATCTGATTTGTTCATATCAGTAAATAATACAAGATTATATTCTGAAGGTCCTTTTTAATTGATTAAACATTAAGATAACCTTACCTTTCCTTTTGCATCTTCCAGCCTACTAGAGCGATACTGTAATAGCAATATCATTAGTTTAAACTTATTCCCAGAAACTTTAAAATTTCTGATTGACACCAGTACAGAGTACTGACAGCATAGATATAAACACATAAAATGGAAATTATACCAGTTGTTGAAAATTAACCTTGCAAAACTTCTGATTTTAGTACAGAAGACAACTGTGGAACCTACAGAGTGAACCTCAAGAAAAAACTGGACAAACCTCGCTCCCTGATTAAGAAGTGCCTTGGTACATACCCCAAACTGAATGTACAATTGCCCAACCTGTCATCCAGCATACTTTTGAATGAGAACAATGTACTGCATAACTTGGCATGTAGTAGAAACTTATTTTATAAGCAGGAGATTCACTGAGTTAGGAAATCATCACACCAACATGTTTTACTTCGTTGTTGTTGAAGGTTAATATCTATGGTGTGGTATTCATGGTGCTATTTGTTTCCCTAAGGTGTAGGTTCATGACTTGGAAGGCCAAGCATAGATCAGAGCCTCTACAATACAATATGGTGAGAGAGCTTTTAATCTACAAGAACTACCTTAATGAGTTTAAATCAGTAATTTTCTTGGTCATAAATATTTGCCGCTTTTCAAGTTGTATAAGATTCTTAATGAGATACCTGCCAAAGGTGCATTGTATTCTATAATGAGTCAGATAAGAAAGTTATAGAGAAGGATTATGACTTCCTTGGAAATTAACTGTATTATTTAGAAGGATTTTCTGTCTACAGCTAGCACAAGATGGTCAAATGATTGTTCATAGTATTCAGATTCCCGATGACTGATTGAGTTTAAGGGAGTGTCTTTGTTATGTATCAAAGTGAGGATTTTTTTTTTGCTTGCCAAATAAAACCCACTCTGTTTTTTGTCATTAACCTTAAGTCCATGATCTGTACACCAGGAATTAGTCTGATTGAACCCTTGTTGGAGAATGTGTGTACCATTATGGGAGAGTATGGTGGCAGACACTTTGCAGTCATTGGCAAACTTAGTGACCCATAGTCATGAATTATCTAGATGCAAAATAGTAGAAGCCAAGGAGGCAGTCTTGAGGAACTCCACTGGTGACAGAATTTTAGGAGGAAGGGGTACCTGTAGTGATTGATATAAGGATTAATGTTAAGTTGTCTAAGCTTGTTGATAATGTCTGCATGGGGGAATTAAACTGAACACTAGGTACAGATAAAAAAGACTTGGGGGTCTGTAACCCTATCAAAAATTGATTAAACTGAGTAGGCGAGACCTACTTTTGATAGGTAAGACAATGTCAAAAATCTATAAGTTTGTGCTGTTTCCAATTCAACATGAGAGGAAGGTGACACAGATAAATAAAAACATGCCCCTGCAGTTCCTGAATAAATAAATGATAACCACTGAATCTAGGCATATGAAGAGAGAGAGAGTGTGTTATTAACATATTGGAATCAAGTTTCAGTAACAGTGCAGATACAGATGTGCTCAATGATCAAGAAGGCCTCAAATTCAGTCATTCTGAACATAAGCTCCTGTCATTAAGTGTTGCCATCTTGACATAAGCTGAGTTAGATTTTGATAAGCTGGCATGTCCAGGAGACAGACTTTGGGCAGTTTGTGGGCTGCAAAAATATTGGCTAGAATGTGCAAACCATGGGAGGACAGGTACAGTCCACACCTGACAAAAGTGTTTGCTTGGTTAGCCATCTTGTCCCATGCTGACACATACTGAATTCTCCTGGAATGACAATAGCTGCACAGTGAATCATTAAAAATATTTTCCATTGCATTGTGGCATCATTCTTAGCTATGGCACCATATTGCTTAACACTAAAGTTCTTCCTACTTCAGACACCTGCACAGAGTGAGCCACCATGTTTCTATGTACCACTGTGGGAATAGTGCTTTATAATATTTATGGAAACCAGGGCAACCAGAAGGTTATGTTTATACTTTCCTGGTTAGAACTAACAAAACTCTTAACTTACAGTCAGTTAACCATGGCTCATAAACTACTTTATCAGTATGAAAAAAATCCAGCTGTCCTAAATATTATACAGCCCTATTCCAAGAACCATACTCATCACTCAACAAATAAATCACTACTACAGGTTATCAGATCTACAAACACTGCAGGTGATTCTCTATATTCCTCTCAAGAAGCAAATTCCTGGAACAAACTTCCTCCTTCTATTAGAACCACCTACAACCCCACTCAATTTAAAAAAACTACTCAAAAATTATTTAACCAACTCATGGCTTTGCTCATGTAACAGCCGAGGCTAAATAAGTCAACTACTACATTTCATTCCTACTCACAAAACGAACATATGAACCTACTATCTTTCATCTTTACCCCACACCTACCTATCCCTTGTCAAGTTTAACTAGTAAGTCATCCTCCTTTAACCAACAGTAGCTGTTCCACCAATGTCTCTCTCCTTCGCAATGCCTTCTTCCTCACTCCTCACTCCCTTACTTCACCTTTGTTTCTCTACACTGTTATTACTGAATATAAACTGAAGACTTAATAACTTATTTTCACTAACTCTCTCTCGATTCTCCTTACAGTAAATACACACGTCTACTCTAATCAACTGGAATACTTCCATACCATCTATTGTCCAGGATTGTAGCATACTCACTATAGCTTAGCTTGCATTATAGATGGACCAGATGTAATATTGGTAACTCAAACAAGCTGTGCTAATTTCTATCTTACTATTTTTGTATAATTACTTCTATACTATCGTAACTATAGCATGTCTCTCTCATTGTACAAAAATAACCTCTATTGTATGTTTTCTATCTAATCTTACTATGTTGAGCTTCTGTATGCAATGTTTTGCATGTAATATAACTATGTGGAGCTTTTCTCCCCAGGCCTCCATTGAAAATGGGTCTCCACCCAGTCAAACTTTCCTACTAAACAAATGTAAAATAAATAAATACTTAGGGTGGGGGAATCTAAGGGCTGCAGTGACATCACAAATTATAGCACCTGAGAGGAAGATTACTATTACTCGCTTCTTATCCAACCTGAGGGGATAGAATCAGTATGTGAGGATGCAAGCTTTCAGGATCTTATGGATTTAGACTTACAGTTCTAATGGTCTTTTGCAGAGATGATTGAGAATTCAATAATGGGCGTAGTCATGTATCTAGGTAGCTGAGGTTTATCTCTGATGTGTCTAAGAGGCATAGGCAAAGATTTCTTTACACCCAATCATATGAAAATTTACTGCTGCAATGTTGTGTGGTGCAGGTAGGATGCTTACCAATACTGGTAGAAGGTGAGAAGTTGGCCTCTGACATGAGAAAGTATTTATGCGTCTCAAAAATGGTGTCATGGTTTGCAAGGATTAAAATGTTATCAATAAGCATTAGGCAGTTGTTACACTGCCTCCATGTGCCACATGCAAACAGGATGGCTACAAGAAAGGGCTAGAACAGACCGAGAATTCATGGTGCAGACATAGGTGAAGGACTCTGTAATGCCAGTTTGAAAGGTACGGTTGTTAGAATAACTTGTATGCTTGACACTAAATTAGCCATGCTAGACAATCCTGAGCAACAGCTAGTTAAATTATTAGAATACAGCTGGAAATAATATTACAAAACTTAGTTAACAGCAATAATAAACAAACTGTAGAAACTTCAAGCACAGAGTCAATAAAATTGAGGCAATAACTAATTAAAAATAAGTAACTGGTAATGATGGTATAAAAACTACTGGAACATCAACTAACTCAACTAGCAATTATATCACAAAAATGGCAGGAACCAAATACAACTGAAATAAGGCTATAGATGAATAGGCTATGACTGAGTCAGTAGCCAAGATTGCCAAAGCATATGGCATGTGAATACAAGCAACATCAACAATTCAACCACAGTGAAAGTTTTATGGACAGCAGAGTCATCTGGACAACATCAATAACAAATTCAGCAACCGTATCAGCGATACAGTCTGGACAACATCAATAACTGAATGCAACCGTATCATCGATACAGTGATACACAATAATTCAAGCACACTAGAAATATGACACACAAAAAACAAAGTAAATTATTAAAAAAGTACATGATGATCAAAAGTGGCAATGCCTCCAGACTACGGTTCCAGAATACTTTAATACAAAATACTTTAATATGAAATACTTAGCTGAAAAAATAAAATAAGCACTTTTATTTTGCAATGAAAACTTCCTCAGATACAAACCATTTTAAAAAAACATTTTTTCATATCTACCTAACAGCAACCAGCAGAAAATCATGTGATTGCAGAGTTTCTCAGTGAATCTGCTTCATTTAAAGGAACATAAGCAAATAGAAACTTAAATAATTCCGAAGTTCGGATACAGCAGCATTAGCTATAAAATAAATTAAGTTAATTACATGAATACAATCCCCAGAAAGATATTACTAGTTAAAGTAAAAATCTTAATGCATTTAAACCAATACATATTAAATATGTGTGTGTGTGTGTGTGTGTGTGTGTGTGTGTGTGTGCGTATATATATATATATATATATATATATATATATATATATATATGAATTCACTTTGAATCATCGAATGTTCAGAACATCAAAGTTCTGATCATCAAGAGCAGAACATCGATGTTCAGAACATCAAAGGTTCAAAATGAACCAGAAAAATCAACAAAAAAAATCACAAACACTACGTTATGTAAGGGGGCTTCACCCCCCTGTGCCCCCTACTTTAATATTTTAACTCCAAGATCACACTGCAGTGGGGTAAGGGAAATCTGTTTACCGTTATATGCGGTAGCACTAAACGGGAGATTTCCTGTACCCTACCTGCAATGCCAACACTCAGATGGTACACACACACACACACACAACATGCAGGGCACCTTGTTGCCCTGCATACACACCCAACATTCCACGATCTCACTTACGTGGCACCTTCACTTTTAACCTCTCGATGATCAGAACGTCGATGTTCTGAACATTCAATTATTTAAAGTGAACCCATATATATATATATATATATATACATACAAAAACAGTAGCGCTAACTATAAAAATAAATTTAATTAAAATGGATGCAGTCCCAGAACACTATTAACAGTTATAATGAACTCTTAAAATCTAAATATATTAAAAAATATTGAATTTATATCTATATCTATTTCTAAACCACAATTATTTGTACATATAAAAATTCATTATTATTAATATTAATACTTAATTATTAAGGTTATGCTAAAACCTAACCTGGGAGGGAAAAAAAAGCAAGACACAAAACTTACTGAATTTACACATAATATATATTAGGTTAAAATGTCCTTTATCTTAATCTGGCTTTTAATTTTAATAGAAAATTTATGGACAATTGTTCATTATGTCCTGGCTAACAATTGGCATTTAGTCAGAGTTACAAGTAAAGTTCACGCTTCTCAAGATTAAGGGTCCATGGTCCACCCATGTCATTCTGTGGGAGTTGTTGTATAACAATGACTTGAAATCATGCCCTGGATTTTCTTGAACATGTTTTGGTAATGCATTTGTTTATTTCACTTTCCTGACATCATAATAGTGTTCATAAATCCTGTGGTGGAGTTTACTCTCTTATTTTACCAATATAAAAGCTGGGGCACATGGCACACACTGCACAATATGCCACGGATTTTGTGTTACAATTATAGGAACCATTCACCCTAAATGGGCTATTGTTAATAACAAACAAGTAACCTACAAATATGTGTTTCCAATAACTGCAACTCCCACATTTACTCATGCCCTTTTCCTGGCAACCTTCCATTCATTCTCAAACATATTCTTTAAGCTTTTCTCTTTTCTACAGGTAATCAAAGGTTTTTCACCCACATTCCCCTGCATTTTCTGGTCAAAATGGACCAGTTTTTCATGAACATATGTTTTATGATGTTACTATCTTTTGAAAAATTGATTATGAATGCACTCTTAATATTCATCTTTAGTTCATGTCTAGATGCCTCATTCATCATAGTTTTATCTGACAAGTTATTTGTTGGAAGACTATCATTTCTTGACAAGATGGAGTAAAGAATTTACTCTGTCGCTTATTAATGACTTCATACATTGTATTATCAATAAATTCAGTAGAATAGCCTCACTTTAAGAACATATTTTTTAACATAATGCATTTATCCCAAAACTCTTCTTCTAGGGTCACCATTCTGGCAGCACACACAAGCTGTCCTTTGACGACAGATTTTTCTGCAAGATTGGGTGCGCACTGGAAAAATGAAGGAAACTGTTTAAATATGTGGGTTCCCTATATATTTTTGAAAGAAACACTTGATTTGTATTATCCTTCATTAAGTATACATCCAAATAAACAATGTGCTCCTCATGGTAAGTGCAACTGAATTTTAAAAATTCATTATTGTTATATATAAATTTAACAAACTGAGGTATTACATTTTTATCACCAACCCATAGGATGAATATATCATCCCAAAACTGTGTGTAAAATTTACAATAGGTATAAAACTCTGAATTAAATAAATACCTTCTCTCCCATTGTATCATAACAATATTGGCAAACACTCCACCACATGGTGATCCCATAGCTACCCCTCTAATTTGGAAGTACAGTTGTTTTTCAAAGGTCAGAAGATTATTTTTCAACACAATTTCTAACAGATTTTCATATAAATTTATATAGTCTTGGGAAATGCCGCTCTCAAATAATAAGTCAAGAAACCCTTCTGATCCCAGATCATGTGGTATTACAATTTATATTTCTTTTACATCTATTGTGATAAACACATAGGAAGGTTTATAAGGAAGGGCATGATTTTACTTAAAAACATCCCAAGAATGCAAACATACCAGTGGTTCTTGAACCACTAGTGTTTTTAACTTGCAATCAAGAAATTTTGCACATGGATAAGTGATACTCACCCTCACATCTACAATGGGGTGCATAGGGGGTTGTGCAATACTTTTATGAATCTTGAGTAATCCAAAGATAGATGATGCAATTGGTTTTATTACATTATATAATTATATTAATCAACAGTAATTTGTTAAATAATGAATAAGTCCTGAAGATTGTTTCTTATTTTCTGATAAGCGCCGTTTGTTTCTTATTTTCTGATAAGCCCCATTTAATTAATTTATAGAGGCTTTAAAATATGTATTGCTTGCCAATAACTCTTTCATTTTAGAATGTAATCTGATTTGTACATGATTATCAAACCACCCCCTTTATCTGATTTAATAATCCTAATGTTTGATTCATTTCTTAATTCATAACGTCTCAGTTTTTCTTCTTCAGTAAAATTATCAAAGTTGTCATTCTTGGAAGTATATTTCATAAAATTCCAGATATCAGATTCACACATTTTTTCAAATAAATGGATGGTGGGATGTAAAGGGGGATTATATGCGCTGGATAATCTAAAAGTATCAACAGCAACAGTTACATCACTGTTTTTAAACATTGTATTGAAATTTAGTTTTCTTGTAAATTGTTTAAGATCCATAAGTACACAAGCCATATCTGCATGCTTGCTTGGAACAAACATGAGACCTGTAGAAAAGAATATCTGCACTCTTCTAATCAATGGGTCAATTTGAATAATTATAAATATTAAAATCACCACTTGTGTTTTTAATAATAGTATATGGGGTAATTGATTCTTATCATTATTGTCATTCTGGTCAACTGGTACAAAGTTAATATCGGTGTAATCATTGTTTAATGATTTTGGTACCAGTTTATGTTTCTTTGAGTATGATTGTACACTCTTGATTGCCCCCTCTGCACTCTCGTTCCTCCTCTCTGTTGTCCTCCTCTTCCTTCCTGTGTTCATTCATTTGGTTGTGCTGTTTTACTTTTATTATTTCTGATTTCAAATCTCCTGAGTTCTGGGAATGCATTCTAATCTAAACAATTATTATTATCTGTAGGGATACAATTAGGCTAAAGATTTTCATTTTCCATAAAATGACCAAGTTCAATTATTTCAGCATTTTGTGTTGCATATGAATGTTGATTAGGAAATTTAAAATCCTAAGTTTGCAAATGTGGAGGTGTGGGGTAAGATTTATTATTTAAGTTGTCATTTCTGTCACTGTTTAATTTCTTTATTTTACAGTTACCTATAACTTGTTCATCAATACTAATAAAAATGCAATATGTTCAAGTTTATATTCTTCATAATGTAAATCATGGATAATCAAACTATCAAGACCATGGATGTCATTGATAAGTTCATCGATTAGTTTAGTGTTATATTTAATCAATACATCCATATATTCACACTCGTGGTCATTAAAAAGTGACAACTCCTTATGCAGTTCTGAACCAGGCACGAAACCAGTAGGATAGCACCACATGTGTAACCCTATCGGCACACATTTAGCTTTAATACATTCCAAAAAAATAAACATTTTCTAACGGTAATTTTTTCACTTTAGGTAATTTGTAATCGTATTCATTTAGTCTATCTAAAATGCTTGCACATGTATTGTTGTGTTGACTGTCATTCAAAGTGGGTTGAGCCTATATCCATTCATTTTATTTATTTATTTTACATTTGTTGACTGGGTTAGTCCGACTGAGCTTAGTAGCTCATTTTCAGCAGAGACCCGGGGAAAAAAGCTCCACAGTAAGATACAATTTCATTAAATAAGAGAATTAGATTATATGACAAAAAATAGAAGTTCAGCAACTACATATAATATTAGTATAGCTGTTACAAATAATGAGGATATGCCAAGAATAGAGCAATAATCTGTTACTAGAGAAATACAAAAATTGTTCTAAATTCATGAAACAACAATAATTTGTAGAATGTTATTGCTAGTATTGTTCGAGAAATGGGAGAGATTATAGGGACATAGTGAGGCAGAAGGGAGATGAGTAAAGGAGGTAGATGGGCAATAATAGACTATAGGATACTGTAGGAGAGGGGCTAGTGAGATGATGCTGGAAAAAAAGAGGAGAAATTGTACAGGGAGAGAGAGGGGGTAGGAGGGGTGGAGGTGAAAAGGAGTCTTTGGTGTGAGGGAGCAAAGTTTAGGGAGAATGAGTGTAGGGTGAGTGCAACTTAAAATTGGGAGTTTGCTTAAAATGCTATGCTGGGCATGGTGAAAATTCTGTGTTTGATGAAAGTCTCACTTTATTTAGTTACCGCCTGGAGGAAATAATAATTCTGATCTCCTATAGTTTGTTAGTTCACTCATACTGGATGCAGGCCTGTTATTCACCTTAGATTCACTAGGCAATGCATTTTATTGGGTTGTCAGGTTATCCAGCCATTGGGTTAATTGTTGCACTAGAAGTGTAAGATTGCCCATGGATTGCTGAAGTTCATTCATATCTGTTTCTTAAAATAAACCTTGTGATTGGAGCCCAGCCAGTGTTCCAGTAGCCATCACGTTTAAATCCAAACGCAATACACAAAAAACAAAGTAAACCACTAAAAAAGTATATAATGGTCAAAAGTGGAAACACCTCCAGACTAAGGTTACAGAATACTTTAATATAAAATACTTTAATATGAATACTTAGTTGAAAACAATTAAGCACTTTCATTTTGCAGGGAAAACTTCCTCAGATATGAACCATTTAAAAAAAAAAAACAGTTTTTTATATATACCTATCAACAACCAGCAGAAAATCATGTGATTGAAGAGTCTCTCAGTGAATCCGCTTCATTTAAAGGAACATAAAAAAAAAGAAACTTAAATAATTATGAAGTTAAGATACAGTAACATTAGCTATGAAATAAATTAATTACATGAATATGATCCCCAGAAAACTACTACTAGTTAAAGTAAAAATCATACTATGCCAGAAGTAGAGAGGTTTAGCAACAATACGTCAAGCACAGTAAATTTTAGAGCAATCAGATCAAGTTCAGCAACAGCAGCAACATATTCATCAACAGTAACAATGATGTATCATGACTCAGGTCTGCTAAAAATAGGAGTACGTTTATGCAAGTGGAGAACAATAACTATGGCAAGGAAAACAGATGAAGAAATGGAGCAGTATTCATTATCATTGTGCAAACGCATTATGACTGAGATAAATGCGAATGCATTATGGCTATCAGTGCATGAGTGCAGCTAAGCTGCTATTCATAGAGGCCACTTACACTAAAGCATGATGGGTATAAATAACTCTAAGAAAATGAAATAATCAGATGTAAATGAGAAATTATGTAAAACAGCATATGTTAATGAAGTGTTCTCTCTTGCGATTCATAGTCAGATTTCCTCGTCATCCACAGATTGTTTATAAAAAGCAGAGTCACACCTATTATATCTACTTTGCAGTCCACAAACCTGCTGTTAGCTTAGCTGTTTCTTTTGCTGACCTGGTAAAAATTATTTAAGTTTTCCTTACCCTGACTTGATCTCGTTCTGTATCATTACTACACATAAAATGCCACAGACATACAGAAAAACGTTTGATATAATCAACAGTCAAAGAACATGACAATGAAAGCATGCCTGCCATTCTCAGAAAAAAAAATGTTGTGACACAAGCTCCATAATTACACATGCAAAGTCCATCCAAGTAATGTACCGCTGAACTAATGTTTGCAGCATCATGGATATATTCACAATAGTAGAGAAAGCATTTTGCTAACATATTCATCCTTTTATTAACCCCTCCTACATTCATGTAATCGTAATACTGTCAATTCTCATTTATCAATAGCAATCAGTAGTCTCCCAGAAAAGTCACACCTTGAACCACCAAAACACCCTTGCTACTTCAGTACTTCAGATTTAAATACCTGCATTTCTACCATGTATGCAGTCACTAAAAGACAACAAAAGACATGATTTCTCACCGATCAATAATCATTTTCACTGCTGTTGAAATAATTTCCCATTTGGAAATAACACCTTCCAGTATCCACCAAAGCCATTTTATTTTACTCAACATATGAATAAAATTTAATTTCTTGAAGTGAATCTTACATAAATTTGAACTGTTTCATAATAATTTCCAATATTTATATTATTTTTTCTTACTTTAAAAACTCAGCAGTTTCCTAATTAATTTGTTGCCCATCTCAAATAATCCCAAGGTAATGTGGTGCTGTTAAATTTAAGTTCAGGGTACTTTATGTGTTTTCTATGAAAATGAGGCCCTTTTACATTTATCTCCATGAATCGCAGTAATGGGTGAAAGTGTGTGGCACCTTATGCATGTAAATGGTCTCAGCTTAATGCCGACCTTCAAGTATGTCACACTTTTGAATAACCTCTGCTGACCATATTTGCATATAGATGTAGTGTTGATCATTGCTGATTACTGCTACAAAAGTCCAAAACCTGAGACTGTTAATACAACCCTCAGTAGCAAAACAAATTCAACTGTTGCAAAAAAATTTGGCAATAAAAATGCAATCAAATTAAAGCTTTCAGAGAGAATGTATGGGAGTAAATTTACTTTGCTGTAGGAAGAAGGCACAGTCTTACCAGATTAACAGTAGATCTTAAGAATACAGAATGCAGAATTCTTTCGAAGGTGGATGTGCTCATTTATTAATGCTTACTATTGCTCCAGTAAGGCTGTACATAGTGCAGCTCAGATCCCAGATGTTAAGAAGGATTGTTTATGACTCTCCTCTCCTTTCTCTTCTCATTGCCTCATCTAGTGTCATGCTAGGCTTCATAGTGTCTAGCAGCCCAGCAGAATAGAGCACCATGACACACTGCAGGTCTCTATTTTAAGCAGAAGCATTTTTACTAAAGAAAGAATCAGCTAGACAATGAACTGATTCAGGAGCGACCCACAGCAGAAACAGCTAGTACATGATGGCTAATGCCTCTTCTCTAATCAGGAGCATACAGCAACACAATCTTAATTCACACTCAGATATGCAGATTCTGGTGATCGCTTCAGGCCTCTAAATGCTGAAAGGAGTTACTTGCAGTTCTCTTTCCTCTTCTCCTTGTTTCATAATACAGCATCTAGCAACGTATCAAAATAAAGCACTATGAGTCTCTATTGCAGAAAGATTTCTGACAGAGCAGGAATCAGCCAACCAGCAAACTCAGTCAGGAATAACCCATAACAGAAACAGCCAAGATAAGGTCACTAATGCCTCTTCTCTCACCAGGAGCAAATAGCAGCATGGTCCCAGCTCAGATCCAAGTAAGCAGATCCCAGTGGTTGGTTCAGGCTTCTCACTTGTCCTATATGTTAATAGAAGTAAATTGTAGTTCTTCTTTATCTTCTTCTCTCATCAGAAATAATGCTTGGTAGCATAGTGTCCAGCAACCCAGCAGAATTGAACACCAAGCCACCTAACTGAGCTGTCTTTGTAACAGAAGGGTTCCTGCCAAAGCAGGAATCATCCAGGCAGCAACATCTTTCAGAGTCAGCCAACAACATAAATAGGTAAAACAACAGACCTTACCAGCAGCAATATCAACAGAAAATCAAGTCAGACCAAATAGTTAGGCCCCAGTGGTCACATCAGGCTTCTGGCAGGTCTGGATGTTAAATGAGTTGTTTGCAGTTATGTAGGTATTGCAGTGTGCACAACGTGGACAGAAAGATATTAAAAGAATGGTAATTGAAATTTGTCTAAGAAGACAGCACAATTGACTATGATGTCATGTTCAACATTTTGCAAGACTCTACCATGTATGAACAGGTTTCTATTAGTGAAATAAGTATGGCACATAGGAAAATTGATTTTTTGTTACAAGATTATTTGGCATAAGGCACAATCATACCAAACCTGTACACTTTTCTACATGCTGAACACCCTCAGATTCCAAATATTATGGTATTCCAAAAGTACATAAGAATATTAAAGATCCCCTTTTAGAGCCATAGTCACAGCAGAAGGCTCAAGAACCTATCATTTAGCTATATACATCAATGGAATGTTCAAACCATTCTTTTTAAAACAGACACATCTTTTAAAAAACTCATGGAATTTTTTGGGCGGAGTGAAAAATGGTTTATATTATGACATCAGTCCCCCACTATATATGTTATAGATTATTTTCCTGTATATTACAAGAAGAAAGACACAAGTTATTTCATGACACCTTCACAGACTGCAATTCTTGTCATCAAAAGATATATTGTCAGTTATGGATTTGATGGACGTTATTTTGTCCTATAACTTCAAATACTTTGAAGGTGAACTCTATAGACAAATTAAGGGCAATGCTATGGGGGCCACATGTACCCCTATATTTGCCAATCTAGTCTTCCTGACCTGGGAGAAAAAGTATATTCTAGACTGTAAGTCAGATACTTGGATGACATTTTTGTTCTATGGTTCAACACACAGTACACTATTTATGATTGCATTAGATATGCTGAAAGTACAACTAACTTTTTAAGATTCACTCATTCAGTTAATGATAGGTCTGTTAATTAGCTAGCTGTAATAATAATGAAGGGAAACTATGGGTTTATGTAAAATATTTTTTTAGAAAACTCACAGTTTTGAGCTATCTACACTTCAAGATTGGGCACCCCTATTTGTTTAAAAGAAACTTGATCAAAGCCCAGTACATTAGACTGTCAAGGATGATTATCCAGAAGAATATCTACAAAAGCGAAACAGAGAAATTAGAGGCTATGTTTTTAGAAAGAGGGTGCCCAAATTATATGATTTTGGATATCAGAAATCAAGTCTATGATGAATGGGGTAATAGATATAAACTCTTATAAGACACAGGTTAAACAATAGAGAATGGGGATGAAACAACCACAGTAAAATTCAGTCAATAATTATGAGAGGGCCATGGTACTGCGATATGATTCTGACTCAGAATATGTAAAAAAGAAAAAGAAAAAAAGTGGGCCCCAGTTGCCTACTGGATAAGACATTGGCTTCCTAAACCAAGGATTATGGGTTCAAGTCCTATCTGGAGTAATAGGATCTTGATAGAAATAGAGCTTTTATTTTCCTTCCCTGGTATCCCTAACCCTATTTAAGCACAACTTGGAAATTTAGCCCTGAACTGCCACCTGTCTCTGATTAGACAGTCAGTAAATCACTCCATGTATATATATATATATATATATATATATATATATATATATATATATATATATATATATATATATATATCACATTTGTGGGTCATATTTGGGCTGAATGGCTAGGCTTATATGGGCCCTATTGGTTGTTATTCTAGTATACACCTATGAACCTATATTCAAATCCAATGATAAGTTATTTAGCATACCAAAGTATGTAACTAAAATTGAGGTTAATCTTAAGAAAACCATTGAAAAGAATGGTGCTATCTCCAGAGGTAGCAAGCTAGATACATTAATAGGTGCAAATGAATGCAGTTTTTGTAAAAACTATCCTTACATTATGGATGATGAGCTGCTAGTGCTGCAAAATTTAGTTAAGTCAAGGTTGCAGTTACAAAATGGAAATTATTGTTCTACTACGAAAATGTACATAGCTAAGTGTCTAGGAAATCCACCCTTCTATACTGGCAAGACAGACATGAAAAAACAATGCATGAACACCTTTATGATATAGAGAGGAAAAATGCTAACAATTCACTCTATAAACAATCCACATTGTGCCCAAATTTCAATACCTTTAACACTGTTATTCTAGACAAGGTACCTATGCAGCCAAGAGGTGGGCAATGGGAGCCCAAATTAGAGTACAGAGTTGATTTGGCAGTTAAGACTAGATGCAACTACACCACCATAGTTAAATGACACCTTCTCTATTATACCAGTTTTAAAGTTGAGAGTAGCTAAGTTATAATTATTTAATATACAGACTTAGCAATTTTTCTATTGTATTGATTTAAGTCTCATTGCATAGCCATCAATACATTTTTTAACATGTTCTGTATTATAATATTTTTGTACATATATTTTAAGCAGACAATATATTTATTTAGGTTTAGTATTATTAATTGTAAGCATTTAAAACTGGATTATGTGTCAAAGAATATTTTTTAATAAAATGTATAGTTTTGTGCACTTTACGAAAAGTGTTTTAGTGTTTGTACTTGTGTTTTAAGGTTTTGAGGGGTATGACTTTAAATCACTGGTCACGTGGATTCAAGAAAGTTATTTAAGCATTACGTTGACTAGTATTAATAGTTCTAATGAAGTCCTGATAATTTTTGTTATGGACGAAAGCTCGACTATTAATTTTCTATGAATAATGAAATAATTAGTTTGCATTTTACTTGGTGGTTTCAGCTTCGGTTCATTACATGCAGTTTTTTTTTTTTTTATGGTACTTGTGCCTAACATCATGAGCAGATGAGATAAGGCTGGGAGGAATATCTACAGTAAAATTTACATAACAGGCTGGCAAATGAAGGGCCAGATGGTTTACGAATGAAGCAGTAACAGCATAGGCAGGCTGGGAAAACTCCAAAATAGTCACAGAACAGCAATCATGGAGCAGCTCACAAATTAAACTTTGTCCTGTTCTGCTTATCATAAATAAAAATGCTATCTCTTAGCTCCTCCCTCAATTCAAACTGTTAATCTCTTTTCATTAAAAGAGCACCACACAATTTTTTGTTAACTATTCCTAACCAAGAACTTTTTAAAACTCCATGAAAAAAGAATAAACTAAAAGAATGAACAAAGTAAAACAAACTAAAACAAAACAAAACAAAATACAAGAAATAATGCAAGCATGCAAACAATAAGCAAAGAAATCCAAAATAGTCACAGAACAACAGCCACAATGCACTGGCAGCTTACAAATCGAATCTAACCTGGTTATTTTATGTGGTGTTACAACTGACTCATGCTCATTGAAAATACACTCCTTTTTAGCATAACCTTGAGTATTTGTGACAGGCGTAAGTATGTTCAGAATACTGAGGTTAAACTCTCAACAGCAGCCATATCCTGCAAGCACATGCATACCTATCAATATACTTGCAAAGGTTCTGAAAGCTATGCCTAAAACATTTATGCTGTATAACAGGACTTCCTAAATTATTAAAGTATCACTCTAGGAGCAGAAAGAAAACAAATCACCTGTCATAATCTGATCTGCTATATTTAGCATTCTTGACTATTACAACATTAAAAAAACCTGGTGTTTCAAGAAGGCGCTGATTACTGATGCCTCTCATTGTGAGATCTGCTCAGAATGTGAATAATAGGTAGCCAGAGCCATGAAGTACAGGGATAAAGCCCTAACCATGACTGGGGCAACATGAGTTCAACTAATAGCTTGGGCATCTGAGGTGTTGGCAGGGAGGGATGGGTGTGTCATCCCAGGGGGTGGAGAATGTTTGTCTAGGTGTTTCCTGGAAGGAGGTGTGGTCCATAGAGGGGAGTAGGCCAGAGGCATAAACAGGTGAATGTACAGGAGGGGGATATCAAGGGATAGGCCATAAATGAAAAAATCCCCTGGTGTAAGCAGTTAACAGCACAAATCTCTCTCTTCCAGATGCCCTTAAGTTGTTTGCTGGCCCCAGCTTAGAACAGAGATAGTCCAGGGCTTTTGAAGAGTCTGATAGACCCGGTGATGGATGAGGGAACTTGCATAATACAGAATGAATGAAGCTGAAGGGGAATACAAAAATAAAGTGGAACAACAGATTATCCTAAGCAATGAAGACAGCAATGACCTTTGATCACCATGTCTCCGCAGCAGTAAGAAGGGCATTCTATATTGCTCATCTCATAAGTAAGGGCATTGCACCCAGAAAAAAAGAAGTTATAACCTCTATGTACTCTTCCCTCATCAGACCAATAATTGAGTACAATGCCCCTTTTGGTAGGTACCTTTCCAAGCAATTGGAGAGACCACAAAGGTTCCTCATAAGGAAAATTCAAGTTATTTAGCATCTGCCCTATGTGGATCATCTGAAATCACTACCACTTTATTCTCTTTCATACAGACTACTCAGAGGTGATGTATGCCTTGCATATTAGGCAATCTTTGACTCTGCTTTATTGGAAATGCTGCATATCTGCAAGTCAATGGTTCCTCGCTCTAAAGTCCTTAACCTGGTATTTGACATTAATAAAACCTGCTGGAGGGACAGATTTATCTCCCAGAGGTTATCACACCTTTGGAACGGACTCCTACTTCATGTCAAACCAAGCACCTCAATGACCCTCTTCAAAAGAATCTGGACAACTGGATTGGTGACCATGAATTCACCACCTGTGTCACTCTTGGATGGGGCAATTGGTCCTGATCATGGAAATAAGAGTAGACCTTGGCTAGGCTTGTAAGGGCCCTAGGGCCATTAGCCTAGTAACTTCCTATGAACCTATTGTGCAGTTCAGATATTTTAGTCCTTTATAATAGTTTGAATTTTCACATCCATTGATACCCTTGGTATATTTCTACTGTGTTCTTTCCAATTTGCTCATGCTTGTTTTCTTATAAGGTTTCTACATTGTTATTCCATACTGTAGTTTGGGTCTGATGTAACTAACAAACAATAATGTCATCATCATTTCTGATTTCCCAGACCTTATCAATCTTCTTATAAAGGCTATAGTTCTAAAAGTATCATTAACCATTTAGTTGATATGATTAGAAAATATAGTCACCTTTATAGCTGGCTACATGGAAACCCACTTTAGAAACTGTAGTCAACGTATTTATGAGGTACTCCTGAAGCCAAGGCTCAGGGAAGTCTTGTAAGCTTTTCTTCACCTGCTCAACATGTGAGAAACAAAATTCAAACATATGAGACTAACATCCGAGGATTTTTATCACAAAAGACGTGGATGAGTACCTTCACTTGCTAAACCTACTAAGAGATTCATACTCTTTACATAATAAGAGTAGCAAAATGGTGTTGTCTCTGGGACCTGTGTTTGCCCAAATAGATCACAATGAGTCAGTCTGAGGATGCCTGATGAAAGACCCAATCCATTCCACTGTTAACTTGTAAATGGTGCTGCATTCTTTGGACCACTTAAACCAAGTCAAAGTGCTTCCAAGCTACCAAAGAGCATCCTTCATACTAGACACTGATACACATTCAGACATTTGTATGGTGAATTTTCATGAAATGAAAAGAACTGTTTCTCCTCCAATTGTTCTTATTGGTAGAAAAATATCAAGTTACATAAAACCCACAAATGGCAATCAGGAACTTTTTTTATAGGTTGACTATTTTTTCAATGTTGTTTGTCTTTTTGGCTTTTCCCGGTTAGGGGTCGGCACAACGGAACTCTGGTCCGCTAATGATTGGGGGTGGGAGGATGACATAATGGTTAAGGTGCTTACCTTAAAGACACAAGATGCAGGGGTTGATTCTCACATGGGGTAACTGGCTAGGCTTCAAATGACCCAAAAGGGCAGTTAGCCTATTACTAATCTATGAACCTATGAAGTAGATTTTTTTTTATGGTGCCGAGTTGCCAGCCCAATTCCCAACCTTCAGCAAAGGCACTGCCATTTACTCATGACTTATGGAGGCCACTCAACCGCGGGGAGGACATGCAGACTCCACACAGAAGGCACTCCAGCCGTGAATCGAACAGGTGAACATCTTGCTGTGAGGCAACAACGATACCGTTGTACCATCGTGGCTTGTACAATAGTAATACTAAATGTTTTTATTCCTGGTGTTTGACAACGTAATAAGATTAATGAATGCTAAAAGACAGGCGCATCTTATAAAAGTTGCAGTAAAAGCACACGACAAAAACCTACAATAAAATAACAAAAGAATTAATACCTAAAACCATGATCATTAAATTTTTAGAGATGCACATTAAGCAAATCCAACTGGTGCTTCAGTACTTTTTAATCCATATTTAAGTCAGGCACCAGTGAGGGACATACACTGAGAGGATGACAAGGTACACACACAGTATTACCAGATGCAGCTCTCTGCATCAAGTGCAATTTCCCTTAAGAGCACACAGAGACCCAATCAGTCCAGGGCTGGTTTTTCCCTCTTTCTCCAGATTCCTACTAAGACTCCCCACTGGCATAGCTATAGAGTTGAGATCTCAGCTGAGTGGCCAAGCCAAGACCTCCAGCCCCACTCTGTCCAACCACTGCTTCATGTCCCTGCCCAAGAAGCTGACACACACACTTATTGAGGTTTTATTTATACAAACGCACACACACACACACACACACACACACACACACACACACACACACACACACACACACACACACACACACAAAACACACACACACACACACACACCTGAGAAAGGCTGCCACAGGTTTACTAGCTCTGCCCCCTTTTGCCCAGACTATAAGATAGTTATTACTGCCACCAGCCAGCTCCTTATCAGCTACGTTAAGGCCCTTAACAAAGGGTGTCCAATCTTACAGTGTAATGCTACTATTAATACAAATGGTAGTTTGACCAAGAGCAAGGCTATTAGGATTGGCCCACAGTGTCACCAAATAAATATGCAAGTACTTTCAGAACTTAAATGTCTCTAGATAGATCAGCCACAATGAAATTTTAAATATACTTAATAATAAAAGAACAAGACAATACTTAAAATATACTTTGAGTGACACCAGAGTTCAAAATCACAGGAAATATTCAAAATAACATTGCAGGGCAGTCTCAAATAAATGAAGAAAAATATCTAAATGAAGCTTTGCTATATTCCTAACTATATCTAAGAGAATTACTATTCCCTAGAAACCTACAGAGCAAGGCAGATGTGGTGAATGGATCTTCTAGTTGTTGTCACGTCAAAGACAGATTACAGAATGATGTGTCTCTCTCAGAGAGTTCTCAGATTAATATCTCAAATATTACTGCTGGGCTAGCTTGCAGAATTACATCATTTTTGTCATCTGACTCTATCACAGGTGAAACCCCCACTGCTGCAATCTGGCGGCATTTAGCATCTACCTGTGGAAATACATAAACCTCAGATCGTTGGGCAGATGCTGGAAGTCATAAAACAATTGCATTCCTTCACATTTCAAAACTAGTAATTACTTCACACTAAAGAAAATACAGAAAGTTCCCTAGTTTTAGACAGTGTGTCTCCTTGCTGCATTGAAACTGAAAGATAACATCATTTATGGCCTGTCCATAAAGTAATTTAATTTTGGTTATTTTTCTGGAGTTTTGCTGAACTGAAGTTAACCTCCTGTGTTCCTATTTCCACTGTTAAAATATATATAATTTAAACAGTTACAATAGTGCATGTACATTTCTGTTCTGTTCTAGTAGGGCACACTGTGGATACATCTTTAACCTCAGTCCTTTACAAAATACCTTTTTTAACACACATGTCTGTAAAAAGCAGCTTGATATACACATGACATGCACTTCTAATACATTTGTAACACAAGCATCTTATATATATATATATATCAAGTCAATATTCACAACGGACTATAATTATTTACAAAATTCCAGATAGCTGGGCTGTCAGTATCTCCTTTTGTCACACATTTCTTCATTAATTATCATCTACAACTTCTCCTCTGGTTTATAAAAACAGTCTGACATGTATATAAGACCAATGTAACTAAAACATTTTCACTGTTAGTATCTTACTATATATATATCCATAGTCAATAATTTCCAGTTTTTCAGTGTTGTATTATCTTTTGTTTAGTTTTTCCTGCATATCCTTAGCTGACAAAATCCTCTTGAATCCATACATCTAAGTACTTCATCTTACCATGTCCCCATATGTAGCAGTACTGCTGAACTAATCCATGTTTGGGAACATAGTTTACTGCTATAGCTTTTGATTCATCTTTATTTTATAACCTGAAAATACTTTAAACTGTCTCAATGTGTTCCACAGCACAGAAATGTGTTTTTCTTGATGTATCCAGTACAAAACAATATCATCTATAAATAAAGCATGAGTACCATACTAATTATAATTCTGAATTTGTGAATCTCTTATTTTCTTTGCCAGTGGCTGTAAATATAAAGTAAATAACAGAGGTGAAACAGGACACCCCTGCCTGGTTCATCTGTTCAAGTACAGCTTGTCAGAGAGGAACCATCCCATCTTAATACTTGCCTCTGACCCTTCATGTACCTTCCTTATTAACCCTATTATTCCAAAAGAGAACACAAATGCTGACATTACCCTACTCATAAAATAACATCCGACTCTATCAAATGTTTTCTTTGCATCAAGATGCACCAAGAATATTAACATTTTATTACATTTTTACATCGTTGTCAATCATCATTGTCCTATTAATGTTATCAAATGTTTGCCTCTCCTCCACAAAAACACACTGATCCATATCTATTAACTTTGCTATTTTCTTATTTATTATACAGATAAGTACTTTATAAACATGGATTAAAATTGAAGTGGATCTATATAAGTCTAGACTGAAAGGGTCTTTAAACTCTGAGTAGTACATCCCCCACAGCTTTTTTACAATAGTCTGTTGTTCCTCTTCTCCCCACCTTTCTGTACTGTTCATAGGTTGATACTAGGCTATCTGCCCTAGGGCATCTATAAGCCTAGCCAGAGTATGTTTGGCTTTCACCACCCTTTTAGATTAGTTGACTGTGCCTCTTTACAGTAGGTCACAGAAGGAAGCCCTTTTAAGGTTTGTTTACTGTACCTCTGTTAAGCAGCGGCACAGAAGAGATCCCAGGGGTAAACTTACGATCGCCCATCCATTCGTCAAGATTTCTCTTGAAGAGGGTCAGTGAGGGGCTCTGCCTGACATGGATTGGGATTTTGTTCTGGAGTGAGGGGAGCCACTGGGATATGAATCTGTCCCTCCAGCATGTCCTATTTATTTCTGTGCTGAGGTTCAGGTCCCTGGAGCATGTAGCTCTAAGGGATTTAGATTTCCTGAGGTGAAGCATGTCCATTAATTCCGGGTTGGACATGGCTTTATACGTCAGACACACATCGCCTCTGAGTAGACGGTACGCAACTGAGTAGAGCTGGAGTTTCTTTAGCCGAACTGCATAGGGCATCTGTTTGAGCCCCTTGATCCTCTTGGTGAGATACATTTGGGGTCTTTCCAGTTGCTGAAGGTGTCGGGTAAGGTACATCCCAAACGGGGCATTGTACTCAATTATGGGCCTGATAAGTGATGAGTAGATGGGCACAATGACCTCTCTTGATCTAGATGTGAACCCTTTCATGATAAGGTGGGCTACATAGAAGGTCTTTCTAACCACTTTGGCAACGTGATTGTCAAAGGAGAGATTGCTATCTACTTGGGTTCCCAAGTCCCTAATTACTTCTTCCATACTTAATGGATTACCACCTATGTGGTAATTTGTGGGCACTTTGTTTTTTCCAAAGGGGATGACTATGCACTTTTTGGCATTTAGCTTTAGGCCATGGCTCTGGCACCAGTTATCCGTCTCTTTGAGACCCTTTTGGAGGATGCTTGTGTCAGTCGGAGAGTCGATTATAGCCCCAGTTTGCAGTCATCTGTGAACTTGGTCAGCCATAGTCCACCCATGTTAGCCTGTACCTCAGAGAAATATATACCGAACAAGAGAGGTCCCAGGACTGAGCCTTGTGGGACACCACTTGTAACTGGTTTAGAGTCTGACATGGCACCTGCTATTCTGACCATGTGGGTTCTATCCCTGAGCCAGTTTGCAACCCATCTTGTGACATAGGGGTTGATATTTAAGCTGGTGAGCTTATTTATGATGCCCGAGTGGGGTATTGTGTCAAAGGCCTTTCTGAGGTCCAGGTAGGCTGTGTGGACTACCTTCCCTTCATCTATGGCTTTGGTAACTGTTTCAAAGAACAGGTACAAACCACGACAATAGAAGCAGCCAAATAATCCTCCACTTTATTGTAATACGAATGATACGGATTCTCTCTTTAAACAACACAGTAGGACAAGCGCTTTCGCCTGATAAATATCAGGCTTTATCAAGACAAATTGTAAAGCGGATGTGCTCACATTTAAATACTACTAACAATTAAAAACCTTAATTGGTTCATAGCAATTACAAACCAAATGGGTACATTTTAAAGTGCTAATGCTTCATGAACTACTGTACAAAACTGTTACTAAAATGTTGGATAAACACTTCTGTGTTAAATAAAAAACTTGATCAGTACTTATTAATAAATCGAAGTACCTAAATTAAATAAAACAAAACTTTATCTATAGTATGAATGTCAACTAATGCTAAATAATACTGAGTAGTTGTGTGCTTGTGCAACTTGTAAACAACTAGGTTTATGGAAGCCTCCTAAATAAAACAGTCAGTACTCTTTAAAATAACTCGACTGAAACTTCAAAGCAGATCGATTGTTTTAAAAACCATAAAAATCTTAAAGATACATTAAAGGAATCCATTGAATAATGTTTCTGAGAGGAATATGTTAAAAAAACATGAAATGCCACATTTTGCTAATGTAAACATAACACTCTTTCAAATAAGCTGCCATCATAAAATGTTAATCCATGAAATAGCAACAGCCGAAAATGTAAAAAATAAATAAACAATTAGGGATGTTAACATTAATTATGAAAATTAGCTAATCTTACAAAGAAATCTAGTTTAACAAATGAACAACAACAAAAGGCAAGAACGGTTAAAAGGAAACAATACTTGATACCCCATATACGTGTAGTGTTTGAAACTGCTTTAACTTCATTAACATTCTAAAATTCATCTATTAAATCTTAATCAATAAATACATAGTTAATAAATAATTAAATAAATAGATTAAATATAAAATGTTAATTATTAAATATTAAATACTTAAAATATATGTATGTGTATATCAAATATGAATATTGTTACAACCTGGCTAGTCTAATTTTTAACACACTTTTGATACTAATTGCGTCATTCATTCCTGGGGGTTTCGTGGCGTTTAACCTAATCTTCCATAATAATTCTTTGTATTCTAAAGAAGCCTCCCATTCACCACCTCTAGGGTTCTGTAACACCTGCTCTAGAACCAGAAACTTTAAAGACATGGTGGGACACACTAAAGAATGCTTGTAAAATGCATTTGATTCTTTCTTACTGTTAATTTCATATAAGTGTTCATAAACTCTTTTACGAAGTGTTCTTTCTGTCTTCCCAACATAGAATCCAGAGCAGCTTACACAGAAGCCTAAAACTAAACCTTTTGTGGCACAATTGTAGTAGTTCATAGGAGCTATTTTAAAGTTTCTAGAAGCAATGTAATACTGTCATTATAAATATAAGGACATTGCCTACAAGCTCCACATTTGTATGTTCCCACTTTGGGTTTGTGGGTGAGGGAAGTCATTATGTCCTGTCTCTCAAATAAACCTTTTAAGTTAATGTTTCTGGTACTAACTGTAAAATTCCTAATTTCATCATTTGATTTTAAAACAGGCCAATATTTTAAAATAAGTTCTCTAAATCTTGCTGAATCATTATTAAAGGTGTGGACAAGTGTGTTATGGGTTTCTTTCTCTTCATTAGTGTTCAACTTTGTGGGAAAACTAGAGCCTTTACCCAACAATGGTATGAATCTATCTAATCTTGAATTGTTCACTTCTACAAACGCTTTTTCAAATAAGCGTTTGGGGTAGTTTCTTTCCAAAAACATTTTTTGTAGAGTTTGCGTTTCCTTTAAAAATAATTCTGTAGTACTACACATCCTCGCTGCTCTGATTAGTTGGCCTTTCAAAATCCCTCTTTTTTGTGTTAAGGGATGTCCACTATCAAAATGGAGGTATGAGTTTGAAAAGGAAGGCTTCCTATAAATGGTTGATTCGAAGCCTCCTGTGTGTAGGTTCTTCACCAGCAGTACATCCAAATAATTTACTGTACTATCACTAATGTTGTATGTAAATCTTAAAAAGTTTGTTGTCTCATTAATGTATTCAAAAAAATCTTTAAATTATTGTAGGGAACCATTCCAAAATACACAAATGTCATCCAGAAAACGATGATAGTGGGCTATATTCTTAGCCCAAGTCGAAGCAAATACATGTTTCATTTCCCACATGTGTAACACAATATTGGCGTACGCCGAGGCACAAGGAGTGCCCATCGCCACACCTTTCATTTGCTTAAACAATTCACCATTAAAAAATATATAATTATTATTTAAAATCAGCTCCATAAACTCAACCATCAGTCTGATAACATTTGCATTAAATTCACCTGACATCACCAAAAATTCATTAAATAACTCTAAACCTTCTAAATGTGGAATGCTTGGGAAGAGTTCAACAACATCAATAGTCACTAGATATTTGGTTTGTTCATATAACTCTGTTCTAACATTTTTTTAGAAATTCCCAAGAATCTTTACACACAAAATTTAAAGATCTAACTATTTTCTTCAAGGAAATGTCAATGAACTTGCCGAGAGGTTCAGTAATACCCCCCCCCCAGCCACAATCGGCCTGAACTTCAAGGGGTTCAACCCTTTATGTACTTTGGGAATTCCAAATATTGTGGGGGTAACTGGTTTGTTCACAAGTAAAAAGTTGAATAATTTCTCATTGATGGCTCCTTGCATTAAATTATCATGTAAAATGTACTTAATCTTTGAATACGCAATGTTAACTTCATTAATAGAAGTGATAGTATATTGCTCAGAGTCATGTAGGATGTCAAACATTGCTGCCTCGTAGTTACAACCATACATCAAAACTACCCCCCCCCCCCCTTTGTCTGGCTTCATGATTCTTATCCTATCGGCTTTCATAAGATTAATTAGTTGCCAACATTCTGACGATAAGTTCTGTACTTTAGAAGTATTACCATTAAAATTATTCCGGATGTCCCCTTCTACTAGTTCTTCAAAAGTTTTCAGTACTGGGTGTAGGGGTGGGTTGAATGTGCTTGCTCTTGAGAATTTTCCTTGTACATGTTCCTGCCCTTTAAACCAAATGTTCAGGTTTAATTTCCTAGTACACAATTTTAATTCTAAAATTGTTTTTGTGACATCCAAAGGACGCATGGGCACAAAATGAAAGCCTTTGGTAAATAAATCAAAATGTACATTACTAATCTCCATGTCAGTAAAATTGTACACTTTGAAGTTGTTCTTGGAAATAATTGAGTAAGGAACACTTACTGTATCAAACACATTCTTTGTAATGAAGGCTAACTGTTCTCCCCCATTATGTGGTACTACCTCTGTTGGTTTACCCAGCTCCTTTGCTGGTAGAAAGGACCACTGTTGTTGGTCCTGCCTGGGGGAAATTGAAAAACCTGTTGCCCATTTCTAGCATTTGAATTTGATTTTTGTGCAAGTCTTTCACTTCTACGTGGACCATCTGCCGGTGAATCAATGTTATCCACATTGTCCACCCTATTAAATCTATTGTTTGTATTATAGTTTAACTTGTGAGCTGGTTGGTATGCAATACCATTCTTGTATTCATTAAGGTCTCTTTCCAATTTCCTAACCTTTCGGTTCACAATCTTAATGCAGTGTTGGTCAACATCGTGAAAAACATGGTCATAATCTCTCTTGACCTGTGCAAAATTAATGTCAGTAACCACATCATTGTTTAATTTATTCAAGTCCACTAATAATGTGCCAAGTTTGGATTCATAGTCTTTTAACATATATTTAATCATTTCCAACCCTGTTTTGTTAAAAAGTTCTGTCAAATCTTTAAATAATGTAGACCCTGGTGTTGCATTGTTGGGAAATTTAGTGCAACGAAGGCCTTTGGGAACTCTCTGAACTCAAAGGCATTCAGCTAAATAATCTACTTCAAGTTGCGTTGCCTTGTATGCATATAGTTTGTCACTGAATAATTTAAATTTATCAACAGTAGGATCATTGTCAACATCGTAACGTGAAAAAGTACCTGATTTGAAAGCAAACTGCTTGGTTGTCCAAGCGTTGAAGTTAAAGGCTGCCGTTGTCACCTCCGCCCCACCTGTTGAGGTGGAAAGCAAGTTGTTCAATCCCTCATCAGCTCCTCTTTGCATTGCCGGTTTAAAAGCAGTAAGCGTTGACTGCTTTTTACCATTTGTGTTAATGCCACTTTACTCTTTTCAAACCCTTGTAGTTGGTTGCACGGAACCTCGTTCGTGTCTGGTTGCCTCAAAGAGGCAGTTAACTGAGACAAAAGGTTAACAACCTGGCGAAATTCTTCCCGGGTTACGGGGACGTCATCTGGCACATCCTTGAGAATGCAGGGTGTCGTATCAAAGTCGGACTGGCTGACTCTTTCAGTCATGGTTAGCGAAACAACTCCGAATTAGACCAAACATTAGACCACAACTGTTTCAAAGAAGTCGAGCAGGGTCAAGAGGCAAGATCTGCCCTTAACGAAGTCAAATTGGGTAGGATCCAGTGTCTGGAGGTTCCCAATGTCTTTGTTTATGATTTCCATGATGATACATTCCATAACTTTGCAGACCAGGCTAGTCAGGCTTATAGGGCGATAGTTTCTGGGGTCTGTTGTGGCACCACCTTTGTGGAGTGGGACCACTGCTGCTGTACGCCATTCCTTGGGAACATATCCTGTAGTAAGGCTGAGACTGAACAGTGACTTTATATGAGGGTTTAGTTCTTCTTGGAGCTCGTGTAAGACGCAGCCCGGGACACCGTCTGGTCCCATTGATGCTGTGTTTTTTGCTTTGGAGAGGGCAGCTCTCACCTGTGCATCTGTGATCTCAGGAAGGCTACACTCTGTTGGGATAGACATTTGCTCTTTCGGGGGAAGGGGGGGTTGCACTGAACCTCTGCCAGGATGTTGGCAATGTCTGTGGGTTCAGTGAATTTTTTGTCATTTTGCACTAACTCAGAGCATATCTGGGAGTTGCCTCCCAGGTTTCTGACATAACTAAAGAAGGCCTTGTGATTATCTTTAGTGTCTTGTGCAATTTTTCTTTCAAAGCTGGCCTTAGAAGATTTTATGAGGGATCGTAGTTTCTTGCTAGTACTGATCAGTGACGCCTTCCCTTTTTGGGATTTTGCTCTGTCATGTAGTAGCTTTTTCCTTCTGTTGTATAGCTTATTTATGGCCGGGGTCCACCAGACAGGTCTCCTGCCTTTGGAGGAGTGAGTCTTATTTGGGGTAGCATGCTCCATGCATTCCTGTAGGTGTCCATAGAATGCTTTTGTAAAGGATTCTGCATTTTGGGCTGTATTGTCCACTGGCCCGAGGGCTTTGAAGGATTCCACCTTAGTTTTGAGAAGTATGAAGTTTGCTTTTGAGAAGTTCTTCACCGTGGTTTCCTTGGCTAGGGGTGGGGACAGAATATGGATGGAGATTTGTTTATGGACTGATCTTACCAATGAGGGGTATACCTCTGGTGTGGAATATAGAGACCCCATGTTGGTGATGACCAGATCCAGTATGTTTTCCCCTCTTGTGGGAGTGGTGACCAGTTGTTCCATAGCATTTGAGCTTACAAATTCTAGGAACCATTGGGTGAGGGTGCTTGGGTTTGAGTAGTTTTCCCAATCGATGTTTGGGTAGTTGAAGTCACCCAATATAATAGTGTTTGGAGAGACCTTCATATTCTCTAGTGTTCTCAGGAAAGCCGAGTGAGGTTCCGGTGTTTGGGAGGGTGGTCTGTAGCAGTCTACAAACTGAAAGGCAGTTTTGCCCACTGTTAGTTGCACTTGGATGGTCTCTGAAGCTTCGTGCAGTGCCACTAGCCTGGAGGTGTGGGTATCTTTGATAAATATGGATACTCCCCCTCCTTTTGTGGTTCGGTCCGAGTTTTGGGGCCGGAAAGCATGGTATGAAGTATAGCCTGGTAGTGCTGGCGTGCTCTCGGGAGCCTTGAACCAGGTTTCTGTTACTGCGCAGATATCAATATTCTCCATACCGAGGAGAGTCTCAAGTGCGTGCATCTTGAGGTTTAGACTTCTGGCGTTGAGCAGCATTACCCTTAGTTTTTTTTTCTTTGTGTTGTCTATGGGGGTGGGTTTGTCTTTTGAGCCTTGCCTAAAAGAGGCACTATGGGGGAGGCAAGAGCCTTAGCCAGTATTCGAAAACCCAGGGGTGACAGGTGCAAGCCATCCCTAGTGAAGCAACGTGGCTTGTCGAGCATGTCATCCCAGGCTGACAGACACTGGATCCCCTTTGAATGACACCAATACTTTAGTCAATTGTTAAAATTGATCATTTTGTCTTTATACTGTGGCATCATTCTTTAAAAAGTGATGATGATGATGTTAGTATAGTGTCATAAACCTATAAATTTTATTTACAGTGGTTTGAGTGAGAGAAGTGTTTGGGCTATAAGTGAAAGTGAAAGTGAATGTGCTTATTTGGTGGAACATACCCTAGTCTGCATATTAGAACAGTGCCACGGGGGTCTTGGCTGGTAATTTGATGACAGAATAAACATGCTGTAAATTAATATCTAGGTATCAAATGCAGTATCTTTTCACCAGTAAGTATCAGGAGTGAGCTCTGAACTGTAAGAGTTACAGAAAAGAACTAGTGGGCTCAGGGTCAGAGGAAGACATCATCATTTGTGGTATCATGCGAGCTTTCAAGAAAAATTATGATGTATAAGTAATGAAGAGGATTAATCCAGCTGGAAGACCTGTCAGTCATGGTCCCTGATGCTAAATTTGGGAATAAAGTGCACTCATTTTTCATCTTTGAACATTCATATAAATTCATCTCATACTGCCAGTGCTTCAGGAATGAGTGGGAAGTAATCTTATAACACTGAGGCTTCTTGTCACAACAGCAAATAAATGCAGTACATCTAGTGAACCTATAAAATATAAAGACAATGACAAACAAATAACCAAGAACAAAATTAACTACATAACTCACTGCCACAGGGCATCCTGCCATGGTGTTTTGCTTCATTTTCATTCAGTGAATAATAAAGTATATAATACCTTAATGTTGTAAAGACAAAACTGCTATTTGTTTAAAAATTGTACTTTCATGTATTCATTCTATGATCAACTGTTTAATCTGAATTAGGCTTTTTCAACACTCAGTGGGTGCAAGAAGCAAATAATAGGCTTGAAGAGGGCACCAGCCCATCACAAGATACACACAAATACACATGCAAACTCACTCACACATAGCAGGCATGCCTACAGGCAATATGAAGGACACCCCTTTATTTACAACATATCTCTGGGATGTATTGGTCTTGTTTTGGAAACTGAAGCACCTAGTGAAAACTCACTCAGACACAGGGAGGATGTGCAGATCCTACAAAGAAGGCATGCCAGCTAAGAACCAGACTGGAGAAAGAAACCATGTTAGGCAGTAATATGAACTCCTGGACCACTGTGCTGCCCAACAGCAATCTGAAATCATGAATCCCATCACATGTGAAGAATTATTCAAATATGCAAATAATAGACCTTTTTTGTATTTTCAATATTAAGTGCCACGGATAACTTACACTATTATATTAGATATGATCAAGGGTGACAAAACCTATTTAATCTTGGAAGGAATTAGGAATTTAGCCTAAATGTCAATTTTTGCTCTGCTTGTGTAAGCACATTTTACAATCTCCACCTTTACAACAAGCTGTTACATGATTCATCCCTAAAATAAAAAGTGTAATTAATAGCATGAATATGTTTAAAATGCTTCCAGTAGGGTACTTGGGGCAGCATTTGAAACAGTCCTAATATGTCTCCATGTGCTCTCCTCTAAAGGTAATGTATGAGTCCTGCTTAGAAAAGCAAGCATGTAGGTTATCACAAAGATTTTGAAACAAAAGTTGTACCACTAATACTGTGCAAAACCTGAAGCTCATTACATAAACTAGGTGCCCTTATTTTTTTTCAAAAACATGCTTATAAATGTTTCAGTTATCAGTATTAAAGCCTACTTTGGCAAGATGGAATTGGAAGACTTGGAGAAAACCTTAGGTTGGAGTCATACCTTTCAACATATTCTTGCATGAAATCTGGACAAAGCCTTACAAAATGGGGGGACAAAGGCCTAAAAATATTGAAAGAATTTAAATATTGCTCTTAAAAATTAGAACATTACTAGAGTAACAGCATTTGTGTTAACATATATTTTGTGAAGGATTTGAAGTCTGAATCTCAAATATATGTCTATTTAGTGACTTCAAGCTTCAGATCATCCTAGTGATGTACCAGAAAAAATACAAATTTTGTGAGGAACAGACCAAATATATGAGGCAAAAATATGGACATTCTGCCAAAATTTGGACAGTAGAGAGGTATGGTTGGAGTGTGGCTAAAACTATGGTTAGACAATAGAGCACAGACAGCACAGTTAATGGATAACAGATGAAAAACAGTAATGAGGGAAGTTAAGAGCAATCCTTAATGGAGCTGGGTCCCTTAGAATGTCTTTTTGAGTGATGAAGGGAGAACTGACAACTTTTGGTGTTTTGGAAACCATAAGTAAGGGCCTCTTTGAGTAGTAACTCTTTCTGCCTATGAACATGCAAATTCTCACCATTCTGGCCCGGAGTACTTCATTTTCAGCACACTATGAATATAACAGGTGCTAAAAGTATAACATTTCCTATACCTTTCTCTTTCTGGGAAGGGTTTTATGATTTTTTTATGGACTGCTTCAACTCCAGTCCAAAATATGCCAAGTATCTACAATAGCTAAGGAGTGATTTTGAAGGAACTCTAAATCCAGCATACAACAGGACTGCCACAACAGTTCAGAGAAAGATGTTTTAGCTGCTGGAGACAGAATCTTGCTATTTGCCAAGAGCTGGCAAAAAAAAAAATGAAATCTGTATTGTACTGAACTAAAAATAGATGGTGTATCTGCTGTGAACACAGTGTCGGTCTAGTGTCATGTCATGCAGCAAAAGAACATCCATGTTCATCTGTATGTTCATGTGTATACTTACTGTCCAACATACTTCTAAACTGTCCAGATTTTCACAGAATGTCCAGATTTCTGCCTCATATTTTAGGTCTGTTCCTCATAAAATGTGTGGTTTTCTGGCAAATCACTGAGGATTGAAGTTACTAAATAATGACATACATTTGAATCTCAGACTTCATATCCTTCATAAAAAAATGCATGCTAGCACAAATCTTGTTATTCTAACAACTTTCTAAGTTTATAAGAACAATATTTAAAACATGTCTATATTTTTGGGCCTTTGTCCCCTCATTATTTTAGGCTTTGCCCATATTTCTTGAACTAGGAGAATAAGAAGTTTGCTGTCCAGTGTTAATCAAACTGCAGACTAATTAATTCTGCAATCGCCACGAGGCTTATCAAATTTATTCTGATCTAGAGTACTAAGGCTACAGCTGGCATAGTGCATTCAGATCTGAATATTTATATGGAGAAAGAGATTGCAGCACTGGAGAAGGTACCAAGGAAAACAACTAAAATGTTAAGGGGAATGCTGTATGAAAAGAGGCTGTGAGAGCTTTTCATCAGGATAGAAGAGAGAAAGCGATAAGGTAAAAGGTAGTAATAAGGGAATTTAATAAACTTTCTATGGAAAAGAATAGAACAGGCTGGAAGGAACGTGATCAACTGTTTAAGAGGAATGTCCTCCACATATATATGAAAAATGTATATATTTTCATGGATACAGTAGTGGAGACATGGAATCATCTGCCAGAATGGGAAGAAGAGGCTAATACAGCTGGGGTCCTTAAAAGCATGCAATTCATGGACACATCCAGAGGGATATGAAGGAGCAGATACTTTAGGCTACCTTAAACAATGAAATAGAATAAACAGATTTACAGGCTCCTCTATCATTTTTTTAAGTATTGCAATGTAAGAAATGAGGGGGATGGGTCACAGCATATATACGTCGTACAGCTAATATAGGGGGAATATTTTAAAGATGTGGAAGACTTAGCAAAGAAAGGAATTATGTACCCCCCCCCCGATTTGCCAATAAATTCTAAGTTTTGCATATCTGGATTTCAGGGCATCAAAACTCTATTTCAGCACTAAAATGAAGATGATGTTTATGCACAGCTGCTTACTAGTTACTTGCAAAAATAGCTCTTGTGAATATCTATATTTTCCATAAAGTGCTTGCTAATTTAATTCTGCACAGGTACTCATTTAGACATTTCTTAAAAACAGCAGAGACAAAAGATACTGGGTAACTATACTGTAAAGGCTGGATATTAACTGTTTTTCTGTAAGGTAGTGTTTGTATTAGCAACCAGGTAAACATTACTGAACTCTTGCAATAGCAATGTGTTTGCTTATGCAAGTAATTTTGCCATCCTAAAGTAGCCAAGTGCTAAATGTCAGCACTGTAAATGAACTCCATAAACTGTTCTAGACTTTAACACACTCCTTTCTCTTTCTAGCTTTTAAAAAGGTTTCCATCCATCCTTCTTTATGCAAGATAGCCCTATTTGGGCAGTAGTGTCCTGTGAAAAAAACACAGAAATGTTCTGAGATTTGTAAACAAAAAATATTTCCTAAGTTTCCTCAAATAATTACATAGAACACATGTTGTGCCTGAAATTCCTTAATACGATATGCAACAACAGAAACAGCTCAAATTGTACAAGTGTCAGCTTTTATATTGCCAACAAAGTGAAGTTCAGATCCATACACTGCTTATGGGCATAGTTTGTCCTATGAAATGTCAAAAAGTCACACTTTGGACATCTGAAAAGGTTCTCATTTCCTCATACTTGTCCAGCTGCTTGCAATCCCTTCTGCACAAATCAGGGGTACGTAGGATGTGTTTATTCTTGTTCTCCCATTCCCTGCTTAATTATACTTTTTAATGTCTCACAGCCTTCATAGGTCCTCTGCCTTTCTGTTGATCCCTTGTTTTATCATGCAATTTTCTCTTTCCTTCTCATACAAAACTTCCTGTCTACATATCCAGGTTCACCTAGATGACTGTATACCACTTCAAATGTTCCCACGGCATCCTGTGTGTGTGTGTGTGTGTGTGTGTGTGTGTGTGTGTGTGTGTGTGTGTGTGTTGTAGGATATCCTATGAATTGCACACTTTGAGGTGTCTGAACAAGGAAATGTGTTTTATTTGGAAAATGTCTTCTACATATGCTTCCTATATTTCATTTTCATGAGGGAATTGAAGACTTCCAGTAATGTAATGTGCATGTTTTTTGATAAACCTGGACAACACCATTCATTTTTTACATCTATTATTTTTTTATATAATTTCATCTGTAAATAACTACATAAATATCCTCATCCATCCATCCATCCATAACCCTCTTTATTTCTATTTTTGCACATGGGGTCAGGGTGGGTCAGTGTCAGTGATATCATCTAATCATCAAGAGCCACTGTGTTCAGGTGGTTAGGCCTGCCACAGTTGTTCTTTCATACCAAACATGCACATGTACAATCTCACCTATGATCAGTTCAGTGTGTCCAATACACCTGCTGAATGTGTGAGGAAACTGGAGCATCTGAAGAAAATACACATGAACACAAAGAGAACATGCAGACTTGGCAGAAAAGGCACCCCAGCCAAGAAGCAAGCCTGAGAGCCTCTTGCTGTGAGGTGAGAATGCTACCCACAATATATATAAAATAGATATCTCTACCAGTACATCAAATGTTCAAATGAGCAAACGTGAGAAGATTGAGCTCTGAATCTCAGAAACACAGAAGCTCAAGTGAACAGAATACACACAACACCTGCCACCCCAAACACCCACTGCTAATTAAATATACTAACTCCAAGATCACACCACAGTGAGGAAGGGAACAAAATCCTGATCCCACAGTACTGCAATCCTGCACAGTGATGGTCTGTTCCATTCAAGTTTCTAGGTTTTTGAGTTTCTAGGGTCAGTCTTTTAATGGTCGCCATGCAGTCATTTGAGCATTCAGTGCACTGATAGAGGCCGATATTTATATACACATGCATATATAAGATAAATAGCATCTGCATTGCTATTCATGCAATGGACTTAGAAATGAGGGTGGAATAAATATAAAATGCATGAGGCTCTGGTGCATGACACATGAAATATATTGTACTGTAAGTTTAGAGAATGACTAGTTGGAATCCCCTTATCTTAGGTCACATAGTACTGTGTATATTACAACTGCTACAGTTCCAGCTACTTTCAGGCCATAGTCTCACAGCTGGGGACTTGTCACTTTTGCAGCTTACATGGGCTGCCACTTGTGTTCGAACTATAATACATGTTCAGTCAAGGTGTGTCAGCAGGGTGGACAACATGGCATTATCAGCTGCTGCCCAAACACATATTCAAGTTCTAGTTAGTGTGATAGCTAAATGTGAGACGGAGGGAGGGAGTGGGAGTGTTAATTTAGATTAGGTTTAGACAGCAATCAGAAAGCAAGTTTAGGTTTAGTGAATGGGTTTAAATTTTAGTGTTGGGGAACTATTGGAGAAGCAAGGTTTAGGGACTAGAAGGGGAGATTAGTTTTAGGTAGTGGGATGGGAGTTTTAGGAATAGGAAGTGATCAGTGAATTTAGGTTTAGGAAACAACAGGAAGTTTTAGGGTTAGCATTATGGATAAAGGATCAGGTTACAGTTAGGAAATGGGTAAGAGTTTTAAGGTTATTGTTAAGGTTCCAGGAGGACTATGCAGTTTACTAAGGTTGTTGGTAGGAGAGATATGTAATTCACTAAAATTGGATCAGTGGCAGGTAGGGCACTTTCTGCTTAGAGCAACTGATGGTGAAACGAGCGTGTCATTAACTAATGGCTTTTGAGCTCCTGTAGTAGACCACAAAATATTTTATCTGTCACACAAAGCATAACTTCCAAATACTCCATGTTCATATATACAAACACAAACCAATCTATATAATATAGAGAGATATGTGTGCGTGTAAAAAAAAAAATACATATATATATATATATATATATATATATATATATATATATGCATACATACACACACAAACATAAGCACACACACACACGTATGTACATACACACATATATATATATATATATATATATATATATATATACACACATATGCACAGGTTTTATATATATATATATATACATATGCACAGGTTTTATATATATATATATATATATATATATATATATATATATATATATATACATGTGCACAGGTTTTATATATATATATATATATATATATATATGTGTGTGTGTGTGTATGTATATATAGAAATAGATATATGCGTGTACTTTACAGCAGTGCTTCTCTTCTACTTTAATTGACTGCATTACTTGCTTACATTTCTGCTAAATAGGATTTTAGCTAGGTGGCTTGTTTTCTGGAATGAACAGCCTTTTGAGAGGGTTTCTCCTGATTTCTTTTAAAGTTCTTTAGGTGGATTTTAATGTCCTTTTTCAGAAGTGACCGTCCTTTAAATTTATTTTAGTAGTTTAGTGAGGTTTATAATATTATTGGATAGTCTTATGGCTTAGTTATGTTTTAGTTAATTTATTTTTAGTTAGTTTAGATATAATTGGTTCTGTTTTGTTGATAATGCTTTCTGTTTAGCTAGTTGCAGTTTATGCTTTCTTTTTTATTCTTTTATTTTATCTTTTCTTCTAATAAGGAAAATGTTGTAGGGGCAGATTTAGGTGGGTATTGTTGTTCTGGGGTGTTGTGTGTCAATTCTGTGTTTGCAGTGTGTGAAGTTAGTTTTTCATATTACACTATACTGATTGGAAAACTCTGTGTTTCAGTTTATTTTATATTATGTACCTGTTTAATTTGGTTCAGTTTATTAATTTTATTATATATACATTGTATTCACATCTTGTTTATTACAGTTAGTGCAGATTTTGGTTAAGAAGTTGTTTAGCTAGACCTAGGGATTTCTGGGGGTTGTCACTGCCTTTTGCTTGTATGCACATTTTATAAAGTTATATATTTTATACTGTAGTGCACGTATAATTTGATCACTGTTTCGTTTTTTTTTGACAGAGCATTTTTAAGTTAATTAATGCTGATTTTGGTTTTTTTTTGGTTGTTTTAGATAGGCTAGGATATTTTGGGAATGTCCGTGTCTTTGTTTTGCGTTTGTTGCATGCAGATGTTTATTTTTCAAACAGTAGTGTAAATATGGTGATCTTTGGGGAATTTCAATACATCTGATGACAGAATAAGGGTGTAGATAAACTGTTAATGACATTCCAAAAGCATGCAGATAAATGATGATAATGTGTCAGGTGTAGATAACTAAAAATGTGTTATTTCAGAGAAATTTATGAGCTAAGTAGTTCATAGCGAAGTCCTCCATTACTCCAATCTTTTCTAATCCTATGATCATTTTTTTTCAATTTATTTCCTTTCCTAGATGTTCATGCTATATTTCCTGCATATGTTAATATATCTGCAAATAACATTGTTATTTTATTGGAATAACAAAAGTTAAAATATCAACAACAAGAAGACGTTCACGGTAAATAAAAATGTATGACTAGAGTACCACGCACATATTTTATTACACCCTTTATCTGGGCTCCGTTGTTAGGAAAATATATAAACTATGGGGACTAGCTATGTAAAATGAAAGGGGTTTGTCAGTAGCAGTGGCTCAGCATGCACGCACTCACCATGATGGGAAGAGCAAAAGGCTAGGGGTTCAAGCCGCATACCAGGATCATCTCTTAAGTAAGGGCATTGCCTCCAGAAAAAAAAAGAAGTTATAACATCCCTGTACTCTTCCCTCATGAGACCAATAATTGAGTATGTACCTTTCCAAGCACCTGCAGCAATTGGAAACCACAAAGGTTCCTCACAAGGAAAATTCAAGGTCTTCAGCATCTGTCCTATGTGGATCGTCTGAAGTCACTTTATTCTGTTTCATACAGACTACTCAGAGGCGATCTCTGCCTTGCATACAAGGCAATCTATAACCCTGCTTTACTGGAAATGCTGCATATCTGTAAGTCAAATGGTACACAGGTTACTCTCTATAAAGACCTTAACCTGGTATGTGACATTAATAGAACCTGCTGGAGGGCCAGATTTGTCTCCAAGAGGTTACCACACCTTTGGAACAGACTTCCACTTCATGTCAAACAAAGCACCTCATTGGCCCTCTTCAAATGCAATCTAGATGATTGGATGGGTAACCATAAATTCACCCTGGGGGTTCCACCTGTGTTCCTCTTGGACAGGGGCAATAGGTGCTGATTGTGGAAATAAGGGTAGAACTTGGCTAGGGTTGTAAGAGCTTTAGGACCATTAGCCTAGTAACCTTGTACGATCCTATGATTCATTTTTTTCATTAATGACAGTGTAATACAGCATAAATGGGGTGTTCCTCACTGTCCTGGTAGCTAGGGCTAGTATGTAAAGCTGTAGGACAAGTAATATCCAAACTCATAATTGCAGACATAGACAAAATTATTGTCCTTGACAACAATAATCTGCCATCCTTCAGGTGAACTCTTAAACAATCATCCCGTCTAAGTTGGTATTTGTTCAAACTGTGGAAATAATTCAAGAAAAGTATGGTACTTTTATTAAAAACACTTAAAAGAATACATCAGTTTCCTTTGTCCTATTATCATCTCCCACAGACATCTAATGATATATTTAACACCACAAAAAATACTGCATTTTACAAAATAATAAACAAAATCCATATATTTCACATTTCCAACCCCATATCCTCATTTTCTTCCCCTGTTAAACTAATCCTTAGGTACCACCTCAAACTATACTTCAGATTCCTTACAGTGCTATCCTATTTTTTATTACACAATAACTTATTTCATCTTTCCATCAATAATTTCCCAATAACGTACATTACTACCTTAGCTGTTTTTTTTCTAACAGAGACCCTTCTCATATAACCCATTAATATAAAATTCTTTTGATAAATTCCTTTAACACTGGTATTAACACACTACCACATAAATCATGTAATACTTTTTTTTCATTTTTAAATAGCTTTTTAACAAAATTCCACATATTTACATTGTTTATAAATATATACTCTCTCTCATCGTAAGCCTTATACTTTATATCCACCTTCACCGGTTTATTTTTATCTATCGATATCCAGAGAAACATCTATTAAACTACTTTTCCCTGAATTTTATTTAATATTCTTCCAATAACCTTCATCACCCCACTCTATGTTATTCCACTCTACCTTCAATGACTGTTACTCTAATACCCTTATATCACTTCATCCTTTCTTCTCCTACCCTTTCAGAAACTAGCTTCCATGTTCTAACTGCCTTTGCAGGCTCTCCTGTTTTTAAACCTAACTGCTTACACATCCATATTTTCCTTTCTTGTCATTTATTCCACCCACACTTCTTGGTATTTGTTCTCAACAATCTCCCTATCTCATTTCCCCCATTTGTTTGCTGAATTTCCCTAGAAAACCTAACCCACAATGAAAAAAATAATAATGGCTGTGTTATGTTCAACCTGCCATCCTCCCTTTCCCATATACAATATTCCACTTTTAACTGCGTTTACTTTTGACTCTCTCCAGTGCTGCTCTAAAAAATAAATTTCTGAGGTTATTTCTCTAACTTGTTGATTAATGTATACAGTTTTGCAGTTTAACTCCCCAAGATTATCAAAAAAAAAAAAAAAAAAAAAAAAAAAAAGATTTTCACCATATCAAAAAAGTTTTCACCACAAATACTCTTCAGCAATGACATATAAATATTTGTTACCCTCGCAGTGCCTTTTCTGGGCTAGGTCCACTTAATGGACATTCCAGCACAGAACTGTAGAATATCTACTTAACTGGATATTCCAACTATTAAATTCAGATCCTGGCAACTGGAGTCTTAACAGAAACATGCTAAAAGTTGACTCACTCGTGCAATTTCAACATATCCATATCCATACTTGTGTAGTTAGTGAAATTTGGTTCTAGTACACTGAAAGCATTCCCTCTATACATGGGATTAGTAATTGTCATGCTTTCAGACCTATAGATAACTGAAGGGCACAATCTGCTTTTGTCTGTCACTCAACCATCTCGTGGCATGTTATTCACAACCCTAACGTAGACCTCAAGGAGGCTCAAATCACATGATAACAACCTCACTGTACTCGAAGCAATCACTATCAAACCCAGTAGTATAATGTCAGGAGACTTTAACAACCCAACTATTGATTGGCTTACTCACACCACAAAAATTAATACAGCTTGTATCTTTATTTGGACTTAATTTGGACTGTCATGGATTCTGGTCCTTATCAACTATGCTCCTGTCTGCAGTCTTTCTGGCATCACAGCTTTCCTAGTAAAATCCAACCAAAAGTCAGTTATCTTTTCTTTTAGGCCTTTTGGTACCCTTCCATCCCCACCTAACTCATCAGTCTATAGAAATGTCTCAAATACTAATTTGCTAAAGCTTTTAAATTACCTAGGATTTCTCCCCAAGAAACTCTCACCCTTGGATCTGGTTGAAAAAGTAGCATCTTTCATATCTAACATCTATCAACAGTTCAACAGCTGTATAGACCAATCAGTACTTTTCTGTTCTAAGTATAATGACAAGTTTACAAATAAACCCATATGGTAGAAAACTCATATCAATAAACTGCATAACAAAAGAAAAACCTTGAACAACTAACTATAAATAATTCCTCTCCCAGATATGAGCTGAAACAAAGATCATAAGAACACCATTAGGAAATATAAAGTGAGCATGAACTTACAGTAGCCAAGGATAGGAAAGGAAATCATAAATCCTTCCTTAGCTATGTTGGGAAATAAAAAAAAAAATACCCAACAATGCACTGAATTGGCCCTCAACGCCACCACTCACTCTAGCCCAAAGGACATAGATGATATCTTGGCAGAAAAACTTACTTAAAAGTTTACCTCTCCCTACCCATATTGTCTCTCCCACTATCCTTGCAATGCTCATCCCCCATTATCATTACAGATCAATCCCTAGAACCCCTATCGAAAGCAAACAATAATACATATATGGGGCCTGACAACATACTGGGGGACATATTCTTCGGTACTAAATATGAACTATCTGAACACCCTTTTCTTTTCAGCCTTAGCTTTGTCACTTGTTTTGTTTTGTTTCCTGGGGAAATGCTGCAGGTATACTCCTAAATAAAGGTAGTTCTTCCTTTGGCCTTGGTAACTAGGCCCATCAGTCTCAAAAGCCTAGAATGTAAACCCATAGACCACATAATATCCAAACTCATAACTGCAGACATGGGCAAAAATGATTGTCTTTAACCCAAACCACCAGTATGGATTTGTGAATGGTAAATCTCATCTCGAAAAACTAGTAGGCTTTTTTAAGAAATCAATGAGGTAGTGGGATATGGCCTACCACTGCATGCTGCCCATCTTGATTTGACCAATACTTTTGATGACATCCCTCAAACTACTATTAAAGACAAATTAGTGAAAGTATACACCCCTGTGCTGTCCACTATATTACAGACTGGCTACCTGAAGAATCCAAGTTCTCCTCTGCCATTAATATCTATATTTTACGTGGTACCAGTATTCATACTCATAAAATGAAAACGCCATGTTCAAGGATTTTATTTCATTCATCAAATGTATTAAAGGAACTACGGTAATATCATATAGGCTTAAATATGTGTATTCTACAAATACCGTATAATCTAGCCTAAACTCCACATATTATTTATGTTTGGCTGAATAATACAATAAACAAGTAAACACACTATAATATCAACATATTGGAATGAGCTGTACTAGGCAGTATGACTACTGTATTGCTGGTGTGTGTTAGACTGTGTTTAAAAGTAAATGAGTGGGATGAATGAAGTCCTGCAGCTAATTATGTTGGTATACAGAACTGACCCATATAAAGTTTATCTTACCTTGTCCTGTCTAGTCTCTTCCACCTAACACTTTCTATACCCCAATTACTGATCAACACTCTACAACACATGGAGGCAAGGAGTTCTGTGGGCCAGCCTTCCATTTTAACATGAGTAGCATCTCCTAGGTTTTGTCTAGAGCTCCATCAAACCCTCATAGAGACTTCAGTGAGGCCAGCTTGTACTAATTCCCATCCCTTGGTTCTTCATTGTGATAAATGCGAAGAGTGGTCAGTATGTGAAGAGTGGGATGCTTTAATGTTTTTGCCATTCTCTTCTGGACTTCCACCACCAACCTGATAGCAAGATCTTTGTCACTGCACTATATTTTGCATATTGGACTTTACCACACACTGTACAACTAAAGAATAACATTAGGATCCTTGTTTAACATATAACATTAGGATCCTTGTTGTCCATACCCTTGGATTAGCGCACAAGCATTTTATGCCCCCTCTCCGTGGAGCTTCTAGAAATAGTAAAGATATTTGTCTATGGTGTGATTTTACCTCTATTCCTTTCCCAATTCTATTTATTACAGTGTATCTTTCTTTTTCATTAATACTCTGCTTTAAATGTTTTGGCTACAAGCTTCTAATAGCTGTATTATTACTAAGTTATAACCCAATTCTTGTCCAGCCAAACCCCTTTGCACCTTAAATCCAGCATCTCTGCTCTTTATTTAGCAATATGCTGCATCTGTTGGGTTTAAGTTCAAGAAACATCTGTTGCCAATGTGTGACAGTTTTCTGCTTGCTAATTATTCTGGCCACTCACGGACTACTCATTTTTCCTGAATCACCATCTGTAGAGAAGAAAGTCTATCATGGCTCAATACCTGATGTTCTTACAGAGTGTAATGTCTGCTATTCAATTAAGCTTGTCTAACATGAAGCAGTACAACACATCATATCAAGAGTGAACATCCAAAGACCCTCCAGTCTTACAGCTATAGCTAACTGCTCCAGGAGGGCAGCACCTGAATAATAGGATTAGAAAGTTCTGTCCAAACCTTCTTTTTAATGATCAAACACATATTTGAATGTTAATCACTTGTACTTCCAGCAGCTATCCTAGAACCAAAAATGGCGTGCATCAAATTTTACTGTTCTTCTTTTCTCAGTAATGTCACAAGACTTGCTTAATAAAGAAGTTATGCACGTACCATAACATTCCATGTGAGTTATTTATCTCGCCTTTATTCTCACTGATGGGTTCGGAGCCGATCCTTGGCTCCGACACGGCCAATAGCAAAGCTCAAGGTTTGCCAGTAGCTCGAGACCAAGCCCCTTATCCCACAGTGCACTGCTGGCATTATCTCAGATCTTGTTTGCTGCAAGTATAAATATATATATATACCCTTTTATTTATTTCTACAAGGAAGCACTTCCCGAAGGGGAAGAAGAAATATTGAATAACCAGGATGGTACTAGCCTCTAAGTCAACTGTCAGTCAGGAGGGGGAAGGAGGGAGGGACGTGAGCATAAAGGAGAGATAAACAACTCACATGGAACGCTATGGTAATTACATAACTTCTTTATGTGAAGTTGTTAAATCTCGCCGTTTATTCTCACTGATGGGTAGCATCCCTAGCACCCTCAATCTTGGGTGGCTCATGGAAGTACGTTCTTCAGTACCGTGAAACCAAAGGAAGACCTGTCCCTAGAACCTTATCTACTTTGTAATGTGTGATAAAGGTATGAGGCTTAGACCAAGTGGCTGCAGCGCAAATATTGTCAAGGGGCAATTTAGCTTGAAAGGCAGAAGACGTAGAAATGGCTCTGGTAGAATGAGCCTTAGGTTTGTGTGTCAATGGCATGCTCGCATTCGCATAAACAAAGGATATACAATCTGATAATCATTTAGATAAAGTTGTTTTAGCCACTGGATTACCTTTTCTGGCTTCTGAGAAGGATACAAAAAGTTGATCTGATTTTCTAATATCCTTAGTTCTGTCAAGATAAAATCAGAGCTGTCTGTGTACATCAAGAATAGGGAATTTTGACAGGAGGTTTCATGTGAAGAACACCTTTAAGAAAAGTTTTAGATAACTTATGGCCTATAACATTCGAGCCACCAAATCCAAGGTAGAAATTTGAGATGGCAGCTAACTGGACTCGAACTGTAGCAGCTGCTGCCCCTTCCTTAAAAATCTTTGTCAAGAATTTTAAAATGGACGATAGCGGAGCTCGGAAAGGGTCAATTTTCTGTGTGTTGGCCCAAATTGAGAACCTTTTCCACTTACTGCCATATAATTTCCTGGTGGATGGCTTGTGAGAAGACAAGAGAATTTGTCTTGTATCTTCTGAAATTAAATGAAGCCTGGCAATTAGGGGAAGTGGATTAGCCAAGCAGTCAGTTTCAGGGACTGCAGGGAAGGATGGAGGTCCCCTGGAGGGTGTGTCAGAAGGTCCAGAACTGGGTCCAGGATCCATGGATCTTCTAACAGGTGATGGTGGAGAAATGGGAACCAAATCTGTCGAGGCCAGTAGGTCGCTATGAGGATAACAGTCCTTCCCAGCGATTTTGCTTTCTGTAAAAATCTGGGTATCAATGGGAAGGGTGGGAATGCATAAAGGAGACCCGGGGACCAATCGTGTAAGACTGCATCTCTCAGGGGATGTCCCAGAGGTGGTATTAGGGCAAAGTAGCTTCTGCATTTTGAACTTATGTGGCTGGCAAACAGGTTGCAGCAAGGCTGGCCCCATTTGCGGAAAATCAACTCTGCAACCTGTTGTTTGAGAGACCACTTGTGAGGGAGCAATATCGCCCTGCTTAGCTTGTCCGCTATCATGTTGGATTTCCCCAGGATGTGCGTTGCTAACAGAAAATGCTGGGACAACACAGCCCATTGTCAGACCCTGAGGGCTTCTCGACGAAGGGGGTAAGACTTGGTTCCACCTTGCTTGTTCAAGTACCAGACTACTGACATGTTGTCCATCTGAATTGCAATAGTTCCTAGAGGAAGAGAGTCCTGAAAGTACTGCAACGCCAGAAGTACCACTCTCAACTCTAGATCATTGATACACAGATGTGACTCTTGATCTGTCCATGTGCCTTGGGTAGTCTTTCCCTGAAAATGCCCCCCCCACCCTATCAGAGAAGCGTCCGTTGTCAGAGTGGCTACGGGGGGGGGGGGCAAAGGGTCTTCCGATTGTGACATGAAGAGAAGTCAACCACCACCGAAGGTCTCTCTTGCAAGAATCCGTGATGAGAATCATGTGGTGCATCGGTAGTTTCTGGTAAGACCACTGAGCAAAAAAGGAGCCATTGAAGAATTTACATATGCATCATTGCAAGTGGTATAGCCAGGATTGCTGCCACCATCAAACCTAGCACCTCCAAGACCTCTGCTGCTGTAGCTTTGTTCTTTGACACCAGTGAGCTGATGTGTTGGCGGAGAAGTGAGACTCTTTCAATTAGAATACGTAGAGTGGTAGTTGAGGTATCTAACTCTGCTCCTATAAAAATGGTATGCTGCGATGGCGATAAGGCAGACTTTTCGAAGTTGATTGTAATGCCTAATTGATGGTAGAGTGTCAAGAGTGTATTGTGTTGCCTGAGTCAATTGATGCCTGGTGGTAGTGGTAAGGAGCCAATCGTGTAGGTATGGAAACACCTGGAATCCTAGATGCCTCAGGTGAGCCGTGACCACTGCCATGCATTTGGTGACCACTCTGGGGGCTGTAGTGAGACCAAAGGGCAGGGCTCGAAACTGGTAATGGTTGGCTCCCAGCCAGAAACGCAGGTGATCTCTGGAGCGTCTGTTCAACTTTATGTGATAGTACGCGTCCTTGAGATCTATGGAGCACATTTAATCACCTTTCCCTAGGAAGGGAAGAATGGAGTGAAGCATGACCATTCGGAACTTCTCTTTCTTTACGAACTGGTTGAGTCTGCTGAGGTCCAAGATAGGTCTCCAGTCCCCTGTTTAATTTGGTACCAAAAAGAGTCTTGAATAAGTTCCGAATCCAACTTGGTCTGCTGGGACTGGTTGGATGACTCTTTTTTTCTAGCAATTTGTGGACCTCTACGATTGCTTGTTCCCTGAGACTGGGTGGAACATCTGGGATTCTGTTTACAGGAATGGGATGGGTAGAGAACGGTATGAAATATCCTCTGGAAATGATGCTTTGTACCCATGTATCTGATGTTATGTTTAGCCAAGCTTCTGGGTACAAAGACAAGCGATCCCTGACTGCCTCTAGAGCTGAGGAGCTGGGCCCCCTTTCAGGGGCACTGGTAGGGTTGACCAGAGAACTGACCCCTATCACCCTGTTGCTGCAGATCCCCTCTGCCACGGGGGCGGCGTCTTCCTTTATAACCCCCTCTGCCTCTAAAGGGGGTTTCTCCATGTGTGTCCTGAAAGGCTCCCTGTGCTTTTTGGAACCACATTTTCCCTCCCCTAGGGCCCTTGGGGTAGGGCCGAGTAGGGGTAGAAAAATGGACTCCAACGGGAGATAAGGTCTTGCCTTCCTGCTCACACCTGGTTAAAGTCTCCTTTACTTTAGGCCCAAACAGTGATGAGCCATCGAATGGGATGTTGATAAAGGAAGACTTAAAGGGTTCTGCAAAGGAACAGAGAAGCATCCAGGCTTGTCTTCGGAGAGCAATACCCGAACTAGCAGTTCTACTCGAACCATCAGCTGCATAAGACATGAGAGGCATGGACGGATTTACAACTGAGTTTAGGGTAGCGAGCTGTGCGTTGACTTTGTCGGCCACTCCTGCAGCTACCGTACTCTGGAGAGTATCTCCTAGCTCTTTCTGGAGATCTCTTTGTAGTCTCATAAAATGGATTAAGTAGTTCAGTGATCGCAGAGGAAAAAGTCGCTGAACTAAACATGCATTTCCCATATCTATCCATGATCCTAGAATCTCTGTTAGGAGGATGGATAGATGTGGATGTTTCAGACACTTCCATTTTGGTGGCTGCAGCTACCACCATGGCATCAACAGGCACTCCCTTGGTCAAAAATGGCTTGTCCACTGGGGCACACATGAATTTATTTGGCTTGCGACAGACAGGTTCCATGGACTCCAGTGACTCCCACGCCTTACGAGATATCAGTTCCATGAGCTCGTTGTAAGGTGGAGACACCCAAGAAGTGGAAGGTTGACACCCAAAAGCCTTCAAGAGCATGGACTCGTCCTCTGTAGGGGTCTTGGACTACCAATAGCCCCTCTGACTAAGGATCTCTAATATCTCTGCAAAGGAGATATCCTCAGAGGGGGATCGAGGGGACCCGTCTGACTCATCCAAGTCCGTGTCAGATGTCAAAGACTCTTGTGGGGAGTCTAAGTGCTTCCTCTTGCACAGTCTCTTCCTGGGCACCTCCTCAGTGGGGGGATCTGGGGAGGTCTCAGAAGAGCAGGGGATGCTCTGTGGGGGTACTTGAGGCTCTGGGTCTCTACGCTTAGGGGAACCAGTAGATGAAGAAACAGACACAGGAGCTTGAGGGGAGAGGGAAGGCTGAACCGATGCTGATGTTGTCTTGGGAGACAGGACTCTCCTCATAGCATCGAAGGCGCCATGGCTCTGACGAGAAGGAGTAGACGGACCCAAAAGGGCCGACCAATCCTCCCACACAGAAACCATGGGCTCCAAGCCCGAGGTAGGAGCCAAGCTCATCTGATCCGAAGCCCCGAGAGGAAGAGTCGGCACCGACAAATTGGTCCGACTATCCTCCCCGGACCCGATGGGAGAGCGTCAGCTCCTAGAGTCCTCGGTCAGCATTGAGGATATCTGAGTAGATGGAGCTGATAACACCGGTGCGGGTATCGGCTCCAAGGGTTCGACAATCATCGGTTCGGGTTCCTTCAGCTCCGTGGGTCCAGTACGGCTCGGAGGAGGAGTAGTAGACAAATCCGGTTCAATGGTCTTCAGCACCGACGAGCTGGTCGGGGCCGACAACAATTTCGCAAGTCCTGGTGCCTGTAAAAGCTTCTGCACTAGCCGATCCATGTCCAAATCTGAAAGGCTGACTGAAGACTTAGATGAATGCACCGAAGGTGCTGACTGGAGCAGAGGAGAAGAGGGAACCTCAGAGACTAGCTCCAATACTGGGAGCTGGCTCCATATCAAAGGGACACTCGGTTCTGAGGTCTGTGGAACTGATGATCCTCCCTCTGAAGTTTTTGCCTTTTTTGCAATTTTGGGATCTGAAGATTTTGAAGATTTGGAGGATTTGGAAGACATGCTAGTACCTTCATGGCTACTCAACACCTCAGAAAAGGAATGCTGCAGTAATCCCCTGTCAATTAGCTTCCTCCTTCTCTCCAGGAGGACTCTTGAAGAAAAGGAATGGCAAATGCTGCAAGTGTCTTGGAGGTGTTTAGCCCCCAGACAGTAAACACATTGAATGTGTCCATCAGTGACGGACATTTTCTGCCCACAATCTCGGCATTTCTTGAATCCCGATTTAGGATGGGACTTTTCCTTGTCATCCGACATAGTAAATAGTGGAAAACAAAAACCAGTATACTGAAACTAATTCCGTGAAGTCCTTACTTTCCTTATAAAGACTCACACTAACTAAGGAAAGCAATTAAGCCTAAACCGGGCACTATCAATGACAGTTAAACTGTAAATTTACAAATACAGGGCTAAATAGGCCCACTGAGAAAAACCCTGACTATAAGAAAGAAGAGGTTATTAACTCTAAATAGGGATAAAAAGGCCCACACAAAACAACTAAGCCAACAGGGCACTAACTATCAGAAACTACTGATTCTATTATTAAAATTTTAACACCAACACTCAAACTGTCTATATAAAAATATCTTGGAGAAAAAAGAACATTTTTTATCAAAACTTGCTATTTTTTTTTTCACAAATGGTCTGAGCTAGCTGGATCACTGAAATCTCTCTTGCCACGGCAAAGTAGATCTGAGGTAATTCCAGCAGTGCATTGTGGGATAAAGGGCTTGGTCTCGAGCTACTGGCAAACCTTGAGCTTTGCTATCGGCCATGTTGGAGCCGAGGATTGGCTCCGAACCCATCAGTGAGAATAAACGGCGAGATTTAACAACTTCACATTTAATGTTTAGGCATCAGAAAAACTGTAACAAGTAGAGCTAGTGGTGCCAAAGAGATAACAGTCAATATGTTATTAACATCTTTCCACTTGGGTAATAAATTGTAAATATTGTTCCATATCAGAAATAAACATTGAGCCTAGTTTTGCACTAGTCAACAGGACAAACTAATTTAGTTACTGTAGCTGGGATCATAGCACTAAACCACACATGTGACATTAAATTTTGATCTGTCATATGCCTAAAAGCAGGGATGCAAGTATGCAAGTATCTTACTGGCACATTTCCTACTTAACAAAAACTGTATGTCTGTGTTTTTTAAAACTGCAATTTTTCTCTGCTTCACCACTGACGATCACATACATTTGCTGGCTTAAGTAATGTGACTCTGCTACATTTCTGGCTTTAAGGGCTGTAAAGGCTTCCTCGTGATACAACTGCATAAGATGGCAGCTGATGCTGAATCAGAGACACAAGCTGGAAGAGTCAGTGGAATGCCGCTATCTGTGAAAGGAACCTGACAGCAAAACAGAGACATCATATCAAGAGAAAGTGCTCACATCTCTTCATTAAAACATGATGAGTGCAAAATAAATAAATATGATTTGTTGCATGTCTTTGTCAACAATGCACACTAATAAACTTGTAACTGGTTTAAATTTCATTGACTTGGCCAGTTATCCGTGTAAGAGTATAACTACATGAGGAAATTAACCTTTAATATTCAAAGAGTACAGACTATTTAGCTGAAGCAGACAGGGGATACTGCATGGAGTTTGGCATTATCCCCTGTATGTGTGAGGGGTTACTTCAGATGGTGGAAGCATAAACTAGGAAGTAATAAAGGACAGCTGGATGTTTGACTCTCTTTTGAGGGAAGAGATATCCTGCACTGTTCAGACAGGCAGTCACACTTTCACATACACACAGTTTAGAGTGTGATATGTGATATCTTAGTCTTGAAGGAAGGGAAGGATATATGGATCTTTTCATGTGTGTGTGTGTGTGTGTGTGTGTGTGTGTGTGTGTATACATGCACACACATGGACCCATCTGTATGTGTGCGAAATGCATGAAATCACAACTTCATCAGATACCACTTATGTCTATTACTACATCTGTGAGTGCATGTTCCTCTCGGGGGATTTTGTTTTGCCTAAACTACTGATCTGATATCTAATATAAGCACTTCAGAAAGCTGATAACCAATTTATTTGAGGCCTTGGCTAAATACTACTGCTATCTTTAAAAGATATAATAGCAATGATGACATGCATTACATTTACTCCTCTTTCCGGGTGCTAAGAATTAGTGTAAGACACAATGCTTCCAACTGTAGATTTCACATTAGTACGGTACAATTAAATCTGCTGAGAGGAATATGTATAACTAAACTGTTGTACTGAATATGGTGAGAGGAGGCCCAGCAGTTGACACTAGCTTTTTTGATGATAATGTGGAAAATCCCAGCTGTGATAAGGGTGTTCAGAGGAGGAGTGAAGGTAGCCCTTCATTCACTGATCAGCAGGTTATCTCAAACTGTGGACTGAGTAGCTCAAAACACCTCTTAAGGCATAATGAAGTGCTCGCTGCTGAACTATTGCCTGCAGTGCAAACTAAGACAGAAGATTGCTGATATACAAATAAAGCTAATTACTCCATTATTAGAATATTTAAAGTTCTGGAGTGAGTGGAAGAGATGGGTGGACAGTTTTGTTTACTAATTGCTGGCTGAAATTGTGGACCCTAAATCCTTAATTGCAGGTGCCAAGTCATATTAGCATTAGATGATTGTGCCCGAATACTTGGTGATGAAGTAACTCCGTTTTCCTGGTTATATTGTTTTAATTTTAGAACTGTAAAAAATACTCACAGAAAAGTTTGGGGTTCAATATTTTATTAGAATATTTTATGCACAAAATAAATAGTTACCTGTACTTTGAAAGAAAAATAACTCCAGATGAATTAAGAAGCAAGACAGCACTGCTCATTAGCATGGCAACTCACTCCCCTCCATGTCATATAATAACTGGTCAGGGTGACCATTCTCAGTGTTTATCCTGAGTTCTCCCCATCATTTGAAGAAAGATTGCTGAAGGGAGTTCAAATCCACTGGAATAGTTTTCTTTTTCAGGTTCAAATAAATAATAATAATAATAATAACAGTAATGACAGGACACCAGTTGGAGGGCATGGTATAGGACTACCAAACACCAAATTTTGCTATTGGTAATAAAACACACAGCAATCACAGTTAATCATCAAAGTTGTACCCAGTTAGAAAGTGGCTATTTTTGGGGTGGGGAGGTAGTTTGTGTATGAAAACAACTGAACCTTTCAATCACAAGCACAGTTAAATGACTCCTGATCTGGCTTGCCAGGCCCCATGTGCATGTGTGCGTGTGTGTGTGTGTGTGTGTGTGTGTGTGTGTGTGTGTGTGTGTGTGTGTGTGTGTGTGAGAGAGAGAGAGAGAGAGAGAGAGAGAGAGATTGAGAGAGACTGAGGTAGCAAAAAGATGAAATACATTACTGTGGCCAGTATGTCTACCACCTGATTGCATTCAAATAAACAGAGGCATACCCAGTCAAAAAGTAGTTACTTTAGAGGGTGACAAGGGACTATGTTTGTGAAAATTGATTATCAGTCCAGTTTTCCAGAGCTAGTGTTTGCATGCGTGCGTGTGTGTGTGTGTGTGTGTGTGTGTGTGTGTGTGTGTGTGTGTGTGTGTGCTTACTTGGGTACATGTATATGGTGCAATAAGATGAAATACATTATTGTGGTTAGATTTCTCTCATTTAATCAGAGTCAGACATGGGAAATGTACGTAAACCGAAACTGGTTTGTGAGAATGCTAATTCTGCAGGTATTTACTGATTCCATTTGAAATGCAAATGATTGGATGGAATTAGCTAAATGATCAATTTTCAGTCATAGCCACTATTCATATTGCTATACACACTCCCCAGGATTTAATAAACAATGTGTAGGCACTAGACACTCCACAGGATTTAATAAACTCCATGTAGGTACAGTGTAACGCCTACATGGAATGTTACCATGTCCATGTACATGGCCCCCCCTCAGCAGCATGCCATTCATATTAATGATGGCGCATTGCAGAGGGACAGCTGAGGAACACAGTTATTGAATCAGTGTAGGGAGTGTAGTGCTGTGTCCGTAGATGAGAAAGACACTCCCTGCACTGTCCAACTGTATTTTTCCAGTGTTATTTTTTTTAAAAAAGCATGCTTGCTGGAGTGCAGCAATGCTAAGTGGTGCCGAGACACCTGCCAGACATCTAAAAGTAGAAACTGGATGCATTTAATTATTTATTTAAATCTCATGTTTAAGCGTAGCTAAGCGGGTTTGCTCAGTGTGGCAAGATGCTTAGCAGTGCTTATAGGCTGCTCAAGGGTATATGTAAAGGTATAGCAGAATTCCACATATCCACTTAACTGAATCAGTAGGGTAACAGCCTCATGTGCAGTAGGTCCAGGGTTTGAATACATGGAAGGGAAAATAAGAATTATTTTTTGAAATACAAATTATGCCAATTATTTCAAACTATGGTCTGCTGCACTCCACTAAGCTCTGCTAAAAACTGCTAAGACCTGCTAAGCACTGCATAAACATGATAACAGCTGAAAATGTTTATGCATTGCTCAGCTCTAGTTGGCTGGTTTGCATACTGCTAAGCACTCGTAAGCATATGGTTCTACAGGTTTTCTCACTGCTCTGCTCAGTTGCACTGGTTTTCCCATTGCTAAGCAATGTGGCACTGTTTTAAATGTTTCCCAATGGCATGTAAGGGTGAGAAAACAACCTATATTAAGCACAATAGGCAGGAATGCAGCAGAATCCATTGGAGTTCTGTCTCTAAAGGGTATTATGGCAGGCATTGGTGAGGGTTCACGCTTTCGTGTGCAGTGTTGGAGCATTCTGGAGTCCAGGCTCATGGCTGGACTCATAGTAAAAAAAATCAATCCAGCTGCTGCAGGGAGGTTTCCAGGGCTTGAAGTGTAAGGTGGAGGCCTGGGACCAGCTGGGAAGGAAACTCACCAGTGTTACTGGTATCCCCCACACAGGTGAGCAGTGTTGTCACCACCATGAAGACCTGAAGAGACAAAAGGGTGATCTCTTGGACACCTGGGTCCAAGAAGCTCAGGCAGGGAATGCCTCACAAGTATGTAAGTAATTTTAATTCTGTTTCACCAATATCTAATCTGAATGTCTGCTAAACTTGTATGCACAGTGGTGTGCTTCTCTCCCAACAGCAGCAGAGGAGAGAGCTTGCAACTTTGAGGTGCATGCTGGGCATTTGGCCAGATTATGCCATGAGTATGGTGAGTATGGATGTTTTATGCTCACTGTAGTGAAATAAGCAAGAAAGAGTAAAGCATTAACAGTAATAAAGTATATACAGTAAAGTTTGTATTGCAATAAATGTGGACTTAGAGCTGTAGTGCAATAAATGAATAATGCCAACTGTAGCGCAATAAAAACATGAAACAATACCACTAATTGCATTAAAGTATATACAATAAAGTCTGTAGTGCAATAACTGTGGAAGTAGAGCTGTACTGCAAAACCTGAATAAAGACAACTACTGTGCAATAAAAATTCGAAACAATATCAGAAACTGCATTAAAGTATATACAATAAAGTCTGTAGTGCAACATGTGTGGGATTGGAGCTGTTTTGCAAGAAATGAATAATGCCAACTGTTCTGCAATAACACATGAACCAATACCAATAACACCAAGGTAAATTGTGTACATCAGGGTTGTCTTAACCATTGCAGTACAGCTGTATGCATTCAGGCTGTAAAGTAAGGTGCTGCAGTCAAGTATAACAATGTAATAGCTGTAGAATGCAAATATAATAGCTGCCAAATGTATTTTTAACACATACAGTACAGTTCAAGGCTGTTTCTAGGCCAATATTGTTCACATAATGCTCTGTCATCCACAAACAGCAGGTAAGCAAGGTATATTGGTGAGGCAGCCCACGCCATGATATGATATTGTTTGTTGACTTCCCAGATATTTCAACCCACTAATGATGTGGACATCCTACAAAAGGTCCTCACTAAGACAGATGCCTGGTGTCAAAGCCATGGCCTCAAGCTCAATGCCAAACTGGGTGGGGTCCAGTGTTTGAAGGTTGCCAATGTCTTTGTTTATAAGTGCCATGATAATACGCTCCATGGCCTTGCGGATGAGGCTTGCTAGACTGATGGGATGGTAGTTTCCTGGATCCAAGGTGGATCCCCCCCTGTGGAGTGGGATAACTGTAGCTCTGCGCCACTCAGTGGGCACGAAACCTGAGGTGAGGCTATGATTAAACATGACACTTAGGTGAGGTGCCAGTTCATATTGTAGTTCATGTAGTACACAGCCCGGGATGTCATCTGGTCCCATGGATGCTGTATTCTTAGCTGTGTAGAGTGCACTTTTTACCTGTGTGGCCATTATTATCAGAATTTGGAAATCTTCCGGTATTGAGATGGGCCATTTAGGGGGTGAAGTTGGCACTGAATCGATCTGCCAGGATACTGGCATTATCCTTGGGATCAGTATATTTAATGCCATTCTGTTTAGCTCAGAGCAGATCTGAGCATTGCCATTTAGATTCTTGACATAGTTATGGAATGCCTTGTGGTTGTCTTTGGAATCTTTGGCAATTTTATTTTCGTAACTAGCTTTGGAGGATTTTATGAGGGATCTCAGTTTCTTACTGAGGCTGGTAAGGAAGTTTTTTGCATCCTGGGATTTTCCTCTTTTCTGCAACAGTTTCTTCCTTTTGTTGTAAAGTTTGTTTATGGCAGGGGACCACCAGATTGGCTTCCTTTTTTTGGATAAGAGCATCTTGGTTCTATTTGGGATGGCACTTAACACTGAAAGTGTGATAAGAGACCACAGGACACAGGTGGACAGCAGTCTCTCCTTTGATAATCACATCACCACAGTAGTCAGGAAATCCTTCTATGTGGCACACCTCATCACAAAAGGTTTCTCATCCAGGAAAAAAGAGGTCATTGGTCGCATATCGCCTACTCAGAGGGGATCTCTGCCTAACATACAAAGCTATGTCAAACCCAGAGCTGCTGGACATGCTCCGCTTAAAGAAATCCCAATCCCTCTGAGCTACACGCTCTAAGGACCTAACCCTGGTCACCACAATAAACAGAACATGCTGGAGGGATAGATTCCTATCCCAGAGACTCCCCATACTCTGGAACAAACTACTTATCTATATCAAACAAGGCTCCTCATTAGCACTCTTCAAGAAAAATCTTGATAAGTGGATGGGAAATAGGAAATTCACCCCAGGGATAACTTCTGTGGCTCTGCTCGACAGTGGCACAGGAAAATAATTTTCTTGGGTGGCAAAGGCCAGGGTACCTTTTTGGCTAAGCTTATATAGGCCCTAGGGTCAATAGCCTAGTATCTACCTATGAACAATATAGTGTGTATACCTGCATTCTATATACTCATGTATAGATTACCTACTATCTCTGTCATACTTGTATTTCATACATGTGTATTCTACTGTCACTGCAGTCTAGTACAAAACTGTTGAACTACTACCAGGTCATATTTTGGTTCCAGGTGAGCTCTAGACAAACATCAGTCAATCAGTAATCAGCAGTGACTCAGTAACTCAGTTTGTTACATGCTCTGTATATAGTACATTTTGCCACACACAGACCAGGGTTCAAATCCAGTGCTGGTTAGCACTAAATATTACAGTATCAGTCACATAATGTTTACAGATTCTCTGTCTCCATAGGAACTACAGGTAAATGGGTGAAGTACCCCATATATGAGTAAATAATTGTGTGTTTCGATGTCACATACTGTTAAAATCATTAGCAAAAATGTGAAAATACAAAATAAAATAAAGGAAATAAATATCATAATTACAAAATAAAATGAAATAAATAACATGCAATCTTGGTATGGCGGTATGCCTGGAGTGTCTGTTCAAAGTTGTTGCAGCCAATTCATACATTCCATTCAGATGTCCTCTCCAGTCACTGCTATTGAGTTCTATCCCCATGCCTGCCAGGCAAGGCATGATAGTTGTTTAGTGTCTGTACTGTGCACATACATGTCTCTCAAGTGTCACACTGTCATGTAATGTTATTAGTAGTGCATAAGCCATCTGTCACAGAATTACCATCGACATGATTACCTAAATTGCAAAGTATCATTACATCAGACCACAGTACATCTTGGTAGTTATATAGGTTCACCTGATGTGCAAGTGTTCTGTGTAATTGTGTACCCATAGTTGTTACTTCTTGGCCCATACTGTCCCATGTGAATAGCTTGAGAGGTATGTAAATGCTACAGCAGCTATAAGGGACTTGTACATAGAAAGAAAGGACAGACCCATAGACTAGATAGTAGTACTGTTGTCAGGTAAATAGCCTATAATGGTACTAATGGACAGTTGTCTCTCTCCCCCACCACTTATCTTTATTCATTCATTTATTATTGTTATCCATTGGTTCTAGTTTACTATTAACATATGTTGTGAAATTAACTGCATTTTGGAGCATATGTTTTATTATTTTTATATACTATAATGGTTGCATATTAACATATCTTGTTGAATTGCCTATTTTGTTGACCTCATGCTGGAACTGTTACTGGCATGCTGTTAACATACTGACTGTTCTGTCATTTATTGCTGTGTTTCACATAATATGCAATGATATATAATTGGGTTATTCCCACTGTTCTGGCATGCTGTTATTACTAACAATGTTTTGTTAATAACTAACCTATACTTATTGCTATACCTCCTTCATCACAGCATGTTGGGATAGGCCGGTTCCCGGTGATTTGCCTACCTTGCTTCAAATGGCTGTGGCACCAGGTCCTAGCACATCTAGGACCCAGGCCAGTGGTGCCCCCTCCACTGCCCCTGCACCACCTGTGGCATCTGGTGGAACCGCTTCATGGGATGGGGCCTGGCCTCACCTGGGAGCGGTGGTGGAGGGGCTGCAGTCGACGGAAGGCAACTGCCAGTCATGGTGTGCAGGATCATTCAGAGAACCTATGAACTTTGCCTGTGCCAGACTGAGGGCACACTTGCCAACCTGGTGGGGCAGGCTGGCCCTGGCACCCAGCCTCCAGCACAGCCACCTTTAGGGCAGTGAAGGAGCAGTGTCGACTGTCGCATGGGTGGGGATGTCAGTCATGCTGCTGCTTTCTGGAGCCACGTATGTTTCAGAGTCCACAACATCCACCCAATCCAAGGTGTTTACCCCCTCATGTGTCACACACCACCCCACTCTGCTGTCTTATCTGTCTTGCCGGTCTGCAAATGCATCCTCTCCTACCCAACTTACCTCCCCACAGGTACCCCTGTTCCTTCCACAACATTCCACTTTCTCCTTATTAAAAAAAAAAAAAAAAAAAAAGGGCACCTGTCCCACAAAAATATCGCCCCATAAATAGCTCTCCATTTTGTACACTTATCCACTGGACACAACTAATGTTGTCCAATTGGCTTAACGACACATTTATGTTGTCCTCACCCCTCTTTCTGGGGTATGAGAGTTCAAATTAATCTACAAAATCTGTCAAAATGAACAGCTATTGCTGTGCAAGAAATGGATGGCTATGGTTCTTTCCTACACTCTTCATGCACATCTTTACCTACTTTACCCTATGTGTTTCCCCCTGCTTGCGCCCATTTCACCACTTTTCTATCACCCCCGTTTTCTTTTCTTTATATATTTTTAGTGTGGGTTTGTGTGGACTTGTGCAGAATGGGGCACCCACCTGTTTTGCTTAGCTCAGCTTAAATTACATTTAATGTGCTTTAATGACTACATGTGTTTATTACAGTGTTAGTCACATGTAGAAAATAACACCTCTACCAAGTCTCAAATCTGGGCCCCTCTCATGCTATAGCACACTGCATTAATGCACCATGCTACACAGGTCTTAAGCTAAGCAGGTGTTTCCAGCAAAACATACTGATTGCTACCAATAGTCATTAAGCATGTAACTGAAATAAAAAATGAATGGGAAAATAGGAGTGTACCTTGGACTCTGGTACAATAATACACCAGTGGACAGCGAAAGACATAATAATGGATGTAAATGAGGCCTGTCTTAGCAGGTGCATGTACCCTTTTATCAGCAATTTGTGGAAAGACACCTGCTAAGGCAGCAATGGCGAAGTACATGTACAACTGGGACCCTGGTGCAGAAATACAACCATATAAAGTCATGTACATACTCATGGATGTAGAAATGTTTCACACAGCCTGTATATGAGCACACATATCTTGAAATACAAATACATCTACAGGAATGCAGTAGCTCAGTGTGTTAAATGCCTTGCTTGCAGTACATTTTGCCACACACAGTCCTGAGTTAAAATCCAGTTTGTGTTGCACTTCAATTACATTATTGTGATGACAGCAAGACTGAAACATGCATTCATAATCCACACATTTCTGCTAATTAATGAAGTGATACCCAGTTTTGCAAGCCAAAGACCTGCAGGTAGGGACATACTGCACATATCTGTACAGCCTAACTATATGTTTCCTATTACTCTGGTATTGGCACTGTTGCATAACAGACATTAGTTAATTACATGCCTTGACTGGACAGTAAAGGGTACCCTTACCATAGCTCTGCTGTAACAATAGGGATGACACAGCTACCACACATACACATACTGCTTGCTGTCCTCCAAAGTGTTCACACACCCCCACTATGTGTTCTAGCCTGCATACACAGCTGTACATAAAGGTAGCTGCTGCAGATCTACCATACACCCCAACCTCCTAGAACAAGGAATCTGGACACAGCAATACTTAATGTGGTGGCAAAGGGCCAGAGTTGGGGAAATGTTTTACAGTGTGCTCTTACAAAGATAGTCAGGTGATAGACTAACAGCTATTGCATTGATGGGTATGACATCTGACACTCAAATTAGTGTCTTTCATTACTGACATCACTCCACAATGATTTACTAGTGATTTGGCAGATTACCACAATGTCATGGGACACTGACCACACATATTAGGAGAATCTGTGGACATACTGCATAAATCTCTACAGTTGAGTGTCATGATACCTACCCTCTGTGATGCTGTAGTTTCCATGCCTCAGTGCTGTCTATCTGAAGAGCTAAGAAAGGGGCCCAGGTCTACATGAAGGCCTTATATATTGCACTGTGGTGGCATTTCATTGGCTAATGATAGTGCAATGCAGTTGTTTTGGCTGAAATTGGCATATGAGAGCCGGACAGGCATATGCTTAGGGGCTATATTACATTGTCAAAGCTTTAGGTAATCAAATACCTAAAGCTTGACACCAAAACAGTGAAAGCTGTAAACATCGAATAGCCACTTCCACATATTCTTTTGAAGGGAAAGAACTTGCTTGGCTGAAGAAAAAAAAAATTTCAAACCCTAATCAAGTGGGAGACTTTGCCCCCCACACCCCCCCATGTGGGGATCTGTGCCCTCCACAACCCCCTAACCAAATATTCCAACTTTGAGATCGCTCTACATTGCAGAAAAGGACAGATTTCCGATAATGGCCAAGTGAATTCTTTCCCTACAAAAGAATTTGCAAAAGTGGCCATTCGAAATTTATAGCTTTTGCTGTTTAGGTGTCAACTTTAGGTATTTGATACCTAAAGTTTTGATCACCTAATACAGACCCTATACTTAGGGTTTTGGATGCAACAGAGTCTGACATCCAGGACTGCCTCCACCACATTGGGGGCACCCTGGATCGGTTCACTGATGCAATGGACAGACAGTGGGCTGAGACAGTGTCTGGCTTGGACTGCACATTGTTTGTGTTGGAGTTGGGTGTCAGACACATGAATATGTCAGCAACACCATTTGCTGAAAGTCCACATGGTTATGGACAGCCATGCTCCCATAGAGGCAGTACCTCCAACACTACAGAGGGAAGTGTGATGTCCATGGGCATGTGGTCCTGGGTGGTCCCAATCTCCTGCTCTAAGAGGTTGGGAGGAATGATGTGACTGGGGTACATGATGTAACACCACACACAGGGTGGCAGTCTACATACCTCTCGCTGTACATGTTTTTGCAGAATGTCCAGCATTTCGCCCCATATGTCTGGTCTGTTCCTCATACATTTGTGGTTTTCTGGTAAAATACTGTAAATTGCAATCACTGAATTTTTGTTACTACTGACACATTTAAGTGACGGCCTTTACATCCTGTTGCAACCTGCTATTATAACAGCCACCTTTTAGGTTCATCAGAGCATGTATAATGCCTGTCTGTAGTTGTGGTCCTTTGTCCCTCCATTCTCTCCGTCTTTGTTCAGCTTTCTTGAAGTAATAGATTGAGGGGTATGAGAGTCTGTGGGAATGCCACTATACGGGTACCTCACATACAAAATATGTAGATGCTGCAAGATTCAAACCATCAACACCAACACCCATGCTAATGTCCCTAGCCCAGTGAGCCACACCAGCCATCAGACAGAGAAGTTTCATTCCTCAACAGCATACAGACATACATTGTCACCCCTGCATTACATGGGAAATACAATGTGTGGCCAGGTTCTCTGTCACAACCCTGGAATTTTCAGGTGTGCTGATATATCATTAAAGACTTACTGTTACAGCAGTTGTATTGGAACACTGATGTGTTGGGGGTAAGGGATGACCAGCCCATGCTCTGCTGGCATACAGTCAGGCAACTGTCCTGTGACCCCACTGTTTGCCATCTCCCTTAAATACTGTAGTAGATTTTCCAGCCATGTGGCCTAGTGAATATTATGGTGCATGTACTACTGGACAGAGTACCAATTGCCCCAAGTGGCTATTAGATCTCTGTAAATAGCCCAGTAGCCCACTATATTCCCTTGCATACATGTGGCAGGTCCATATATATGCTACCATATTCTAGTACTCCTTACAAGTGGTGTATAGGAGAGTGACTTATTTTACGAATGCAGTAGTTGACAGACCTGTAGTTCAGGGGTGACTCTGTCTGATGCAAGCAGTACAGAGCCAATACATGGTTAGGTACAGGTTGTATGGGCTGGCTGGCATCATTTTTACTATATGTATGCAAGTCAGAGTAAGATGTCAGTACCTAGGGCCGGAGGCTGTCAGTGCATGTGCTATGCATTGTCTCTTGGCCAAGGACAGGGCATACTGGGCATGCCTCTGTCTACCTACAGGGATAACCTCAGGGGGTTCCTCCGCCAAGTCCTCCTGAGAGTGTGGCTATGGGGACCTAAGCACTGGTGGGGGTTGTGTATCTCTTCCCTTTGCTGATCCTGCTGCAGATGTTTCTTCAGGATTATATTGTGTAGCATGGCACATACTGTGAACATCTGTGCACATGTGAGTGGAGAGAATTACAGGGTTCCACTGGATATATCCAGGCACTGGAACCCTGAATTCAGCAGCTCAAATACACACTCTATGATGTTCCTAGTTTGGCTTGTGCCTCATTATGGCATTCTTTTATGGGTGTGTGTGCATTTCTGACGAGTGTCATCATCCACGGTTCCAGTGTGTAGCCAGCATCCCCCAGTAAATGGCCATGTGGGATGTCCCCCCAGCAAACCTCTGGTACAGCCGTGATACATGCCAGATATGGGAGTAGTGATAACTACCAGGGTTACCAGCACACACATTCATGATAATGCCCTGGACATTGCACATGAACTGGCAGTTGATGGAGTGATACCCCTTGGGGTTGATGTAGATTCTACCCTCCCCACCTGGTGGTGCCTTAATGAGTGCAGTCTATGGCACCCAGTACCTCATGGTAGTGCGCTACACAGTAGAAATGTTGCATACTGCTGACACTCTCCTCAGGGGTGTGGGGTAAATAAATGTGCTCACTGGCATGTGGTAGCATGGCATCCAGGAACTGGTGGAGTACCCTGGATGCTAATGCCTGTGAGACCCCCATCATGTCCCCATTTGGTCTTTAGAAAGTACCTGTAGCTAGCATCCTAACAGCTGCATATACCTTTGTTTCCACTGGGAATGGCTCCCCTCTGTTGGCTCTGGGTCTGGGTTGAGGGTGGCAGAGCTCAGTGAGATCTTGTAGTATGTTCGTCTACCCTGTAGCACTCTACAATCTCCAGCTTATGTAGCTCTTGGCACGTTACCCTGGGCCTGAACACTCTTCTCCTTCTCAGTCTACGCCTATTGTCAGCAGCAGCAGCACTGACCTCAACATCTAGCAAATACAGATGTAGCAGACCTGCAGCAGGCCCTAGCATTCCTTCAGTTAAAAATCCCAAGTTTGTACTCCACTGGTGCAACGTATGGGGGAGAAATCAGATTGTAGAGTGAATGGAACCTTTATAGTGCTCTGCTGTAGGTGCAGCCTGTGTGATTGACTACCTATGATGCATTCCACCTGCCAAATCCATCATTAAGGGGTTTTAATAGACCTAGTTTAAGTGACACAGGGGTCATCAGTAATTGGCTTTCTCAGCCAATTTCTTTTACAGCCTTCCTCACTCAGCAATGCAGCATGGCACTCAAACCAGCGCCGCAAAGATAAACAATGCTCAGCAGTCAGTAGACACACCTCCATGGACAGGCATGTTCAGCACAGTGGCGCGCCATGCAAACATGTGGAAACACACTGAAACATGCACCCCAAAGGTAAATAAAGCTTAGCAGTCACTGGACACCCCCCTGCTCAGCAGAGTGCAGTGCCACACAAACAGGCACTGCTGTGTTCCAATGAGGTTACAAGTCTGCAGACAAACCCCCCTTTTGATGTCAGCTACCTCTCCTGGAAACACCAACACAGTTCTGTGCCTACACAAATGGGATCTGCGGGCACACATACCCATTTGTGCTATTCAGTAACCCCACCTCATTTGCATAGGGATCAGTGCACACTGCCTGGATAGTGCATGGCTCCCGGCCCTGGCTCCTTCATAACAGCACCATTCCAGCATTGTAGATACTCCACATAGGGTTCTATCATGCATTACTGTCACATACTACTACATTACATTTTTCACACCCTTTTTAATTTTTTTTCATAATAGCATGTTTGCAAACTGCAGCACGTTGCGCAAACATACCTGGATTATTAAAAAAATATTTGAAATTATTTTCCATATGGTTTTGGACACACGGTGGATAGTTTTACACACATCTGTGTCTGCGCACATATCTGTATCTGCTATGCTATTTCTGTCCTTCTAACTACACTTTTACACCCCCTGTTATCTGTTTAACATCCTGTACACGGAAGTTTTCCGTGTACATTATGGACACCAACATGGGGTCTACAGCATTGCCTATCTGCTTGTTGGATTGCTCTACCTCCCTCATTTGCATGCAGTCCACTTGCTTATGAGGTGATTTGCATGCCACAGATACTTCAGTGTTGGCACACTCGTGCACACTGCTCAGCTCTGTTTACTGGATCACACACCTGCTTACTTTTGTGTAAGCAGTGTGCCACTGTGCCTATATGGAAAAAAGGTCCATGTAGGCTTTATTAAATTCCCCCCACTGTAATTTTACTTTGAAGTCTGAAGTGTGGCAATGAAATTATACTGGCTACTAGCCACTGACAATGTCATAGTCATGAACTAATAAACCTTGTCCATTGGCTCAGGCCCCAGACCTTTATTGTACTTGGCCATGTCATAAGCTTATCCTATTGAGATTGGTAGTCATCAATCTCATAATGTACTGTTGTTTCTAAGTCATTATTACATCTAACTTAAGTCATTCTGTGCAGCCTATCCTATAATGATGGACATTCAACTGCAGTGTAATGGACTATTGTTTCTGATTTGTATTGCATTTAACTTTACTTAGATCATGAATAGTAGGCTTTATGTTCTATACAATGGAATACAGACTATATACACACCTGTGCATTTTAGCTGCTGCCTGTTGATATACATTATTAGAAATACATTGTTGCTTTAACTGTAGATGTATGACCTGCTGCTATAAATCGAACCCAAGATGTGGACAGACACCAGTGTTTTCTTCTACATTTTACTACAGCTTCTGAGACCAAATGCAGTGGCTGATGTTCTGATTTGATTATCTGATTCAGCTACTATGTTATGACTGTACCATTCTCTTTTGCATCAGCTGTCACTGTTGTATTTGTGTGTTATCAAAGGTTGCCATGACCGAATGATCAAATCATACTCATAAAATATTAGTTTAAATACATGCTAGGACTATTTTGCTGACGTTGCTTTATTTAAATTTACTTTATTTATGAACAACATATGATGTATACATTATTCCCATTAAACAAAAAATATGGAGCCACTTGTTTTCCTTAATATATGAAGTAATAAAAAGATGGTCTTAGTAAATAATTGGGAATTTAGTGTTCGGCTTATTTTGCATTTAGTCCTGTACCTGTATGCATGAAAGTGACTATTTTCTGTCTGTGTATGACCACTGTAAGCAATTCATATATATAGTAAAATAAACTGATTGACTATTTTAACATAGGTTGCTTACTTCTGATCCGCATTTGAGGATAAAGGCCTTTCTATCCTTAGAACTACCTAGCCATTGTCCTTTTCTTCCCTAGTTATGTCTTGGGTCATGGTGGCCACCCATCAAGAGACAGGTATTAGCAACAGAGATGAGCAGCAACCAGTTTCTGGAAGACTTTCTATCCAAAGTAGCTGCCATAGAAACTTGCACTGTAAGAGCATTATAAGTGCCATTGCACTCTATGCTCTCCAGTCTAGATGGTTCCAGACTGTATATTTGTCTATTTTTGCTAAAGAAAACAAACCGTTTATTTGTAGAAATTCATGGCATCCACTTTATTTGCTATTATTATTGTAGAGACATAGTATACAGTTCATCTGTAGCACTAATCAGCTCTGTTTCTATTGGTGTGTGTGTGTGTTGTTGAAACTATATACCTTCTGTTACACTGTTATTACAAGCCACACATGATTGCACATAACATGATTAATGCATTTGAAAATAAATACTTTATGCTGCAGAATCCTTAGTTTAGCTTTTTCTGGGCCTGTCTCATAATTGTGTATGCATGGATTAATTGCCTCTGCATTGCATGTGATTGGTTGACTTGCTTCTGTCTGCTCCAGCCCCTCTTTCCTCTCACCTAACCACCTGTTTCACTGCATTTATACTTTCTAGTCTGCACTCCAACAATGTGGTACAGATAAGTATGTGCATGTGTGTGCTACAAGTTAATATTAATCTACTACCACTGTCTTGCTTCAACACCTCACAAACTCAATAACGTATTGCTTACTAGCAAAAGTGTCAATAATATATCCTCCACGCTAACCTACAAATTACAAGTTAGCTGTCAATACAATACCGTAAATCTCAATAAAATAGCAGCTTATCTCTGCCTTTTTCTGTCTAACCATGAAAAGCATTAACTGGCAACATGTAATCACAAAACTCAAACCAACACAAAAACAGTATTAAGACTTTCAATTAAGCTACTCTTTTCAGCATGTGATATAGAGGTCAATCCAAGTCCAGCAGATACAAAACAACAAAGAAAAAGTCATATACCTCCAATAATTATATATATTTATGATCCACATATGTCCACTTCAATTGTAGGACTGATATCACCACCCCACCAGGCATTAGTCACTTGGAATTTCTGAGACTTTTCCAGGTTCAAACTCTTTCCACTGCTCCCATAATTCTTCATAATTCTCTGCCTCTTGAACTTGAATTTTCCTCCAAATATTCACTTTGCATTAATACCCTCAGCCCTACTAGCCATTCATCCAATAGTCTTCACTTTCAGTTCTTACATGATCCAGTCCATCCACCTAAACTATAGGACAGAGTCCACAGCGTTCTTCTTGGGAGGCATCATGTCAGGAACTCCACATGACAGCTGAGCCAAAGGTTGACCTGGACCTTGAAATCATATCCATTTTATAGTGCCTTACAAAAATATGCAGAGAAGTCTAAGTTACTGCAACATAAATATCATCAAATGAATCATTCATGTAAAAGGCTAAAGATGTAGCCGTTGACCCTGCAGAATGACTATTGGGTTTACCTTGCAATATTTAGTTATACTTGTCATAGCAAAAAGAAAAAAAAAAACAGTCCAAGAGCCACGTGGGCAGGGTGACCTTGGACATTTTTTAGCCTAATCTGTTATGGTCAAGGGAAACAAAAGGTTTCTCATATTATCTGTAATCTTTGGTTCAATCTGAATAGAATTGTAGTTTTTGATACATCTATCCACTGTAACAGATATTCTCTGTGTTTTGAATACTGAGAGAAAAACATAAGCTAATCAATAAACTGAGGCTTTTGTGGCTACCCTTGGCATAAAGGACAGTCTGGTCTTCAAAGACACTGTTTTTTATGAAAAATGAGGTAAAGAGGTTTGAAAGAGAGTCTGAAATTCTAAAACTCTACTAGAAGATGCAACAGCCACCAAAAAGAAAGGTTTTCCATAAGAGAAATTTAGTATCTGCTTCCGCCTCTGGTTCATAGGAATGTGATATCAGTTCCTCCACCATGAAATTAAGGTCTTTTGAAGGTAAATTCCTGAAAAAAGCTAAAGAGGTAGCCAATACCCCTGAAAATGACTGTCTTCCACCTTGAAGTGTAAGACTCTTCTGAACTCCTTGGGCTATCTTAATGTTTAAGTAAGCAACATAGAGAGCCAAAGGGCACATCCAATCTCCTTCTTTAGGTATGGAAGGACTGGCTGTATCATGACCATCCTAAACATTGTCTTTGATACAAACAGGTTTAGACCACTGAGATCAAGAACTAAAATGAAGTCTTTTGTTTTCCTGGAAACCAAACAGAACCTTATCCAACTAGCCTTTGTTATGGTGGTAATCACAGAATCACAGAATGTACAAGGCAACTGGGTCATGTGACCATTTACATGACCGCCAATACCCACCTTAAAACCTTATCTCCTTTTCCAAGGAGCAATAGGCTAGGCATACCATGGGTGAATTTAGTAATACCCAATCCATCTGTCTAATTCTTCCTTAAAGGAAGATAGTGTGCCCCATTGCTTGTTCTGGAGAGGAAGACTGTTCCAGAGCAGGGATAGTTATGAATCAATCTCATCAACATGGTGTGTTTATTTTCTGGAGCAGGTTCAGATCTCTGGTCCAAGTGTTCACAGATCTGTTTGATTTGTAGAGAAATAAGAGGTCTTGGACTACTGGATCCCTAATAGTCCAGAAGACAAGACACAGATTGCCCCTAAGGAGTCTATAGGACATTGAATAAAGGCACAAGGTCTTCAGGCTCTCATGACAGCTCAGGTCCATAAGTCCCATGATCTTTTTTGTTGGGGGAGATCTCTCTAACAGCTTGATTATATTAAAGTAAGGTACATTACAAAGTGGACATTGTATTCTATGATGGGCCTGATCAGTGCAGAATACAGAGGGGTAAGAACTTCTTTCGACCTAGAGGAAATACCCTAATGAGTTCAGCTGTGCCAGACAGAAGAGTTTCTGACCACTGTTTCAACATGACAGTCAAAGGATAGGGAGTTATCAACCTATGTTCCGAGGTCTCACAACAATTTCATTTTGGAGTGAGGTGTTTTCTATACTATAAACTGAATGGAGGGTTTGTTTGCCAAATGCAAAAATAATGCATTTTTTTAGGATTTAGTTTCAGCTTGTTGTCAATGCAGCAGCTATAGACAAGTGAAAGTTTATATTGCAGCTTCTGCATATCAGAGGGAGATTAAACTATATCATTCAGTTTACAATCATCGGCAAGCAGAGTTCCTGATTTTTGATTTAGAGATCATAGATATATAGTCTAAATAGCAAAGATCTAAGCATGGAACCCAGTAGTACCTCACTAGTTCCTTTCATGCTCTTTGAGGCTGCACTTGCCACCCTTACAGTGTGGATTCGGTCTCCTGGCCAATTAGCTAGCCATCTAACTACATAGGGATTGATTTGGAGTGCATATAGCTTGTTGATAATGTTAGTATGAGGTATAGTATGAAATGCTTTGGTGAGGTTGAGGTGTACTGTATGAACAGTATGATCACTGTCCACAGCTTGTATTTCCCTCTCAAAGAAACTTACTTTATTCATTAAACAGGATCTATCGTTTAACAATGCTAAACTGCTAGTAGTCAAAACTTCTAAGATTTTTTTTATATTGTAGTTTATCAGGTCTGTTATAACCCATTCCATGACCTTGCAGATGAAGATCATCATTCCTGTGGTCCATGGTGGAACCATCCTTGTGAAAAGGCATCATAACTGCTATGCACCAAACCTTATGAGCAAAGCCAATGGATAAGCTCAAGCTGAATAGCTGTAGGAACAGATCCACCAGTGCATATTTAGTGCTATTCAGCAGGCATCCTAGTATGTTATCAGGTCCCATTAGATGATGCATGTTTTCATTAGGAAAGTACTCTTAACAAGTGTTCTTTTGCGATTATAAGGGGTTTCATGTCCTTAGGTATATGTTTGTTTGTCATAGTTGCCTCTGGGATGAGATTAACACTGAATTTGTTTGAAAGTATATTTGTGATAGCCATTGGATCAGAGTAGGTAATACCATTTTGGATGAATTCAGAGGAATTTCAGGTGTATTTCACAACTTCCTGACTTCATCCAAGGTTTATTGGAAGCTTGAGTATTCCTGATGCTATTTGTCAGTACCTTAGATAGTCTTTTGATGTTAAATTTCATTTGTGGGTTTTAAGTTTTACTACATATTGTAATTTTTTTTTGTCTTAGTGTTCTATTTATTCATGCATTTGACCATCAGGCTGATTTGTTCTTTCCTTTTACTTTACAGTTTCCAAGGTGATCATAGAATTTACTTTCATAACTAGTAGTAATGTCTACATTTTGGGGGGTACAGTTATATTTGAACTTTGAGAGCTCATTATACAACTGTAGGAATGTTGTAAGTTTGAAGATTTTGAATATAACTATAGTTGCCTCAGCTGGTTTACAGATTACAAAACAGAAGGTTACCAGTGTGTGGTCATACCTAACTAGGAAGAGGATAATAGTGGGACAGTACATACAGCTACCATATGTGCCAGTACCAAGTCAAGACCATTTTGACTTCTAGCAGGCTCTTTGAGCATTTGAGGTATATGTCTCAGAGTTTATCAATGTGATGTTCTTGTGTATATGAAATTAAACCAATATACTTAAGAACTGGGGATGGTTTTCAGGGGTCATCAAAGGGGTCTGATAGTTTTATTTAGGCTGAGTTGAATCTCAATAAGTTTGTTTCGTAGGTTTGTAGTAATCTGTCTTGAGATAATGTCTTCATTACAAATATGGATACTCCACAACAGTTTATGCTGGCTCTGAAGTCATTGTAGGTACAAAATCCTGGTATAAAGGGCATGATTTCTATACTCTTAAACCAGGTTTCATTAATAATACACACACACATGAATGTGCTCCCAATGCAAGAGGCCTTTAAGGCTAGGCAATTTTTTTACTTAGACTCCTAGCATTGAGTAGCACCACAATGATATTGTCCGCTGCTTTGTTTGCTATGTATTTTTTTTTAGAATGGAAGATTCATTAGCTGGACTTTGCCTAAAAAAGGAGGCACTATGGGGCCAGCAAAGGTTTTAGCCAGTATGCAGAAGCCTTGGAAACAGATGTGTAAGCCATTCCTGGCAAAGCAATTGGGACTGTACAATAGTCCATTCTGTGCTGACACATACTGCCCACCAAATGACGCCAGTTACTGAGACAATTGTTGAAATCATTCACCTTTTCCTTGTACCTCAGCATCCTTCTTGTTAAATGTAGAATTCAGCTCAATACCAGAAATTTTTCTGCAACTGTGACATGTATGGAAAACTTGCAAATGTCTCTCTGCATTACTTAGACTTCTGTGCACAAGGTAATTTACACCCACATGGACCACCACCAGGTTGTAATCATATTTTTTTATCTTAAATCTTGAAGGTCCTTGAGACATCAGAGATCTTGGCATTGGAAAGACAACTCATTGCCCCCCTTTTTATGTCCAGCTTTGTGAGGTAAAATATGTATATCTTACTATGGAGTCACCAATCACCAGTACATTTCTATTAGTGGGGAGTTTAAGCGTACTTGGTATGTGGAATTATTTTTCATGGTGACTCAATGGCAGATGTACTTAATTTGATGGTGGATTACTCGTTTGCATAAGAATCTTACACCTTCTAATGAGGTGAGAGATCAAGAAGAACTAGCAACCAAAGGAGATGATACAGATGGTTTACATCTGGATACTATCTCCCATTATTAAATTGTTTTGGATGATGGTCTGTCACACAAGAAGGTGCAGGAGATTTGACCCCCCCTGACTGTATCCAGCGCAGGACAGTTAGACAAGGCAACAAGAATTCTGTAGAAAACTATGTAGCTGTGTTGGCTTCTGTCATAATACTGCTTATTGGGAATCTGATGGCTTTTTTTGCTCACTGTAGTGCAGTTTGTCCTTTACCTGCTGACAAAAAACAGCACTACCATCAAAGGGGGCATTGATGAATTATTCCTTAAAGCTGTCCTCAAAGCTGAGTTGCATATGTTGACATATGGCAATGCGTGCCCCAGCTACAAAAGCCAGTCTATTGACTGCACTGTGCAAGTCACATTGATCAGATACAATTCCCAGTTGCTACCTAGGACTCAGACTTCTGATGTAGCTCTCCATGCCATCTTTTTCAGAATGACGAATGACCGTTTTTCTACATCACTATCAAAATGAATCATGTTAGTCTGATAAACAGGCACCAAATAGGAAAGGTACAAGATGCATTGATGCACTTCCCAGCTTATTTCATCACTCAAGACTCTGTTGTGGGTATGAAACACTGGTCCTCTCTTTTAACGCCTTAGTACCTATGTGTTGTGAAATATCAGACATCTAGCAGCCTACACACCTTTACATTCCAGAGTATTTTCTGAAAAGTCAACTTAAAAAGCATAAGATAATTGAATATAAATAGTCTGTGAACAATAAAAGTTATTAAAACATTACAAACAGCAATTTTATCAGTAAGTGGTATTCTTTATATTGATAATAGTCAGTGCATTCATAGCCTTTCCAAAAATACTATATTATAATGCACACAAATCCAGAATTATATTTTCTGCTAAACTTTCACAAACAAATTGGCATATCTTGGAAAATATAAAATCTAGACATATATTCTTAGAACACTCTTGTTAGCCAGAAATAAGCTTTCACATAACAGCAAGAAATTCCTCTTTCAGTGCACGTTTACTCAGATACAGAAATATGGAAACATCTGCTTAATTATATAATTAATCAATAACTGATGAGTGGGTAAGATATATTGAAGATTTACCCATGGCTGGCATGGTTTGATTACGAGGGCAAAGTTTAGTGGTATGAGAGAGACAGGGCAAAAATACAAGGAAATCAGGTACGTTTCTTTAGTTTTGCAGAATGTACCTCATTTTCCTTGTATTTCCTCAGCCTTCAGTACATACCTTTTGATCTTTTAGCTCAAGAAATGTCACACAGCCTTAAATAAGGGGGACACGGGTCCCTATTGTAAATGTTGCTTTCATAAACATAGAAAGCTGCTAGAATAACAGGAGTTATACTATCATGCATTGTGTTGTCATAATTTAGTAACTTCACTCCTCAGTGACATGCCAGTAAACCACAACGTTTATGAGGGACAGACCAAAAATATCTAGCAAAAATTTGGACACTTAAAATGTAGACTTCCACAGGACATACTAATAGAAAAAATATTTTTTTCTACTGGTATATACTTGATTTACAATGGGCACGCTGGTTGGGATGACCAATCAGCATGCATGTTTTTGAGCCAACGAGCTATCACTGTATAATTAGCAATATAAATAACACTCAGTATCTCTCAATATGTGCAACTTATAGTGCAAATATCAATGGCAGTTTTCTTTAAAAACATCTAGGGTTTCACCTGATGACATGCAATAGTTGTAAATCACTTGTTGTTTTTTAAATATGAAGTATATATGAAAATATTGCTTATTTTCATAATTACTAAGAAACAACTAGCAGTATCACCAGTACAGTGGACATTGACTATGAATTTTCCTGTCTCCCACCATGGCACTTCATACCATACCCATCAACAGCATGCAGGTCTCTCGGTTATAAAAATATAAACATAGACATGAAAATACAAATAGTGAGTGGCAACACATGGTTAATTTCCCTTCTTCCTCTTTCTAATGCTTCCTGTTATTAGCTGGTAAGTCACTTAGTTAAAGAAAGAAGACCTGAAAAGATATGGATGCCATAAGGAGCTATGGGTGTTACCTGGAAGTATACAAAAAGGTGCAATATCCTTGAATGAGTCAAGGGCTCAGCAACTTTCTGATGGCAGCAGCCACTAAAACAGAGTTGGTTAAAGGAGTTATATCCAACACTTGTGATCCTCTGGAGGCCAGAGGATCATGTGCAGTGTCTTTGATTAAGGAACCACCATACTGGGTTCTTATCAAGACTTCTGCATGACAAGGAAACCCATCTTGCTAGCCAAGTAGGTAGAGGTAGGTGGAGAAGAGCTGAAAGCCTCAATGAGTGTCTCTTCTACTAATGAAATGGGATCAACTGGTGAAGACCCTCTTTGATGCACCAGTATCTATATCCATCAAAATTGGAGATCATCAGTAGGGAATACTGAATAACTTACCCATACTGTTAAGTCCATATCAGGGTGGGAGACTCCAGAGAGGAATCCAGATAGCTTGTCTTAAATAATCCCTTCTTGACGTTACTCAGAAGGAACTTAGCTGAGAGGGAAGGAGAGGAATATAAGCTAAATAGTATATACTATATATCTGCCTCTGTGGTGGCCCACTACCTCTCTGCTTCTCAGAGGTTAAGATGATATTGCAAAGGTTTCTAAAATGTAGGTATCTAGTGTTGAAACTGAAGTCAATGCAGACTCCAGGGGAAAGTCAACCAACAAGGGCTGTTGCTTTTGAACCACGTCCAGTCACTCCAGGGCTGATGTTGAAGTGCCTAGCACCATAAAAAATGTGCTATGGAAGAGGTCAGCACTGACAAGCTTGACACTAACTCTGTCAACCCAAGCACTGACAATGAGGGAAGATGCCAGTCTTGAGGACAGTTTCAGTCTTGATTACTGAAATGCTGACACTGTCACTGCAGAGAATGGCCCCAATGGAAATGTGACAGAGATCAGCACTCACCCATTAATGCCAAGGATCTGAGGACTAGTGACTTTTGCTACTGAAGAGGTTATCATTGAAGACAGTGCCAATGAAGCGGTCAGTGTCAATGACATATAGAGCTGTAAGTGAACCACTGACTCCACATTAACTGTCTCCAAGATCATGGCCAGTGAGGAGGAAACAGATATGAGATAGTGGCTGGGAACTTCTCTTGTCACCCTGTAAACTGATGGGCAAGAGAGGGCGATATTTTTTCTCTCAACCTTCATAACACCCCCTCATAATTTTTTCCCAGTCCAAATTTACAGCTAAAGGAGGACCATGGACAGACTTGGAGGAATAAGGTGAATGAAATGAGGAAGGTCTGGAACATAAATATGTGGAGAGCTCTTTTTTTTGAAGAAAAACTTTTGTTTTGTTTTTTTCTCAGAGGAGAGTCTGCACTACAGAAACCTCTAGTTGGGAAAGCCCAGATACCAAAGGTTGATCTGACGCCAAATTGTGAAGTCATCTGATCTTGGGTAGGAAACCTCAGCACAGGACCCTTTTAGGAGATAGTAGAAGACTAATATGTATCCCAAGCTGACACATGCTCTTCAGGTTTTCTCCTTACCTTATCTAGTATGTTAGGATCCACTGCATTGCCTTTGGTCAGCAAGTTCTTGAGAATCAACTTCTCACTTCTAGGGTTGTAGACCCATATTTTGTCACAAATGTCATTGTGAATGTCTGAATATGTCACCTCCAGGCAATCCACACATAAGGTGTGTTTGTTGTGCGGGAATTTACACATAAGGTATGTTTGCCCTAGCGGAGGTTTTTTTCCCCATATTTCAGAAACTTCTTAAATCCTGAGGCTTTATCTTTCTACACTGGGAAAAGTCAACAGAAATTAATTGATAGGAGGTGCTGTAAATGTAACAAACCATTTAGAGGTACAGCAACACTCAATCCACCCAATGGGAGGCACATAGGTAAGCAGTCCCAGCTTCCAAGGGACTTAACTATACTGTAGCTCAAGCACATGAAAACACTATGGCTGCCTGACAGGGAGAAGCAGATGCTACCTAAACCACAAGGAAGAAACTACCACAGAAAAGAAAGAAAACAAACTGCCAAAACACTTTTGAACTATAAATCAGAGGGCCTAAATTCACTTCTCAATATGAGTGGTAGATGTAACAAACACTACATGAGATCTGGAGAGACATGGAGGCATGGAGCATTATGGGAGCAGCTGTGAGTTTCAGCCTAGAATGTCTCAAAACTGCCTAGTGCCTACTGTGTGATAGAAACCTTTACAGCTGAAGTAGACAGATGGTATTATGTAATTCCCACCAGTTTACAACTGCCTTTCTATAAAACAAGTCTATCAATCATCCATCTGAACTGCAGAAACATGTACAAAAAATAACAGAATTTCAAGCAAACTAGATATATTAGCAGCATCTGAGATATGGCTCAAACATCACATAAAGAGCCACAAATGCATACCAACAAGATATATTGTGTAAGAACTGACAGAAAGCACAACAGAGCTAGAGATGTTATGATTATGATGTAAAGATCATTAACATCTAGCCTAAGAAGCAAGCAACCTCCAAGCCTTTGCATACGAGAAGCAGTTTTAGTTAGTATATCAAGTAGACAACTCCATGTTTGCTCCATCTACACAGATTTATACAGAGCAACCAAACACTGCAGCTACCTGACAGGGAGAAGCAGATACTCTTCCCAATGTTCACTAACAGCAAGTTCCACAGACTATCAAATGGCTTAATGACAGCTGCACAAAATAATTTGCTAGGAGACCCCAGTGTGCCTTGGAATCAAGAAACCTATGAAAATCTCCAATTCATTCAATGTGCTTCAAGATGTTAAAAGGAAAGCATTTGGAACCAATAAGGTATCCTATCAACAGCAAACTGGTACTTTCTACATCAAATATTAAATGTGAATGAAACCATGTCATCTTTCAGTACTGTTACGAGGTTTGTAAACATGCATTCTCCACTATGCCAAGAAATAGTCAAGGGCACTTCAACACCTTGGAGATCAATTTCTCTTTGGCAACTTATGAATCAAAGGGACTTAGCATGTATAGAGCACAACATAAGAAATATTTCTGCAACACACAGACACACACACACACACACACACACACACACACACACACACACACACACACACACCAAAAAGTAGAGAGCAACACAAAATAAAGCAAAAATAATGTCTAATAAGAACTTTCTACAATAATATCCAAAGTAATAGCTTCAAAAATGTATGGGATTCTGGACCTCAGTTAAAAAATATTATGCAAGTCAGTCAATAAAAACATCAGTCTCTTGGATCTATCATCCCACACCTTGATACAACAAACAATATTAACTAACAGTATGCTCAAATAAGAGATTCAGAAATTCAAGGATATAATTGGTATGGTATTCAAGAAAAGCTGGTTCTATTTGAAGAGAATGTTATTTTATACCTGATAAAACCAGAAAAGAACATTTTAGTTTTGTGGAAACTTTTAAGGCAGTTTCATATATTTTTCGGATACAAAATTAATGAAACCAAACCAAAGGCAATAGCTGAAAATCATGTACCCACACACAAATTGGTTCAGCAATATCCATATTTATGGGGACATGATAAAATGAAGTACCTTGGAGTATGGATTAACAAGGATTCTGTGGCAGCTAATGATGTGTGGGGAGAGACTAAACAAAGGGTAATGCAAACACTGAGAAATTGGAAGCTCTGTTTTATGGATATGGATAGCAAGATACAAGCTGTCAAAATGTTTTTAGTCCCTTCACTTTTATACACAGGTCAGTCCTATTTTATCAACCAGAGAAGTTGTGGATTGCAATTAATAAACAGCTGAATGATTCTATGAGGGAGGAAGACAGCAAGAGTCAAGTGGGATAAGCTGATTCTTCCAACTGAACAAGGTGGTTTGGGATTACTTGATTTGAAGGGATATTTCAGAGCTACACAGTTAAGGCTCCTATACACAGCACAAGCAGAAACCTATACTTCAAAGTGGAAAAAGATGATGATGAAATAGGAGGAAGCTCAAGAAACAAGGAGAGACTGGGATTTTGGATACAGATCCTTAAGGAAAATAACAATAACTATGCATAATATTATATTCATAAAGTAGCAAAAAGTATTCTAAGACCTAAACCAACACTGGAATGGAGAAAGGAGATTCTGTCAATAGGGATTATTGCAATTAGGGATACAGACAATAGGCAAGAGGGGGCTGAAATGTATTGGAGAAAACTGGTAAAATAACCAAAGTATTCAGAGCAAATAATTAGAGAGTGAAAGGTAACAGAATGAGAAGAGGCCAAGAATGTATCTGGACTGCAGGGTAGAGATTACCTTCCCTATCAAGGATCAATATCAGAGTATAGGCAAAGAGAAAGAAATAGGGGATTCCTAAGTGAAAGACCAGCACTAGCAGAGTCTTTAGTAGAATTTATAACAGAAGCTGCTGTTAAAAAGGAATAATTAGTAGAGTATACAAATATTGCCTGATAACTATAAAAATCAATTTGAAGTGGTTAGAAAGGATTGGAAAGAGAGCCTGGATAAGCAATTCACAAAGAAACAATGGCGAGTATATGTATGTCTCAGTTTAGGATCTTTTGCTTTCTTTGCTTTTTACATAGGTATTTTTTTTATTTTATATAAGTAGAAAAAAAATAATTCCTCCTCAGATAGATAGCAAATGTTGGAGGTGTGATGGGGAAGAAAAAGGTAACTGGGAACATATTTTCTGGGAGTGTAATGAGTTGGCAGACTTTAAAGATTCCCTACATACTGCTCTATCAGAGATACTGGGTGAGCAAATTGGTGTACTAAGGAAATTATTTTTTGAGCTATGATACAGTATCTGAATTGCCTAGACATAGTAATGCCTTGCTGAGTCTAATTGTGGTGGCTGCCAAAAAAGCAATTACTAGAAAATGGAAATCAAAGTCTAAATCAACTTTAATAGAAATAGTGAACATAGTAACATAGATAAAACAACAAGGATTGGGATATTTAGAAAAGGGTAGGAGCAAACTACATATGAAAAAATGGGAATCCTGAGAACAACACATGCAGAGAAGGAACAAGATTTAAAAGAAGGCAGAATTTGAATGAGCTGTGTAATGTTTGACTGACAATGACTGGATAGATTATAAAAGATGCATAATGTTTACATATACCAATATGTCAATATGGTTTGTGATGTATAATGTTTGCAACTAAAATTAGGTTAATATACATTAATATAAGTGAAAACAAACCATGATTGTCTATGTCATACATGATTATTTAATAAAGCCACATATTTAAAATACAATAAAATAAAATAAACTGTAATACATATAATACAGTAAATTGAATACTTGTCTAAATACTTACAGGGGTCTGCATGCAAAATAATAATTAATTTTAGACAAGTATTCAATTTACTGTATTATATGTATTACAGTTTATTTTATTTTATTGTATTTTAAATATGTGGCTTTAAGATACGATCTAATTTCTTGGCGCCAAAAAGTTTATTTAGTTGCCTTGAATGCTTCTACTTGCGGTTCTGAAGAAGACCAGTTCATTGGTTGAAAGCGCTAAACTGCGTTTAGCGTGTTGTTCTTATCCGTTTGTTTGTTTGTTTGTGAAGAACGTTGTTTTCAGGGGAACATTGAGTGTGATTTTGGGGCGTTATGTGGATTATAACTCTTTTTTAACCAAGAGACGTCTTTGGGCTTGTTCCGCTTATTGGCAGACACCGGATTTATTTTAGAATTGACTTGTTACTGTGAGATCCCTTGATCATTAACAACTTAATCTGAAATAACTTCACCATTATAATTCATTGTTGTATAATTACTTACATCTGTTTTTTATTATCTCTTTGCCTTCTATTATTTATGATCCCAACTTTTTCCCTTCTGTTCCAGCTCTAAGCTTGTACAGTTATTCTTTTTGCCTCTTGTGTCCTCTGTTACACATTTTTTCTTGCACTATTCTGTCGTCATGCCATTTGAAATTCAGTCTAGTAGTTTATGCATGTAACTTAAATGCTTTTCTAAGTCCATAGTGTCTTCTTCATACAGAAACGTATACTTTATATATACATATCTGCTTAAGTAGCATTACCTTTGTCATATGTATGATTATATGCACCTATGTTACTTGTATAATTGCTCTACTATTGTCCTCAATCATTTATTTATTTGATTATCTAATGTTTTGTTCAGCAGGTTAGTCTTACCGGATGCATGTCCATTTCAGTAAAGACTTGATGGGGTATGAGTCACCAGAAAGACACCAAGACATAGTTATGTAACAGCATAAACTAAACAGCTAAATGATTATACACTCCAGCATTGCTGTAAGAAAAGGTATGAATTACTGCAGATATTATTATTGCAGAAGTTTATGCAGTCTAGCAATACAAGAGAGAGAATTTTCATACCTGAATACCTACACATTTACATTCAGATTAGCAGCACAAAGATTAAGACTGCAACATTCCAGGTTTCAAGTTTATACAACATTTAAAGGTCCCTTTGTCACTTACATGTGGTTAAATGTGGTACACTAAGAACAAGTAAGCCAATCAGGCCAGTGACCTTTGTGACATTGCAGGAGATACAGGCTATTGGAACAGCACGTAGAGTCATGCTTTGATTTTTGAAGAATGGCTGCTAAATGCTGAGGCAACTGTTTTGTAGGTGTCTGTTACAAAGATATTTTGAGCAGACTCACTGAGCCTGATATTAGTTTTAAGGAAGAATTGATTTCCTCATTTCATTTCTCTGGGAGCATGGTTAACATATTGTTGAGGTCCGGGCACATTTACTATAGAGTAGGTTCTGTGTAAATGTTACTTGGGTAAATATAATCATGTTTTTAACGATATCCAGCTACATGTATTCAAGATAGAGCAATGATGGAAATGGAAAGGTTAACCTGCTGCAAATCCTGCTGCTTTGTAGTATTCAGTTGTTTTGCTTTAAAGAGATGTTTGCTTAGGTTACCTATGACTGTGACACCATAAGAGAAGCTCAGGAAGTAAGACATTTTCAGACCATCTATTTTTTTTTTTGTAGCAAAGAGAAGATTAAGGCCATCTATATAGTACACTTTTTTGATACGAATATATGTTTCAAAGTACAGGCTGCTTTCAATGGTAACCCCAAATATTTCCAGTGAGGTACACTTTTAGTAATACATGTTGTCCCTATTAATGTAAGGGATTCCGAGTATGGGATACATTTTTGTGGCTGACCAGTGAAGGCAACTTCAATTTTTTTTACTGAAGAGTATGTTGTTAATACTTATCCTCTCTTGGAGTGAGATTGAGGAATCACGTTGTGTCTCCAGCTGTTTGCCATGTCTCCATAAATATGGATATTGCTGAACCAATTTGTGCCTGGGTACATCATTTACAGCTATTGCCTTTGTTTTAGCTTCATTAATGTAGTATCCGAAAAAAAAATTGAAACTGCTCAGAATGTTCCACTACACTGAAATGTCCTTTTCTGGTTTTATCAGGTATAAAATAATATCCTCTGCAAGTAGAGCTGCTTTACTTGAGTACCATAGTAATCGTGTCCTTGATTTTCTGAGTTTCTTGTTTTCTTTGCCAGTATTTCTAAATATAGTGCAAACACCCCTGCCTGGTTCCTCTGCACAAATAATAATTATAATTTTACTAGTGTATTGAGAAGGATCTTATGGTTGACAGCTTCAAAGGCTCTAGCTATTTCTTGAATGAGGCCCACACTGATGAGGCCATCATTTATGTTATAACAAATGGAATATATGGCTGTTAAAAGGGCAGCTGAAGTGCTAAAGGCATTTTGAAATCCATAATATGCATCACACAGTAGTAGGGGTCTGAATGGAGAGATGATTGGGGCCTGAATTGAGAGATGATAAGTCAGCAAGTGAAGAAGAGTAGTATTGCTGAAACTGAATTCATCATCAAGTCTTGGTCAGTACCTTTGCAATGTGGACCCTGTTTTTCACAAAATCTCATCAAGATGACAGTAATATATACACTATATTTATATAACATATATCATGGATAGAAGTAGGTTAAAAATTAAAAAAAGATAGCTGGGTGCACAAGACCCAGGCTAAAAAAGTAACCAATCCTGGTAGGCACACTGGTGCCAGGACTGAAAAGATAACAGTGTAGACTCCTCAAAACACGGAAATATTCCTACAATGGGGCCAGGCCAGGCCCAGGGGGAGGATGGTCCCCTGTTGTAGAAGGAAGTAGCAGTCCACAAAAATCACAAAAACTGACAGGCCAAAGAAGAGCTATAAAGACGATAAAGTGAAAGAAATTATATATTGTTACTATTATGCAAAAAGCCCAAAATTTCCAGACACAAGATATATAAAATGATTAAGAGAGAAATTAAAGGAAAGAAAAAATACTTCCACAAGAAAAACTGTCAGAAGCCTCAAATTAAAATTTGTATTCATTAATACAACAGATTTGTGAAAAACAGTATATAGATCAAGACGCTTTGATCTATTTGGAAAAAAGAAGCATCTGCAGAAGTGCAAAAATATAAACAACAAATTCTAGAGACTTTTGAAAAGTATAAAAAAGAAATACAGACATGGGAAAGAAAGAGAGATTTGATATGGTGCAATATTTCTGCAAAGGAGAAAGCCAAATTAATCCATATAAAGAAGGTAACCTGAAAGATTTTCAAAGAGAAGTACAGGCAAAGGCATCCAGATATGGACAATTTCACAATAAAAAATAATATCACAAAGAAGGAGTGTAGAAAAGGAGATTAGTAAAGCAAAAGTTAAAAAAATAGAAGTTGAAGTTATGGAGTGCCTGCAAACTGAAGATTTAGTGTAGAAGGCCTAACGCAGGTTACAACACAGCATGATGGAGTGAGTCCCCAAAGTAAGGAGAAGCAGGAAGATCAGGAGACATCTGAAGAAGAACTACAGACATTGGAAAAAAGAGATTTAATATGGTGTAATATTTCTGTAAAGGAGAAAGCAAAGCTAACCAATAAAAAAGAACAGCACCAAAGATATTTGAAGAGAAATACAGGCAAATAAATTCAGATATGGAAAACTTTACAATACAAAAATCAAGAAGACAAACAGGAAAAGTAGAAAAGGAGATTATTAATGGAGAAGTTAAAGAAATAGAAACTGAGGTTATGGAGTACCTGTAAAGTGCAGGATTCAGTGTAGAAAACTTAACTCAGAAAGCACCACAACAGGATAGAGCAATAAATATTCAGATTAAGGGGAAATCAGTGGAACAGAAGCAATTGGTTAGGTGCCATATGAAGATATTTTGGAGCCTTCCACGGGAAATCAGTATAAACATTCACTTTAAGCTGGCTAGCAATGGGAGGAACAGGAAACTGTGGAAACTCTGATTAAGTCAATGTTGAGGAGTGATAGGCCAGTGAGTTCCCATATGACAGAGCAATGGACGGCGCAGAATGAAATTGAAGAGAATGTGCCACAGGAAGATGCTATAGAACTTTTTATAGAATGCCCACAGGAAATGGAAAACAAAAAACATGCCCTCAGTTTAGAAGAAAATGAGCTAAGAGAAGAGTTGATTGATTTTAATAAACATAGATAGACATATTAAGATCAATGAACGAAATAGACTGTGGAAGGTCAATAAAACCCAAAAAATCCGAAGTTTGATAAAACAAATGAACACAGTAATTAGGACTGTCTACAGAGATCCATGTGATATAACAGAAGTAAACAGGATATATTACTGTGCAGCTAAATTAATAACTGACAAAGTTCTACCACAAGAACACAGGGTAGTGAGGGAAAGGAAGAGGAGAAATCGAATACCATCATGGAAGTATTGACTAGAGAAAACTACAAAGCAGTTAAGACAAGAGATGTCACTGTTTGAAGAATATAGAAGAGGGAACAGATCAACAAAAATATCAGAAAGATAGACATGATAAAAGTAATGTACAGTACTAGAACAGACCAGGATCTATCATGCACTATCGCAAATAACAAACTAAAAAGGTCAGCACAGACAGAAAAACTTAGAAGATACACAGATAAATATAAAGGAAAGGTACAAAATAAACAATTTATTGATGACCCAAAAATGTTTTATAGAGAATTGGGAAACAAGGTAAAAGGAATTGAAAGACTGATAAAAAAGAAGAAATAGATACATTTTGGAGGAATATCTACAAAGATACTGTGGAACATAACAAAGATGCTAAATGGACAGAAGAAGTTAAAAAAAGAATAATAAGCTTAAAGGTACAGGATATGAAATGGGATGAAGTAGCAGCCAGAGAGACTGAAACAAAGTTAAGAAAAGCCTCCAATTGGAAAACCGCAGGGCCAGATGCAGTACCTAACTTTTGGTTAAAAGTATTAATATTTTTTGCATGAAGATTTAGCCATGAGCAAGAATTATTTATATGCACACCCCAAACAGACACCAACCTGGCTAACAATAGGAAAAACAATGCTCCTACTTAAGAGTGAACCTGCATGTTATCCTAAAAATTATAGACCAATAACTTGCCTTCCAACAACATATAAACTATACATGGGAATTGATGCCGAAAGAGTTTATAGTCATTTAGAAGAAGATTCAATTATGGCAGTAGAACAAAAGAGCAATAAAAGAAAGTCATATGGAACAAAGGATCATTTGTTGTTAAAGTCATAGTGGAGAACTGTAAACAGAGGAAGAATCTAAGTATGGCATGGATTGACTACAAAAAAAGGATTTGATAGTGTTCCACATTCATGGAAAAAAAGAGTGTTTAAAATGTATAAGATACACCCTACACAGATCGACTACATTACAGTGACCATGAAACAGTGGCAAACCACTTTGCAATTAAGCCACGATAAGGGACAAATTATTATCACATGGATAAAAAATAAACGTGGGATATTCCAGGGTCACTGCTGCTATTCTGCCTTGCCCTTAACCCATTAAGCTGTCTATTTAACAGCTTAGGCCATGGCTATAATTTGGCTCCTAGCAAACAACAACTATCAACACTTTTCAAACTTCCCTTTGTCGATGATTTAAACCTGTATAGCTCATCAGATGAGGAACTGAAAGTGCAACTGCAAGTTGTCAAAACTTTTTCAGATGATATAAGAACGTCATTTCGTCTTGATGAATGTACAATAGCAACTTTTAAAGCAGTAAAACTGCAGCACCAGGAAAACATCGGTTTGGGACAAGAATGTGATATAAAAGAACTTGAGCAAGAGAGAGTGTATAAATATTTGGGAATTGATGAAGGATCAACAATAAAACATGAACAAATGTGAATAAAACTTAGTAAGGAATACTTTAAAAGACTTAAATTAATCCTGAAAACAGCATTGGCATATAGGAACAAAATCCAAGCTATAAACCAATTTGCTCTTCTTGTACTAACTTACTGTTTTGGAGTGACTGACTGGCCCCAAAATGTGTTGGATAGATTAGATAGGAAAACAAGAAGGATGCTTCATACTAACCAAATGATTAATAAAAATCAGTGCATAACAAGATTATATACTCCCCGTTCCGAAGGAGGGATGGGTCTCCTTGAAACCAATTACTTGTATAGATCTGCACTTGTGGGACTCCACACATATCTGCTGACCTCACAAGATCCAAATGTAGTGAACGTTTTGAAACATGAGGAGAATAAATCTAAGATTGTGGGGGAGATAATATTCTGGACTTGGTTCTCACCAGCATGGGTGACTGCTGCACCACTCCCATAGTATGTTCTTCACTGGTGAGATCAGATCATTGGACTGTCTCATTCAAAGTTTCTATCCCACCTGAACCCCCCCCAACTGTAATCAAGCTAAAAAAAATCTCAAAAGCTGACTGCAACTTCCTAAGGGAGGGTATATGTAGCTTCACACCACCACCACCTCCCTCAGAGGATGCAGACAACTATGCTGAACAGTATGCCAATGCAGTGTACAACTGCATTGACTCAGCCATACCCAACAGAATTAAAACCTGCTCCTCAAGGAAAACTCTATCAACAGGCTTTACAACAAAAGGAAGAAACTGTTGTTCAAGGGTAAAAAGGAACATATTCCAAATGGAAAAACTCCCTCCTTAGCCTTGACATGCAAATTGGATCACTAGTGAAAACCTCCAAAGCCAATTATAAATTGAAACTATCCCCTTAAACAAAGGGAAACCACAAAACCTTCTTCAGTTACATCAGGAACTTCCATGGCAAAGCCCAGGTTTGTTCCGAATTAGTACTTAACAGTATCACTTACACTGATCCTGTTGACTTGGCCAACCTGCTTGCAGATAGTTTCAGGGCAAACTTCACCCTACCTGCCCCCCCAAAGGCCCTTTTGACATCCCCAATACTTGTTCCGCACCTTACATCTCCATAGATCAAGTGCTAAAGGCCCTATCTAAGGCAAAGAACACAGCTTCCATGGGACCTAATAGTATCTCAGGCTGTATTCTGCACCACCTCCAGCAAGAACTGGCTTCGCCATTGAGCATCCTATTCAACCACTGCCCAAGTACAGACTTCATTCCAGCAGAGTGGAGAACTGACATTGTCATCCCCTTGCAAAAAGGTAGTGCCACTACTGACCTTGGAAATTATTGCCCCAATAGTTTGACAAGTCTGATCTGAAAAGCCATGGAGCATATTATTATGGATTTCATAAACAAGGACATAGGCAATCTTCAAGCACTTGACCCCACCCAGTTCGGATTCGTCAAGGGCAGATCTTGCCTGTTGAACCTGATTGACTTCTTGGAGACTGTCACCAAGGTCCTGGATGAGAGAAAGTCAGTGCATACAGCTTGCCTTGACTTGGCCAAGGCCTTTGACACAATCCTGTACTCGGACATCATTGAAAAGCTAACACAACTTGGTGTAAATCCCTATGTCATCAGGTGGGTGGCAAACTGGCTCACCGACAGGACCCTCAAAGTCAAAATAGGCATCTCCACCTCCGACAGCAGGCCTGTCACTAGTGGAATTCCCCAGGGATCTGTCCTGGGTCCCCTACTGCTTGGCATCTACTTCTCAGAGGTCCAGGCAAAGACAAAAGGCCTGTGGCTGACCAAGTTTGCGGATGTTTGTAAGTTGGGTGCTGTCATTGACTACCCAAATGATGTTAACATACTGCAAGATGGTCTCAAAGCAACTAATGACTGGTGCCAAAGTCATGGCCTCAAACTAAATCCAAAAAAAGTATCATCATATCATTTGGCAAAAACACGGCCCTTACTGATTACCACATCAACGGCAACCCCCTCAGCACACAACCTGTGGTGAGATACCTGGACACTCAAGTTGATAACTTCACATTTGACCATCATGTAGCAGCAGTGGTCAGGAAAGCCTTTACTTGGTTCCTCTCATAAGTAAAGGGATTGCATCCAGAAAAAAAGGAAGTTATTACATCTATATTCCTCCCTCATTAGACCAATAATTGAGTATAACGCCCCATTTGGTAAGTACCTCTCCAAACATCTGCACCAACTGGAAAGGCCACTGAAATACCTCACAAAGAGAATCCATTGCCTCCAACACCTATCCTATGCGAACAGGTTCATATCACTATCACTCTATTCGGTATTGTACAGATTGCTCAGGGGTGAACTGTGTCTCGCTTACAAGGCAATCTCGAACCTTGCCCTACTAGAGATGCCCCATATTCATAACTTTAACTCCTCATGCATTACCAACTCGAAAGGCCTGAATCTCATCTGCGACATCAACAAAACCTGCTCGACAGACAGGTTTGTTTTCCAGAGGCTGCCTCATCTCTGGAACAGACTTCCTATACATGTAAAACAGAGCAGCTCACTCACCCTCATAGCAAACCACAAATTTGTCCCAGGGGTTACACCTGTGTCCGTCATTGACAGGAGTGACAGGTGCTGACTGAGGTTTCTTTTTGGGGATAAACTCTTGGCTAGGCTTGTAAGTGCCCCAGAGCCATTAGCCTAGTGACCTCCTATGATCATATGACTTCTCTCCTTAATCTAGCAGAAGCATATAGGCATCAAGCAGAAATGGAATTCAAACCAGAAGCAGATAAAAATCAGGCAGCAACTGAATGTGCCAAAAAACAACAACAACAAAAAAGAATATAAGGTGAAGGACCAGATGAGAAGGCAAGAAATGTGGAAAATGCATAAATATAGTTGCAAGTATAGAAAACTTCTAGAAGAACCTCATGTTATCAGGAATGAATGCAGGAATAGTTAAGGAGAGTCAAATTCAAACCAAGAGATGAAAGGTTAGTATTGGCAGCCTAAGGTAGTGGGCTACATACATGCTGGTTTACAAAGTCCATTGAACATGTGGGAGAAACAGACAAATGCAGGTTTTGTAAAACCGAATTGGAAACTGTCGCACATCGTGTTTCTGGTTGTGACATACTAATGGCAGAAGGACTGTATACTGAAAGGCATAATAATGTGGCAAGACTGTTTCACTGGGGATTGTGCAAACATTAGGGTACTTGAAGTGGCTGAAAAACACTGAAAACATGAGACACAAAACATCATAGAAAATGATGGTTTACATCACATGGGATCACCCATTACCAAAAGTTCAAAAGACAGATGCTAAAAAAACAGATATAGTGGTTCATGAAAAGAAGATAAAAGTAGCATCGATCATTGAAATTGCCACACCCAATGACTAAAGTGTCTTGCGTACAGAGAGACACAAAGTCATAAATTATCAGGATCTACAGGCAGAAATGACAGCATACCTCTCAACTGTACAGATTTTTGCAGAGTGGCCAGATTTTTTCTCATATTTTTGGTCCATTTTTCATAAAATCATGGTTTTCTGGCAAATTAGTGGCAATTCATTAAAGATTGAAGTTAGAAAATAATGACAGACATTTGAGTCTTGGACTTCATATCCTTCATAAAATTCATGTTAATGAAACACCTGTTATTCTATCAACTTTCTAAGTTTGTAAGAGCAACATTTAAAAATTCTCCCTATTTTTGGACCTTTGTCCCACTTTTATTAATGGCTTTGTCCAGATTTCTTGCTCTACGAGATTGAGAGGTATGAATGAGAGCAATGTGGAAGAAAGATACCCGGACAGTTCCAATAGTAGTATGAGTAATGGGTCTTATAAAAAAGAATCTACAATAATATTTAGGTATTCTACCAATACATGTAACCCCATATGAATTGCAGAAGGAGTCATTATTGGGCACATTGTGAGTGCTACGAAGAGCACTTTTGGCTGACATCAAAGACTGAAACAATACTAATTTCATGAACTTTAATTGTACTTTGACTTAGTAATGAGGTCCATTCCTGTTAAGGTATTAGAAACCCAAAAGATTTAGAGAAATTAAAAAAGGGCTAGACCATAACTGTTAATGTGTTTTAGCAATTGTCTCTAGAGTAGGTTTTCACATTTTTAGTAACAGGACAAAGATTAGAGATGAGTCTAATCTTTCTTCTTTTTGGGGTAAGAGACTTTAGGAAGTGGAATAATATAGACATATTTGAATGTTGAAAGAACATAAACAGAGGTGAGACAGAGATTAAAGATATGAGCAAAGGGGTTAGTAATCTTGTCAGCAGTGAGCTGACACTATTAAGGTAGTGCCCCATAGTATTAACTCATAACTGAAGTGAAAAGAAGTAGCAATATTTATTAGCATTTACAGGAGCGCAAGTAACATCAGCACAAATGACAGAGGATTCATTTGCATACTGTGATCTTGTCCTGCTACAATGAAAGCAACATCATTATCAAAGATACAGCAGTAGGCCTAATGTACATCCTTAATGGACACCAATATGTGCTGTCAGTGGAGGTGAAACAACCTGACTCCATTTTACAGACTATTATCCAGTAATTTGAGAACCACCCCTAGAACTTAAGAAGAGACCATATTTCCCTAAATGGTATGAAGGCCTTGGATAGGTCCAACAACAATGAGCCAACTAACTGGCTTCAGTCAAGATGACACCAAATAAATCAAGGGGTATCAAGAAGGACTGACTCAGTTCCATAACTGAGTTTTCAGTTATGTGAACAGTCCCAAGAGATCACACTGTTGGTAGTGAAGGAGGCACTGCAAGAGTTACCTATGAAAACACCTGTGATGTAGATAAAAGGGACAAAAGGGCAATATCATAAGAGTTATTCAATGCAAATAAAAGTTACTCTTTTAAGAACACAAACTGCAAGGGCATGTTTCCAAAGAATGGGCACCATGCCTTCCTTGAAAGGTGATTGACTGTATTTTTCATGCTTTTATTGATAGGATTAGAGACCAGTTGGCATAATGGTTAAGGTCTTCCCCTCCCATGCACAAGGTACAAGATTTCATCATGACTTTCAGCCAATGCCTGTTTGGAGTTTACATGTTCTCCCTGTGTCTCTGTAGGGTTCCTCCCGCCTCCAGAAAATATGCTGAGTGTTTCCTTCTCAAACTCACTGAGCTGTGGGTAGCAGCACAGACTGTACATGGTGCCTTATAGGGGGAAGAGTTGTATAGACCACCACTTAGGGGATCTACTGTGGTGCACAGTGTCTTCAAGATAGGAGAACACAGACCACAGACTGTGTACCATGGCAGGGCTAGCCACTCAATGGTGTAAAAATATGTCTCTAAGTGATTCAGTCATGTTGACTAACGTCACCAAATGGATATGGGTATTTCCCGGTGACAAGTGGGTTGAGGACCCGGCCAACTCCGACCTACACCTGGGACCTATGCTAATGATGAGAAGGGTGTATGTGTCCTATTGGCCAGTATGTGCGTTCCATAAATTCCAGAAGCCCTGGGTCAATAAGCTATTGGTGGCCGGTATCTAGTTGCCCAGCTTGGGTTACCTGTGATAGCTCTGTTGAGTGAAAGCTGGATGTTAAACCAATCAGCTTGTTAAACATTAACTAAGAATTACTACATTCAATGAAGGTTCGCTGACAGAATAGAGCTTGGAAGTGGATGTTGAAGTGGAGATTGGACATCATATGTATCCAAGAGATAATCTGAAACAGCAATGCATTAAAGCCAATTGGTTTGGGATCCAGTATACTACTCGAGTAGGAGGGGCTAGAAATGGTGTGGGAATTGTGGTGCAGGAGAGGCTTCAGAAGGCAGTGAGGGATGTCATCAGAATTAGTGACAGACTCATGACAAACTCCAGTCTAATGATAGGGCAGTATTCATAATAGCAGCCCATGCCCAACAGCAGGGTTGTGATAGTGAGGAAAAGACTGCATTCAGACAGCAGTTGCAGGACCTACTAGATAAAGGAGTACTGATAATGGGTGATTTGAATGCACACATTGGGACAGACAGAAGAGGTTATGAGGACTGCCTTTCTCCACATGGTCGGCAACAGTAATAACAATAATAACGAAGGAAGAAAGAAAAATGTCTTTCTAGCAAATGGAAAGGACATTGGGGTAAAATCACCTAGTGCAATCTCATCCCCAGTGAAACAGTTGGCCCACTGCATAAACCACTGGTTGTCATAATCAGTTGGTCAGAAATCACGCTGAAAACCTGGAAATTGACTGGAGAGAAAGTAATTACTCAAGGCTCTAGGACCTCAAGAGGAAGAGGAAATAGTGATGAAGAAGAATGGCAATGCCTCAAAACAGCATGTGTGAGGATTACAGAATAGATATGTGGCCGAGCCAGGTATGGAAATAGGTACATAGAGAAAGCTGGTGGTGGAATGCAGAAGTCTGGGAAGTCATCAGAAGAAAGAAGGAAGGGGTGCAGGGAAAACGTGGGACACAGAAAAGCCAAAGCAGGATAGGAAGGAATACTGGTTGGCTAACAAACAGGCTAACAAAGCAGTTGAAATAGCAAAAAACATAGCTTCAGGGGCATTCTACTAGCTTTTGAAAGTGACTCAGGTTATGGAACAAAGAAACTATATCAGGTTACAAGGCAAAGACAAAAAGATAAAGAAGACAGTCAGACACCTTTCATAAGGGATGCCAGCAACAACCTGCTCACCAGTTCATAGAACATCAAAGGCAGGTGGAAGGAGCACTTCCAGCAGCTTCTGAATTAAGAAAACCCTACAGAAGCTGTACTGCTCCAGACACAGCCTACAATGAGAGAAGAGAAGAAGCCCACCATAGAAGAAGTAAGAACAGCACTAAGGAAAATGAAATCAGGGAAAACAGCAAGCTCAGATGAGGTCACGGCAGATAGACTAAAGATACTGGGCGAGATAGGGGAGAAATGGCTCCTGAGGATACTCATAGAAGTATGGAGAGAAAGGCATATCGCAGATGACTGGAGAATAAGCAAACTATTGCCAGTGTTCAAGAACAAAGGGGACATTCACAACTGTGGTCAGCACAAGGTATAAAACTCCTGTTACACTGCACTAAAGTTCTGGAGAGGACTGATAAATAAATACACAGAATAGAAGAAAGTAAGCTGGAAGACAAGCAGTTCAGATTCAGATCAGGATATAGCACAACTGATCCAATATTTGCAGTAAGACAGAAAACTAGAGATGAGTAGAGTCCAACCAGGCATTCCTAGACTTAGAGAAAGCAAATTACAAGGTCCCTATAAAGCTGATTTGGGCAGTTCTCCAGTGATTCAAAGTCCCAGTAACATTGGTAGAATTAGTGCAAGCTATGTGCAAGGAATAATAACTCAAGTACAAATAGGACTCAGTCTCACAGAGGGGTTCCTATTGGGAGTGGGTGTGCATCAGGGATCAGCTCTAAGCCCACTGCTTTTCATACTGGTGATGGACTACATTAGCAAAAAAGGTCAGAGATGGCAGATCAACAAAGTTGCTGTATGCAGACGATGTGGCAATGCAGGCAAACTCTGAGCAAGAACTTCAGCAAAGGATAGAGGAACAGAATACAAAACTGAAAGCACATGGTTGAAACTGAGTACAGATCAGACAGTTGTAATGGCAGCAATTGAAGAAAATCAGAAGAAGCTAAGAAGTGATATTGAATGGAAGATAGTGGAACAGGTTAACATCTTCATGTACTTGGGAGGGGGTGGTTGAGGAGAAGGGAAATCTGACTAAAGTGGTCAAAGTTAGAATCAGAGGGGCTGCAGCCAACTGGCATGGAGTGTCAGGTGTGGTGTATGACAGAAGAATGCCAAAGATGCTGAAAGGTAAGGTGTACAAAACAATAGTGTGACCAGAGCTACTGTATGGTACAAAAACCTGGGCAGTAAAGGGAGAGCAGTTGAGAAAGCTAGAAGTGATGGAAATGAAGTGCCTGAGATCGATGGTAGGATGCAGAATCTGGGGCAGACAAAGAAATGAAGACATATGAGCAGAAACCAAAGCAGTCTCAACTGCAGAAAAGATCAAAAAGAACAGATTATGGTGATTGACGTGTGCAGAAAAGAAGACAATCTGGTGAAGAAGATATGTGACAGACAGGAAGAAGGCAAGAGGAAATTAGGGTGTCCCGCAAAGAGGTGGATAGATCGTGTGAGTGAAGATATGGGACAATCAGGCATGAGTGTCGAAGAAGGCAGGAGAGTGATAATGAATTGAGAGAGATGACGACAGTTGACATGAAACCCTGACCTCATGTAGAAAATGGGAAAAGGGGGTTAATGATGATAATGATTATTCTCACTAGGCCAATGGCCTTTTCCATGGAAGACATGAGGTGTATTTGTACATACTAAGGATAATTTTGCCAAGGCATGGGGGAAGTTTCCTTGGTATTTTTTGGCATGAGCCACTAGGTGGAAACAGAGGGCTCCCACTGGGTTCTCCACCAAAATGGTGGAGAATAGCAGTCAGAGCTAAGAATGCTGCAGGACCTGTGAGGCCTGATACAGAGACGGTAGAAGCAATTGTAACTGATTTTGCTGATAAAGTTTGTGAAGTGCAAGTCTTAATGGATGTAATCCAGGAGGAACAGATGAAGGATGGAGTTGAGGCCGATTAGAATATGATTGTGGACACAATGCTACAGGAACAGGAAGTTTATGAAAATACTAGTAAGAAGTTGGGATAGAAAAAAAACTAATGTTTGGGATGATGGTGTACATCTGGATGCATGTTTGGCTGGTGGAGAAGCCAGTTTTAAGGGCATATACCTACAACAGGGTGAAGTGAGGAGAATTGGTACAAATGCTGGTGGGAAAACTACAAAGAAACTTCCTGAAATTCTGAGTTAGGCAGCAGAAAAAGCATGGAGGAAGAGGAATGCAGAGGAATGTATGACATTATGGATAATATTATATTACCACTGGGTTTTGATTTAAAAGACATAAGAACATAAATTCCCTTAGACAATGAAGACTTTTATGAAGTGATCTTTGATACGTATTTGTTAGCAGAGCACACTTTAAGGTGAAATAGAGAAAAAAGCATACTATCACCATGGAAAGACTGTTTCAAAATTTATACGTGCAGTTAAAAATAAAGTTAAATATATAGTTCATAATAGATGTGGAAGAGTATGAGTTGAGTACATTGTGTTAAGAAATTGTATAATGAAATAAAGGTTTGGACAGGAAGGTGGGAAGAGTGGCTAACAGCTAATGTGACTTGAAGGAAAAATACAGTATCAAAATAATATACTGGAGAAAACCTAAAGTTTGTGTGTGTGTGTGTGTGTGTGTGTGTGTGTGTGTGTGTGTGTGTGTGTGTGTGTGTGTGTGTGTGTGTGTGTGTGTGGCGAAACAATACATTTGGGACAAGACTCAAGACTGTAAAAAAAATGATGACGATAATGTGTGCAGAGGGGGCATATTACCAGGAACTGTAAAGCAGTCTGTAGAAAATGGAAAGAGAATGGCCAAATATGTCAAAAATATGTCAGAACTACAACTGTGACCCAGAGAGAAATGAGAGATTGATGTGTACTGATATTTACTAAAACTTGGTTATCAGATAATATTCCTGATTCAGTTGTTCAGTTGCATACTCACTCTATCCAGTGTGAGGACCACGCAGAGACATCGGGTAAAATCAAAAGTGGCGGTACTTGCATCTATATTAATAGCAGATGGTGTTCAGATGTGCAGATTGTTAGCAGACACTGATTAAGTGATGTGGAGCACCTAATGTTGAAATGCAGACCATACTATCTTCCAAGAGAGTTTACAGCTATGTTTATCATAACTGTTTATATCCCTGCACTGTCAATTGCTTGGCTGCAATGAAGACATTGTACAAGGCTATAAATGCACAAGAAAATAAACATCCTGATGCAGTATTTATAGTGGCTGCTGACTTTAATCTTTCCAACTTATGGTCTGTGATGCTAGTATACCAGCAATATGTTACCTCTCCTATATGGGAGAAAAATATAATGGATCAAGTGTACAGCAATGTGAAGGGGGCATACAAGGCTGTATCTCACTCTCATTTTGGTCAATCTGATCATATTTTTGTATTTCTCTACTCAGCATATAGACAGCTCTTCAAACAAGCTCCCAGATCCCATTGTAAGAAAAACTGTTAAGGTGTGGACAAAGGAATCTGAACAGGAGCTTCAGGATTGTTTTCGGTGTACTCAGTGGGATGTTTTTAAGACAGCTGCTATGAATGAGGATGATATTGTTGATCTGGAGGAATACAATTCCATAATTTGCAGCTACATAAGCACATGCACTGACCTCACTGTGCCCCATAAGGACATCTGGTTATATCCAAATAATAAAGCATGGATTAACTCAGAGGTTCACTCTGTGCTTCATGCCCACTCCAAGGCATATGCATCAGGCAATATCAGCAAGTATTAAAAATCTAGATATGACTTATGCAGAGCTATCAGAGCAGCAAAGGAGAATTACAGACATAAGTTGGAAGGCTATTACTCGTCTGCTGATACAAGGCATATGTGGCAAGGTCTGTAAAACATCATAGGCTACAGAGACAAAGGCAGAGGGATGACTACTGACAGCCAGTTATCACAGGTGGAGTTTGATGAATTTTATGCCCAATCTGAAGTTCAAAACACTGAGTCAAAGGGTACCACCATAAGAGAGAGGGGCAGAAAGGAGGCACCACCATCTTTCACAATATCACCAGCAACTGTGGCAAAGTCCTTGAGGAGGATAAATCCTTGAAAGATAGCTTTTCCAGATAACATTGCTGGAAGGACACCCAAAACCTCTGCTTCAGTGCTTGCTGATGTTCTGGCTGATACATTCAATCTCTCCCTTGCACGAGCTGCGATCCCCAATTGTTATAAGGTAACCAAAATTATTCCACTGCTGAAAAATGGCAAAGCCAGCTGCCTGAATGACTGCCGGCCACTTGCATTGACTCCCATAGTGATGAAATGCTTAGAGAGAATTATTATGAATCATATTCAGTCAGTTATACCTGATACAATGGATCACCTGCAGTTTGCATACATACCGAATAGGTCGACAGAGGATGCAGTCAGTATAGCATTGCATACAGTTCAGTTCTGACTCATTTGGAGAATAAGGACTGTTATGCTAAATTGCTGTTTATTGATTATAGTTTGGTCTTCAATATGGTGATACCAACGAATCTCATTAATAAGGTGTTCATACCGGTTGTGCCACCAATTCTTTACAATTGGGTCTTGGATTTTTTAACAGGCAGACGACAGTCAGTCAGGTTGTGGAATTGCATCTCTAAAACAATAATAATACAGGAACACCACAAGGCTGTCTGCTGGGTCCAATGTTGTACACCCTTTCACTCAATTATGATTACTTCTCAGAATGACACCAGTAATGTCAAATTTGCTGATGATACAACAGTAATTGGTCTGATCTTCGGGGGTGATGAGTCAGTGTATGGGAGGGAAGTGGATAACTTTGTGAAGTGGTATCGGAACAGTAATCACTCTCTCTCACTCTATCTCTCTCTTAATGCCGGCAAAATGAAAGAGATGATCACTGATATATGTAGGAATAGAAGGCAGCACTTACCATTATATATTGGTGAGCATGAGGTGAAAAGAGTGGCTACATTCAAATTCCTTGGCATTAACATCTCTGAGGACCTTACCTGAACTCATAACATCACAGACCTGGTAGGGAAAAGCCAGCAGCAACTGTACTCTCTTAGAAGTCTGAGGAAGTTTGGCATGCCCAATACCATCCTCAGCAACTTCTACAGATGTACAATCGAGACCATTCTCTCCCACTCTATTACAGTGTGGTTTGGGAACAGTATAATATGGAATCACAAGGTTCTGCAGCAGGTAATAAAAATGGTGCAACACATCACTGGAGTAACACTCCTTGCACTGGAGGACATCAACACCAAAAGAGTTTTTAGGAGGGCTCAAAACATTATCATGGGCATGACCCACCCATAACACAAACTGTTTATGCTGCTACCATCAAGGAGGCATTATAAGAGCATGGTGGCCAGAAAGACAGTTTTATACCTCAAGCTATTAGACTGTTAAATAAAACTCACACAGCACCTCTCCCTCTAGTATTGCAGGTTGGTTCACATTTGGAGGGAAAGAGCTTGTTCTGCACAAATGCGCTCTTTTGCACAGTTATATATATATTTACTGGTATTGATATTTGTATTATTGTCTATTTGTTGTCTTAAATTACTTCTTGTTAATTGTCGTTGCTTTTATATGTTGCTAGAGGATTTGCAGAATAAGAATTTCATAGCACTTTGTGATGCTGTCTCTAGTACAAATGACAATAAGGTTGAATTGAATTGTATTTTTGGGGAAGCCTTTAACTGTAACTTAAAGGGAAAAGGAAAAATAAAGCAAGATATTATGGTGAAAGAGTGAATAAAGCATGGAGGACTGGATATACAGAACAGAAATTTCTGAAACCTAAGTAGATTATTTGATGTATTCAAAAGCTAGGAAGGAAGGGAAGGTGGATGGAAATGGGCGAACTTTCAAATCACAGAGCAGAGTGGGCTATAACAGGAGATGACAGTGAGATAAAAAGGAAGGTTGTTGTGTCTTTCGGCTTTTTCCCGGTTAGGGGTCGCCACAGCGGAACTTTGGTCCGCTAATGATTGGCAGTTGAATTTTACGTGCCGAGTTGCCTGCCCTAACGCACAACCTTCAGTGAAGGTACACCCATCCACGCATGTCTCCACAGAAGACGGTCTAGCTGAGAATCGCACAGGACAACGTCTTGCTGTGAGGTGACAATGCTACCACAGCACCACCACCGCGGATCGAGATAAAAAGGAAGGTAAAGGAATAAAAAGGTTAACTTATGAGGTTAGAAAAAGGATGGCATGAAAGATGTATGCAAACATTTATGACAGGAACATATGACAGTGAGAGAGCACTATAAAAATTGGACATGTTGTTGGATGGTGTATAAGAAAAAACTTCATTTTTTGGAAGTTGCAAACAAAATGAAAAAAAAAAGGTAACATGGACCATGAAAAAAACATGAGAAAGTATGAAAAAGAGATAGAGCAATATACTGTTGATACAGAATAAAAGAAATAGAAAAGGAAGTGTATGAAAAAAGACAGAGAAAGTGAAGACAACGATCTATAGATAAAGTTAAGAGGAAATTTCACCTTTTTAGGGAAAACGGTTAAAATATAGATGGGTAGATGGATAAAATATTAGATGATAAATATAATATAAAGTATAAGCAGGAAGAATTATAGGGTGGACAAAAATAATGTATTAAAATAAGTAGAAAATCTGAATGTTATCTGGAAATATTAAGATACATTTAGATGAAAAAAATTAGAATGGAGGAACTAGTTGAAACTATAAGGAGGGAATAGAGGATTTAGTACCAGGATTGGATGGAGTAAACTATGGATATTATAAAGCAATGGGTGAAAGTGAAGAAAGAGCATTTATTAAAATATTAAAAGAGGAATTGGAGAAAAGTAAGCAAGAAGAAGAGATATGTGAAGGGGCAATTCAATTTATATGGAAAATATGAATGAAAAAATATTTTAAAAAGTTGGAGACCAATAACAATAGAACCTACAGATTATAACATTTTTATGAAAATAATGCAAAAAAAATGCAGAAATTATTGGATAAAGTTAAAGGGGATGGGGATTTTGGTCTATACAGAAGAATGGTCAAAGAAATGTTAGTAATTGTGAAATAAGTAGTAGATATGATTTTGATATAAAACAAGGAGGTAAGAATAATAACATGTGGTATAGCAAAAACATTTGGAAGTGTGAGCCAAAAGGCAATATGGATTATGTCAGAAGTAAATGGGATTGGAAAAAAGTAGTGAATGTAATAATAATGTGCTATGTAAAATGTTGGATAAAAGTTATGGTAAATGTACAGATGGGAAGAAAAGTAAGAATTAATAAAGGAGTTAAACAAGGTTGTTGAATGTGTCTCTTTGCATTGTGATCAATGCAATAATATAAAAAGCAAGCACTATACACCATGTAGAGCAGTTGGGGAGACACAATGACAAGGCTCAGAAAATTCCAAAAAATCTTTAATATAACACAAGTTAACACCAGTTAAGCACTTTCGTTTCTCCATAATAAGAAACTTCTTCAGAACAAATAACCATGACTTAACCCAACCTTTTGTGTATAATACAAGAAACACGTTGGGAGATGGCAAAATTGCAATACTTAAGTGTTTGTTATATGCACATGATTTAGTTATTAAGGCTAAAAACAATGTTTGCATGAGTGAGATTGAGGTAAAGATTGAAAAAATATTGAAAAATGGATTACAGTTAAACAAACTGAAGAGTAAAGGGTTTGGTGAAATTAAGAAAAATGGCAATTATAGTAGAAAAAGAAATAAGTATATTAGGAGTGAAATTTGGAGAGTATGAAATATAACAGGGCAAGGGAGAGAAATAATGAAATAAATTAAACAGTTTTTGAATTGCTGGAAAAGCTTTTACTTATCACTTATGAAAAATGAAAATAGTATATATGCTAAATAGGTCTATATTGGGAAAACTTGCATACTTTGGTGGGTGAATACGTTTCCTGCTATGATGGACAAAAAAGGTTAGAGGTACTTTTCAGTTTTATTTTGGGGGTCAAGACTGCAACTATTTAAAAGACAGTGGTATATAATAAAAAAGAAGAAGAAGGTCTGAATGTAAAACTGGCTCTAGTATATTTAGACTCTACCAATCTGTTTACAGTAATAAGGAATGTAACAGAGACAGAAACAAAAATAATAAGAAAAGTGTTATCTGTGAAATATGGGGAAATATGGAAGAAAAAAGGGGAGAAAATGTAGCAACAAGCAGGAAAATACAAAAGGGAAAGAATACATAAAGTTATATTATGGAAGTTAAAATATAATGAAAATGATGGAACTAGAAAGGAACGGCATAATATGATCACAGAAAAAAAATATTGCTCGACATATCCGTGGAAAGAATTAAAAGAAGAGATGGAAAATGCTATAAAAATAGTACGAAAAGGTATGAGATATTCTATGATTTGGGAGATTTTCTACAGAGAACTTTGCTAAATAATTTTCCAGCAAAATGTCAAATGAAATATAAAATAGAGGGAAGGAAATGTAATGAGGAAGAAATAACAAAACCTTGTTTTTGGAATGTAAAAAGAGTTAAATATTTTGGAGAAAGTTTAAAAATTAGTATAAATGGAAAGGATTCAGAAATGCAAATAATGATATGATATTGTATGAAAATTACAAGCAAGGAAGGAAATGTGAAATTGACAAAGTTTTATTTGTAGCAATGTGGATATTGTGGAAAAGAAGATGTGATAGATTACTGTACGATGTTGAATACGTGCTAGCTGAAATAAACAGATAGTTATGGGGGAGAGGATGGGAATATATGGAAGGGTAAAAAGGTAAAATAAATAATAAGGAAATATTGCTAACGTGATGGCAATGTCATTCTGACAACATGAAAACTGTGAATATTATTGATGTGAAACTGAAACTGTAAATATGAAAGTGTAACTAATGCAAAAATGTGTATGATATTAATGCAGATAAATAAAGCAATCTTTGCTCTTTTCAATAAACCCAAGAGATCTTGTAATCCATATGAACTACCACCAACTCAGGGAGATGGGATCTCATTTTAATGCCTCATCAAAAGGATAGCCCATTCAGGCATACAACCCCCACACACCCACCTAGTGCTGCACTGCAATGTCAGTACTGGAAAATAAATCTAAGCACCTCATATGGAAAGAGAACCCACTTAATTTTACAGCATCCTGTTACTGCGTTATCTGGGGAGCTACTGCCACTGCCACTGTATTTTTAAGGCAGAAGAGTCTAGGAGCAGAGTTACATTATCATTTTGCAGATCTCTGGACAAGTCATAGCCTGAGTACCGAATTCAGTGATGCTCATAGAGATAATAAGGGTATCAAGCCATTTGAGAAGGTATAAAGATAGGTTATTAGAGTAATAAAGGAAAAGGGGGGGTACAATTAGTTAGAGGAAAGGTTACAGGATCTAAACATACACATACCTGAGGATAAGCAAGAAATGGGAAGCATGATACTGGTGCACAAGACACTAGGGTGGCAGTGTGATAGTAAACAATTCAACAGGAGCAATATAGGAGGGAACATGGGGCAAGACTGCCAGAATTTGGCTACAAAGTTCAGCTTAGACACCAAAATGTAATTTTTTTTGGAAGGTGTACTGGATAAATAGAGCTCACTACTATAGTAAACAATGAACTAAAAGATCACAGAATCTTTCAAGAGTGGCTTGGATGGTTAATAAACTAGGAGTAGGATGGAGCATAGAATGGGCAAATGAAAGATACTACTGCATACACAGTGTAGGTTAGATGCAAATCCTGTCCATTTACCTGCCATTGCATCTGGGTAATAAAATATAAAGGAGAGGGAGGGGCAATAAAATGACTCCAAAAATGTTCCAAGAAGAGGGAAGGGGAAATTGTGTCAAGTGTGATGGATTTTTTCAGTTATATTGTAGATGGGGCTTCGTCCCCATCATGTATCTATGCCCTCTTGGCCTTTGTGTAGAAAAAGGATAAGGAACCAAGGAGGTGATTCTCGTTATCCAAAATTAATGATAAATGTAAGCGATACACTCTCAATGATGACAGCAGCAGAGGGTTTGAGAAGGTTTCTTCTGTTCTTTAGCACACAGGAAATAGATGGGCTTTGACACAGGCAGACATGTGAAAGCATACCTCTCAGAATGCCAGAATTTTGCAGAATGTCTATATCTTTGCATCATATTTTCGGTCTGTTCCTCATAAAATTGGTGGTTTTCTGGTAAATTATTGAAGAATGGGGTAATTAAATAATAACAGGCATTTGAGTTTGAAACTTAATATTCTTCAGAAAATACACAATGCAAAACCTGTTATTCTAACAACTTTCAAAGTTTATAGGAGCAAAATTTAAAAGCTCTCCCTAATTTTGGCCCTTTGAACCCCCCTTCCACACAGACTATTTTGGGCTTTGTCCAGAATTTTTGCACCAACAGGTTGAAAGTTATGTGCAGAAGGCACCTTCAGAAGAGAAATTATATGGTTAGACAGAGCTGCCAGGAAATGGACTCCTGTGGTATTTATGAATCTTGTTTCTTGTTAGATATTAGATATAGTATGAAAGATTTTTTTAAGAGTCCTGTAGAAATCAAGATTCCTTGAGAGGATTCTATATTTTTAAAAGTCATTACATTAGCTCCCAAACTGTGGTCTATTAACTCCATATTTTCAAATGTGCATGGCTGCAAATCAAGACATTCCTATGTCCTTGCTGTTATGAATTCTGTTTATATAGCCAGTTATTCAAGCCATCAATTAAGCTCCAGATGTGTAGAGTAGGTGATGGTGATCAAGCAGTAAACATATTTTTATGTAACTGATGAGCTGCAAAATCCCTTCTAAAACCCAAGAAAATCTATGTTGAAAGTTCTGGTATTTATTTTCCCATTTTTCTCAGATCTTGGTATGAAAACAACATGAATAAAATGGAGATGCTAGCCTTGGTATGTATGCCGTCTGGGAACCTTTTGGCAATGCTGTGGTTCAAATGGACTCAATATCAAACCAAATTTGTATTTATCTATTTTAATAGTGCAACAAACCCTGGAAGATAGTGCACCATATAAATGGGAAGGGGGGTGGTGATAAAACACTTGGACATGGAAATGATGCAATGACATAAGACACTTTTTTGCCATACTGAAAAGCTACTTCTTTTGAATCAGCATTTCCTCCCACAGCTGATGTATATATTTGATTATCTCAGACACACCAAAGAAGATATGCATATCACTATGCAAATGATTAGCACTGTAGGTTATGTGGGGGTTTCATAGGCTTCATATAACCATTAAATACATGGTCATCAAGAGTGATGGGGCAGCAAATCCCAAATCTCTGGCTATATGTACATCATAATTCTGATCTGATTAACTGTACCCACATTAGTTCCTCTTCTGTAAAGAGATACTGACAAAGAGGTACTGCACCAGTCATTACTGAATGCTTTAGTCAGGAAGCGGGAATAGCCATCATCTGCCAAGGATCGTGTTTATATAGTACCTGAAATGCATGAAAACACGGACTGATATTTTTAAGTTTAATTTTCCTATCCATTAGACTCTCTTCCTTCCTCTCTCAGTAGTAAATAGCACTGAAAGTATTAAAGAAAATGAAGACAAATGAGGTGGTGCATGCCTGATGTTTGTCTTACAGTATTTTCAGACAAACTGGACAACTAGTGGTTCAACACTGAAACTATTTAACCACATTATGGGTGAGTTACCACAGGGGGCAGGGGACCCTAAGCATAGTAACGTATGTAAAGTTTTGAGAATTCACCTTATCAATCACATGAAGGGGCTAAAACAAACTTCGGAAAGGGACATGAGTTTGGTTGTCATAAGCAAGCAGTGGACATGAGCAAAAAAGCAGGCCAAGACATTTTCACTTTCCTCTTTACAAAAGGAAAGATGGGGGACATATTGTTATATCCCAATGCATCTAGTTTGGCTGTATGACAGATGTGGGGCAGGTGAGGTAATGTGCTGCATATCTTATTTAGTTACATTTGTCAAATGGGGTGAAACACTGATCCCAGTGGACCTTTTTTAGTTTCATCCCTGGGAAATATAGCAGACAGAAGTTAACACAGTTGATATTTCCAAATGGATGCATATACAGTGATAAATAATTAAGAATGCTTTACCAGCAAGCTATCATCATTCTAAACATATCACCATAACTAAAAAGCAACTGTCAGCATTCATATTACAAGACATGTTATACATGCAGTATACACAGTAAATATTATATATATATATATATATATATATATATATATATATATATATATTTATATATATATGTGTGTGTGTGTGTATACATATGTATATAGAGAGAGATATACAGATACAGATGTATACATAGGTGTACGTCAATTAAACTGAACTTCCAAATATTACATCTACAAATTCGGCAATGACACATTGACTTTGCCAATGTCAGCAGGCTACTATGCATGTGCCAATCGACAATCTTGGTGCATGCAAAACTTCAACTTAAAAAATTACAATAAAACATTATTTTTTGGAAGGGCGAGGCAGGCCCCCTTGCACCCCCACACCCCTTACTAATTATGTACACTAACTCCAAAATCACACAATCTTGAGGAAAAGACATATTTCTCTACCTCAAGAATTGTGCGATTTTGCACACCTATCAGCTATCTGTTTATTCGACTAAATATTTGGCTAATTTGTGTGTATGCATACATATATATATATGTATATATATATATATATATATATATATATATATATATATATTATATAGATATATATATATATTATATAGGTATATATATATATATATATATATATATATATGTATATAGAACCATTACTAAATACCAAACACTCACTCTACCGACACCCAAAATCCCGAGACCAAACACCCGAAACACTACAATACTGAAAAACCAAAACCACGAAATTCAAACGACCGAAAACTACACACAACATACAACACACACAGAAACATACACGCACCTTCCCCCAAAACACAAACACACAAACCTAACCTACAGGCAAGCAGGGAGGCAAGCCCCCCTGCACTTCCCACCCTCCCCACTTAAATATTCTAACTCCAAGGTCGCACTACCCAGACAAACACATGAATACCCCACCACACACCTACATCCCCCTCGCACACACACATCACACACGTACACACTAAACCTCTAACCAACACAGTTAAACAGAAATACTTATCTGCCCTTCCACCATAACGCAACACCAGAAGCATGAATTTCAAACTCTCGATAGTCAGGATTTTGAAATTCGCGCTTCTGGTCTTTTGGTAGTTTGGGGTTTCGGCTATATGGTCTTGAAAGTTTGAAATTCGGTATTTCAGACATTCCAGATTATGTAGTGTTCCTATATATATATATATATATATATATATATATATATATATATATATATATATATATATATCTTCTTTCGGCTGCTCCCGTTAGGGGTCGCCACAGCGGATCATCTGTTTCCATTTCTTCCTGTTCTCTGCATCTTGCTCTGTCACACCAATCACCTGCATGTCCTCTCTCACCATATCCATAAACCTTATCTTAGGCCTTCTTATTTTTCTGTTACCTGGTAGCTTCATCCTTAGCATCTTTTCCCCAATAAACTGCATCCCTCCTCAGCACATGTCCAAATCAATGTAATCTTACCTCTCTAGCTTTGTCTCCAAACTGGGCTGACCCTCTAATAAACTTACTCCTAATCCTGTCCACCCTCGTCACACCCAGTACAAATCTTAACATCTTCAACTCTGCCACTTCCAGCTCTGACTCCTGCCTTTTTGTCAATGCCACTGTCTCCAACCCATATAACATAGCTGGTCTCACTACCCTCTTGTAGACCTTCCCTTTCACTCTTACTGGTACTCGTCTGTCACAAATCACTCCTGACACTCTTCACCACTCTATCCTGCCTGTACACTCTTCTTCACCTCTCTTCCACACTCACCATAACTCTGAACTGCTGATCCCAAGTATTTAAACTCATTCACCTTCGCCACCTCTACTCCCTGCATCCTCACCATTCCTCTATCCTCCCTCTCATTCACACACATATATTCTGTCTTAGTCCTGCTGACCTTCATTCCTCTTCTATCTAGAGCATATCTCCACCTCTCCAGGGTCTCCTCCACCTGTTCCCTACTCTCACTACGGATCACAATGTCATCTGCAAACATCATAGTCCACGGGGACTCCTGTCTGGTCTCGTCTGTCAACCTGTCCATCACCATTGCAAATAAGAAAGGGCTCAGAGCTGATCCTTGATGTAATCCCACCTCCACTTAAATGCATCCATCACTCCCACCGCAGACCTCACCGCTGTCACACTACCCTGGTACATATCCTGTACCACTCTTACATACTTCTCTGACACTCCCAACTTCCTCATACAATACCACAACTCCTCTCTAGGCACCCTGTCATATGCTTTCTCTAAGTCCACAAAGACACAATGCAACTCCTTCTGACCTTCTCTGTACTTCTCCATCAACACTCTCAGAGCAAACATTGCATCTGTAATGCTCTTTCCTGGCATGAAACCATATGGCTGATCACTTATCATCACCTCCCTTCTTAACCTAGCTTCCACTACTCTTTCCCATAACTTCATGCTGTGACTGATCAGTTTAATCCCTCTGTAGTTACTACAGCTCTGCACATCACCCTTATTCTTAAAAATCGGTACCAAAACACTTTTTCTCCATTCTTCAGGCATCCTCTCACTTTCCAAGATTTCATTAAGCAAGTTAGTTAAAAACACCACTGCCATTTCACCTAAACACCTCCATGCTTCCACAGGTATGTCATGTGGACCAACAGCCTTTTCATTCTTCATCCTCTTCATAGCTATCCTTACTTCCTCCTTGCTAATCCACTGCACTTTATGATTCACTATCCGCACATCATCCAACCTTCTCTCCCTCTCATTCTCTTCATTCATCAGCCCCTCAAAGTACTCTTTCCATCTGCTCAACACACTCTCCTCGCTTGTGAGTACGTTTCCCTCATTATCCTTTATCACCCTTACCTGCTGCACATCTTTACTAGCTCGGTCTCTCTGTCTAGCCAATCGATACAGGTTTTTTTCTCTCTCCTTAGTGTTCAACCTTTCATGCAACTCTTCATACGCCTTATGCTTAGCCTTCACCACCTCTCTCTTTGCCATGCATCTCATCTCCTTATACTTCTGTCTACTTTCTTCACCTCTCTGTCAATCCCACTTCTTCTTCGCCAACCTCTTTCTCTGTATACTCTCCTGTGCTTCCTCATTCCACCACCAGGTCTCCTTGTCCTCCTTCCTCTTTTCAGATGTCACACCAAGCACCTTTCTAGCCATCTTCCTTACTAGCTCTGCTGTAGTTACCCAGCTATTCGGTAACGCTTCACTGCCACCCAGTGCCTGTCTTAACTCTTCCCTGAACTCCACCTCACAATTACCCTTTTTCAATTTCCACCATTTGATCCTTGGTGCTGCCCTCACACTCTTCCTCCTCCTCTTCTTGATCACCAATGTCATCCTACAAACCACCATCCTATGCTGCCTAACTACACTTTCCCCTGCCATCACTTTACAGTCTCCAATCTCCTTCAGACTGGCCCTTCTACATAAAATATAATCCACCTGTGTGCATCTCCCTCCACTCTTGTATGTCACCCTATGCTCCTCCCTCTTGTTAAAATACGTATTCACCACAGCCATGTCCATCCTTTTCCCAAAATCCACTACCATCTGACCTTCTGCATTCCTTTGCTTAACACCATACCTTCCCATCACTTCCTCATCCCCTCTGCTCCCTTCACCAACATGCCCATTGAAATCTGCTCCAATCACCACTCTTTCACCCTTGGGTACAGTCATCACCACTTCATCCAACTCACTCCAAATTTTTTCTTTCTCATCCATCACACACCCAACTTGTGGAGCATATGCACTAACAACATTCATCATTACACCATCAATTTCCAGCTTCATAAACATCACTCTATCAGACACTCTTTTCACCTCAAGAACACTTTTAGCATAATGTTCCTTCAGGATAACCTCTACGCCATTTCTCCTCCCATCCACACCATGATAAAATAATTTGAACCCGCCTCCGATACACCTAGCCTTGCTCCCCTTCCATCTAGTCTCTTGCACACACAATATACCAACCTTCCTTCCTTCTGTCCATCATATCAGCTAGCTCTCTCCCTATACCAGTCATACTGCCAACATTTAAAGTTCTGAACCTCACTACCACAATCCTAGTCTTTATCTGCCTTCGGGCATGCCTTCCCCCTCTTCTCCTCCTTCAGCCAACAGTAGCCCAATTTCCACCAGCATCCTGTTGGCCAACAGTACTGGTGGCGGTCGTTGTTAACCAGGGCCACGACCGATCCGGTATGTATCTCCGTACTGTTATCCGCATATATGATTTGGCAACATTTTACGCCGGATGCCCTCCCCATTTATCCGGGCTTGGGACAGGCACAAAGAAATGCACTGGTTATATATACATACATATCTATATATATATCTATATATATATCTATATATATATATATATATATATATATATATATATATATGTGTGTGTGTGTGTGTGTGTGTGTATATATATATATATATATATATGTGTGTGTGTGTGTGTGTGTGTATATATATATATATATATATATATATATACATACATGTGTATGTGTGTATATATATACATATATATATATATATATATATATATATATATATACATACATATATATGTGTATATATATATATATATATATATATATATATATATGTGTGTGTGTGTGTGTGTGTGTATATATATATATATATATATATATATATAGGTTCATCATAGGTAGGTACTAGGCTATCGGCCCAAGGGCCTACGTAAGCCTAGCCAGCATGCTACCATAGCTTACACCACCTAAGAAAGTTATTTTCCTGTGCCACTGTCCAGCACAGACACAGAAGTGATCCTCAGGGTGTATTTCCTATTTCCCATCCGCTCATCAAGATTTTTCTTGACGAGTGCTAATGAAGAACTTTGCTTGAAATAGATGGGTAGTTTGTTCCAGAGTATAGGAAGTCTCTGGAACAGGAATCTATACCTCCAGCATGTCCTGTTTATTGTGCTGACAAGGTTTAGGTCCCTAGAGCATGTAGCTTGGAGGAACTGGGATTTCTTTAGGTGTAGCATGTCCAACAGCTCTGGGTTTGACATAGCTTCATATGTTAGGCAGAGATCACCTCGGAGTAGGCGATATGCCACAGAGTAAAGCTGGAGTTTTTTTGAGGCGGTCAGTGTAGGGCATTTGTTTGAGGCCAGTAATCCTCTTTGTGAGGTACTTCTGTGGCCTTTCCAGCTGCTGCAGATGACTTATGAGGTACATTCCAAAAGGGGCATTGTACTCTATAATGGGTCTAATGAGTGACGAGTAGAGGGGAACAATGACCTCTTTTTTCCTGGATGAGAATCAAGATATTTTTGTGCATATGGTGAATCTGAATGAAGATCTGGGTTCAACACAATGTAACAGTTAGTAATTGTTTGAGAGTAGTGTTTAGGCAACATTTGAAGTAATTATTTTTTATTGTTTTTAAATGTGTTTGAGTATATTTTAATGTTTAGAGTAGATGTATACTTGGAATTATATGCTGTATATTTGTATTTGAAATAATTTTTTGAACGAACTGTGTGAATTAATTTTATGTATGTAATTTTGGTGCACAGGTCACTTTAAAATATCTTGATTTGGTGCCAAAAGCAGTATTTAAACTGCAATAGATCTGTACTGAGTTGTTATGATGACGCCCACTTCCTTGTGGTTGAAAGCGCTTAACAAGAAGTATTAAATGAAGATTTTTTAAGCCAACTTGGTTGTTGGTGTGCATCTCTTTAGCCAACTTTACTGCTGGTTCATTTTGTTGGTGATTTTGCGTCTCGGGGATTTGTGGACTCAGCGTTCTTGCATTATTCATTCATTTTATATATGCATTCAGTATACACAGTTTGGAGTATGGGGAAGGGAAAGAAAGTCAATGTAGAGTTAAAGGAAGGAAGGTGGAGGAAAGGGGAGACCTCACAGGTCGAATAATGGAGCACAGACTGAAGAAAATGAGAGCCTAGAAAAAGACAGATAAGGAAAGAGGCTGTGTGGTTCCTACAGGAGACTTCATGATTCAATGTTTTTTGTTTTTTTAATTGGAAGACTTGGTAAGAAAGGACTGATCATATCTTTAGTGGGAGAGACTCTCATAAGGGTGGGTCTAGTATTGAAAAACTGTGGTCAGTACAGTGAAGTTTATTCCTAGGGGAAGTAAATTTTTATTTATTTGTTTACCGATAAAGTCTGACTGGGGCACAGCCTGTTTTCAGTGGAGGCCCGTGCAGAAATAGGGGATTTTCATAGGATTGTGATCTTGGGTTCCAAGTGGTGTATCTTTTAATTAGACTACTAGAAGAGAAAGGGAGGAAGGTTTATAGTTGAATACTTCAGAGCTGAGGGGGACTAGGAGTAGGGTGCATATTTGTTTTCATGGAAGTCATTTTGCCTTTTGAAGGACAATGCATAATATTCTCTTTTCGTGGGGCCAGGGAAACAAATCTGCAGGTATTGTTAACTGTGGTTTGAAGTGCAGTCAGATTCTTCTTGGAAGCATTGACTATGATTGGGAGGATATATTCTAGTTGTGCCTTTAGAATGCTTTGCCTTTGGCTGCTCTAGTAGTAGGGGAGAACAAGTGGGAGGATTTTCTATTACAGAAAAGTACAGAATTGACTTTTAATTTGGTGGTAGAGATAAGATGTTGACAGTTTAGGTTTTAGTTAGCCAGATACCTAAGTATTTGAAGTGAGTAGTTGTTTCTGAGGTTAGATGGTTTCTAAACAGAATGGCCCATTTAGCAGGGATAGTGAAACATTTTTTTTGGTACCAGAGATCATAGAATTTGTATTCCTGATAATGTATACACATTTATTATTGAGTAGCTGGCTAGACAGTATTGAATGACCTTTTTCAAGTTCTGCTTTGACAGCAAAGGTGAAAGGTCTGCATCTGTCAATGACCTTGTCATCTGTGCATAGAATGATATTCAGCTGAGGAAGGTCCACAAGTAGGTGATTAATAAAGAAGGAGAAAAACAGAGGGGTTAAGATGCATCCTTGAGGTATTCCTTTGCTTAGGTGTGAGGAAGAAGAGAAAGAGCGTCTGATTTGAACTTTAAAGTCTCTCCTGTCCAAGAAGTTTCCAAACCATGAAAAAGAGACTTCATTAATTCCAGGTGGAATAAGGGAATTTAACAGAAGATGAAGTCAAAGGCTTTTGTCAGGCTGTGAAGATGGCACCTGTTAAAAGCCCCTTGCTCATGTTCACAAGGATATCATTCATGAGGGTCCATAAGGCTGTGATGGTACTACGGCTAAGCCAGAAGCCATGCCAATGCTGTAAAATGACATCTTATTTTTGATTATTTACTCTGTAAGCTGGGTAAAGACTAGTTTTTCAAAGATTTTGGTACATAGGCTGGAAAATGGCCTGGATTTGCATTTAGGTAGTCATATTTTGGAGGGAGAGCAGGTCACCTCAGCAAGCAGAATAGATTTATGGATTCTTAGACAATGTAGTTTATATTCCCAGGGTTAGAACTGGGGCAAAAATAGGCTGCCAACACATGAGATTTGTTTGGCAAGATTCCTCCTGGTAAGAGCACTAGAAATACTTATGAGTAGATAGAAAGTCCTGAAGTGTAAAGTCTTGAAAAAAGTGGTTTATGAAACAATTTGCTTTACTTCTGTGGCAGTAGAGCTCATGACATGTAACAGAAAGAAAGCCATGTGTCTAGCGTTGTAGTTGGATGCAAAGTAAGAGTTGGGGGTTGGCATAATGGTTAAGGCATTTATCTCACTGATGAGAGATACAGGGTTTGATTCTCACCAAGAGAAACTAGCAAGACTTAAAATGATACACAAAATAAGCTAACATAATACTTATTTATGTAGAAGTAGGACTGGTTCATATACCTGAACTGGACAAGTAAGGAGTCTTTTTCTATTATTAATGTAAGTAAATTTCTTTCATTAGTGGTGCAGTGGTAGCGCTGTTGCCTCACAGCAAGAGGTTCTCCCATTCAATTCTCAGCTAGTGTGCGGGGAGTACCTTCTGTGTGGAGTCTGCATGTCTTCCCCGCGGGTCGAGTGGCTTCCAAAAGACATGCGTGAATGGGCGTGCCTTCGTTGAAGGTTGGGCATCGAGCTGGCAACTTGGCACTGTGAAAATCTACTGCCAAGCATTAGCGGACCTGAGTTCCGCTGTGGCGATCCCTAACCGGGAAAAGCCAAAAGACAACAACAATATCAGTGGCTGCATTGGACATGGATATTGATGTGATTATTTGGAGGCTATATCTTACTATACTTTTTATGTTATAGGAAATTGATGGCAGATTTTAACTGTTTGATTTTGTTTATGAAGTTGTTTAAAAAATAATTGAAGGAGTGGATGCCATTATTGCCTAACAGCTAGTATTTCAATGGCACATTCTGACACTATCTTATTTTGAAGTGGTGGGATTAAAATTGTTGCCTGTGATACTTTAGCTGTCCTTTGCTGTAATGCTTGTTCAGAGTCTGCCTGTAATGCTAACTCATCCGTATGCAGCAACTTCATTGATCTGACCCCTTCTACCTGTTTGCTAATGTAGTCTATCACTAGTATGAACAGCAGAGGGTTCAGAGCTGAACACTGATGCACACCCCCTCTGTGAACCCCTCTGTGAATCCGAACATTGTTTGCACTTGTGTCACTGGGTTTTTGTACATGGCTTGTACTAATTCTACCACTGTTTTTGTGCAGGACTAGCTAAATCAGCTTTGAGACCTTGTCGTATGCATTCTCCAAGTCCAAGAATGCCCAGTTGGGCTCTTTCTTCATCTCTAGCTCCTTCTCAACTATCTCTCACTGCAAGCCTTGGATCAGTTGTGCTACATCCTGATCTGAATCCAAACTGCTCATCTTCCATATTACTTTCAGCTATGTATTCATTTATTAATCACAGTCTCCAGAACTTTCATGCAGTGTGACAGGACTTTGATACCTCTATACTGCTCACAGTTATGAATGTCCCCTTTCGTCCTGTACACTAGTACTAATATGCTTATTCATCAGTCATCTGGGATATGTCTTTCTCTCCATACTGCTATCAGTACCCTTAAGAACCATTTCTCCCCTGACCCAATATTTTGATCATATCTACTGTAACCTCATCTGAGTCAACTGCTTTCCCTGATTTGATTTTCCGTAGTGCTGTTCTTACTTTCTGTAGGGTGGCTCCTTTTCTTCTGTCATCATAGGCTGTATCTGGGGCAGTACAGTTCTATGGAACTTTCTTCATTCATAAGCTGCAGGAAGTACTTTTTCTATCTGCTTTAAAGTCCTGTAGACTGGAGAGCAGCTTTTTGCTAGCATCCCCTTATGAAGACTTTTTGATGACTATCTTCTTTATCTTTCTGTCTTTGTCTTGCAACCCAGCAGACTTTCTTTGTGCCATCTACTGAGCCCCTTTCAGAAGGTAGTAGAGTGCCTCTGATGCCTTGTTTACTGGTGTTGCAACTGCTCTCTTAGCCTCTTTGTTAACCAACCAGTACTCCTTCTTAGCCTGGCCTGTCTTTTCTATCACTCACTTTTTCCTTCAATAATTCTTTCTTTTACTGACTAGAGATCACTGCTAGGTGCCTAAACAAAACACTCCTCTCAATGCAAGCCCTCCTCATCTGTCTAGAGACTGAGACATGGTTCAAATCATGGGAGAGCACTCTAGTGGTGCCGGTCTACAATGCCTTCCATGTATTTAGACCTGCTACTGAGCAGGAAGGGAAGAAAGGTTGAAGTGGCTCAGCCTTCATCCAGAAAAGACTAACAACAATGCTGGTTAAGCAGCATGATGCCCTTGAGATCCATCACATGCAAGTTACCATTTCCAAAGTCCTTTACCATATCTTGGCAAGCTACAGAAAGTAAGTATGTCATATCACACACTTAAATGAACTATAGTGACTTAGCAGTAATCCTAATACCATATTCCTGGGTGACTTCATCTATCCAGTTATAGACTGGGAAACATATACCATCATTATTGTGCAAGCTCACCGATTCCTGGACTTTGTCAATACAAATGCTCTAGACCAACTAGTAAAAGTCCCATGAGTGGAAATTAAATCCTTGAGCCTGTTCACGCTAATGTGGATGAATTATGCTCCATCCCTAGTGTAACATTCTCAGTCATCAGGACCAACCACAAAGCAATCTCCTCAAAATAAAATTAACACCAGAGACTTCCCTGGGCCCTTCTTTAGAAACTTCTCAAAGGCAAACCTACTTCTAAATGACACCCTGGCTAGTTTTAAATCCTCCTCAGACCCATAAAACTGTACTTTTTTCTGTGGAAACATACACCACCAGTTTATACCAACATGTATTCAACTACATAGAGGCAGTTGCACTGTACCTAAAAGAAGCAAATACAGAGCAAATCCTTAAAAAAAAGTTTTGATGGAATCACACGTAAATAATATGAAGAAAGTTTTAGCCAAGAATAAGAAGTGCAACACCCGGCATACAGACTGTTAAAAGGCCACTTATTCCTGCCTTATAAGGCACCCTCAGCACTTACGGACGTACTCCACATCTGCAAGTATAATAGAAATAGGAACATCCAGTTCAGGGACCCAAAATTCCTCTGCAATGTAAGCAGAACAGTTTGGCGGGACATGGACACATCTCAGAGGATAATACTACTTTGAAACAGATTTCCCATCCATGTAAAACAAAGCTCGTACATGTCTTAATTCAGACAAAATTTAGATCAGTGGATAGGAAACAGGAAATTTACCCCAGGACTGACCCCTATCCTCCTAATGGACAGAGGCAGTGCTTAAACATGCTGCCTTAGTGTAGGATCACCTAATACTTTTATTTATTTAAGATTTGTTTACTGGGAAAGTCCGACTTGGACCAAAGTCAATTTTCAGTGGAGGCCTGGGGAGAAATGCTCCAGATGCATGTCTTTGTAACATGGGAGGAAACCAAAGTACCAGGAGAAAACCCACATGAATGCAGGGAGGACATGCAGACTCCACACAGAAGGCACTCCACCCAAGAATCAAAGTTGAAAACCTCTTACTATGAGGTGCTACCGCTGCACCACTGTGCCATTCAATACACTGAAGGTGTGACCTTAACAATTAATCCTTTATGAATGAAAATTATTCAGATAAAATTGTGACAAGGATAGTTAAAAACCTATGGGATAACATGAATAGGTGACAAACAGGTAACATGGCAAGAATTAAAATATCCCACCCGGGATGATAGCCTAATATTCTCCTATGGATTTATAAAACTACTGGCTATCTATCACTTTTGATTCATTTATCTTCTTTGCTAGGAAACGTGTATAATGTTATTTCATTTATATCTCCGAAGAACTGAAACTCAACATCTTTTGGTTGAACAAAATATTGCCTCCTCAAAAAATTAAATTGTGCACATGGATTACATAATTTGTCTGGAGACGCCAATACCAATATTGGCTTCTGCCTGTTTCAGTTTTATCATACCTTTATTATGCTTTCCTAAATGTCCTAGAAAATGAGAAATCAATGCACTGGTGCCACAAGGTTAGGTGTCCCAAACAGGCTGATAATGCTCTTTGGAAAGCAAAAAAAAACTGTACTAGGTTGTTTACTTTAAAGACCTTGTTACACTTCCTTGGTATAATAAGGTAATAACTGGATTAACTGTTTTCAAGTTAATGACATTTATTTTAATAATCTCAAAGTGCACAAGTTATCAAAATAACATCACCATCCACAAAGGTTACTAGGCAAGTAAGAAATGAATGTAGCTCACCAGGCCTTTCTTCCTTAGCAAATATACTGATCACATGCACACCTAGGGGCAATTTAGATTCAGCAGTCCGCCTATCTCATGAGATATGGAAGGAAACCAAAAAGCCTGGAGAAAACTCACACAAACACTGGGAGGACAAGCAGACTCAGTACAGAGATCACCCAGCTGAGAATCAAACTGGAGAACCTTTGTCCTTCTTTGCTCTGACCCTTTTCGCCAAACAAAAGCATCCGTTCTAAAGTCTTTGTGTAAAGTAGCACCTTGAAAGCACAGGGAAACAGATGGAGATGTCTTAGCCATTTTAAAACATGCCTCAGAAAAGGGGTGCACTTTGGCATTTTTCATAAATAACACAAATAAACAGCATCTGCCTTTTAGTTATCAGAAAGTGAAACTACCTTTCATTTTGATGTATAATTATTTAGGAAACTGCCAGGAGTTAGTCTCTGCCTGAGTTACCTATGTTCTTACCCTGTGGGTAATCCTGTAGCTTTCTTGTACTTCTTAAATGCTTTAATGATTTTAACAGACTTGCACAGTGTAACAGTATGCATGGAGAAGTTGTGGAAATTAAACCTAGGTCAATGGGACAGAGATAATTTACATTTCATTGCCTTAACCCTCTAATGCATTCTAATTCATGTTTCAATAACAGGCATTACATCAGGCAAACCTAACACAAATATAAATATACATAATTTACAGCAAACAGCCCATTGGTCTAACTAAATTTCCTAATGTTTTCAGCTGTGTAAGGCCTGCAGGCTGAAATACCATTCTTCATGTTTATCAGTGTGCTGGTAAGCATTAGGTTTCTGTTTTAGTTATGCTTTGAACTCCGTTGCTAGTATTATGCAGGCACTTCCTGAACTAAACCTAGAGTGACAACCCATCATAAGATGTACACACTCACTCTCACACATGCAAAACCACTGGCAATTTGGAGGAATGCAATCTCACTTATGGCACACCTTTGGAATATGGAAGGACATTGGAGCAAGTGGCAGAAACCAATTCAGGCACAGGAAGGATGTTTAGACTGTGCACGACAAATACCTCAGCTGAGAACTACACTGGGCAGGTAAATACTGCAAACTGCCAGTAACCACTGCACCACTGTGCAACTCTGCTATGGATTCAGAGCTACAAAGATTAAGAAAAAGACACAATAAATGCCATGTATCTTTACATATAATTAAATAGCATTTTTATTTTCATACTTCTGAACCCTTAACACTAAAAAGCAAAATAAGAAACTCTAATTGCATGTTTTTACTGAAGCAGGGACACAAATTCATAGGTTCATACTAGGCTATCTGCTCTAGGGCATTTACAAGCCTAGCCAGAGTGTGTTTGGCTTTCGCCACCCATTTTAAATGAATTTTGCTATGCCCTTTTTCGAGGTTAGTAGACACAGAAGTGATACCCGGAGTAAATCTACGATCTCCCATCCACTCATCAAGATTCCTCTTGAAGAGAGTCAATGAGGGACTCTGCCTAACCTGGACTGGGATTTTATTCCAGAGTGAAGGGAGCCTCTGGGTTATGAATCTGTCTCTCCAGCATGTCCTATTTATTTCAGTGCTGAGGTTCAAGTCTCTCGAGTGCGTAGCTCGATGGGATTTGGATTTTCTGAGGTGCAGCATGTCCATTAATTACGGGTTGGACATGGCTTTATACATCAGGCACAGATAGTCTCTGAGCAGGAGGTATGCCACTGAGTAGAGCTGGAGCTTCTTTAACCGGGCAGCATATGGCATCTGTTTGAGCCCTTTGATCCTCTTGCTGAGTGTTTTCATCTCAAACTCACCAAAAGAATGGAGCTGTGGACAGCAGCACAGCCTCCACAGTGTGCTCAATAGGGGGAAGAGTTATATAAAACAACCGCTTTGGGCATGTACTGTGGTGCGCAGTATTCTCATGATAGAACACTCATCACAAACTGCATGTAGGGCAAGGCTAGCCACTCAGTGGTGTAACATATGGCTCTAAGTGATTTGGTCATGTTGACTAATGTTGCCAAATGATCATGGGTATTTGTCAGTGATAAATGCACTGAAGACCTGGCCTACTCCAAACTATATCAGGAACCCATGCTAACCATCGGAGGGGTGTATGTGCCCCTATTGGCCAGTGTATGCCTGCAATAAAACCCAGCAGCACTGGGTCAATAAGCTACTGGCCATCAGGTGTCCAGTTGCCCAGCTTGGGTTACTTCGGATAGCTCTGTTGAGTGAAAGCTGGACATAAAACGAGTCAACCCGCTAAACATGAACTAAGGATTGGTAGGTGTAGGTTCACTTACAAGACTCAGTTTGGAAGTGGATGTTATGATAGCAAGGAGAAGGCTGAACATCCTTTGTAGCCAGAAGAAAAGATGGAAGGGCAGTGCAGCAAAGCTACTTGGCTTGGGATCCAGAGTCTACTACTCAGGAGGTGGACAGGTTAGAAATGCTGTGGGAACTGTGGTGAGGGAAAGGCTTTAGAAGACAGTGCGGGATGTCATCAGAATTAGTGACAGACTCATGGAAATCAGACTCCAGCCCAATGATAGAGCAGCATTCACAATCTCAGCCTATACTCCACAGCAAGGTTGTGATAGCGAGGAAAAGAATGCATTCAGATAGCGATCGCAGGATCTACTAGATAAAGCAGGACAACATGAGTTGGTTTTAATAATAGATGACCTGAATGCACATATTGGAACAGGCAAAACAGGATACGTGTACTGCCTGTGTCCACATGGATTGGGCAACAGTAATAAGGAAGGAAGAAAGAAAGACTTCTGTCTGGCAAATGGCTTGATAGCAACCAACACATGGCTCAGAGATACAGTCAGAAGATCACATACAAGAGTGGCCAACATACAACTTAGGTAGACTTACTGCTAGTATGGGAAGGACACTGGGGTAGAATCAGTGATTGCAAAGTCATCCCCAGTGAAACAGTCAGCCAACAGCAAAAACCACTGGTTACCACAATCAGCTGCAAGCAGTGGTCAAAGAAGGCTCTAAGGTCAACAGAGACCATTCTGAAAACCTGGAAGTTGACTGGAAAGAAAGCACAATAGTTCAAATAATTACTCAGGGCTTTAGCACCTCAAGAAGAGGAGGAAGCAGAAATTGTTGGAGCTGAAGAAGAATGGCAGAGCCACAAAACAACATATGTGAGGACTACAGAAAAGATATGCTGCTGAGCCATGTATGTAAATAAGGTACATAAGGAAAGCTGGTAGTGGAATGCAGAAGTCCAGGAAGTCATCAAAAGAAAGAAGGACTGCAGGAAAAAGTGAGAGGTATAAAAGCCAGTCCAGGCTAGGTAGGAATACTGGTTGCCTAACAAACAGGCTAGGAGAGCAGTTGCAATAGCAAAGAACAAGGCATCAAAGGCACTCTACCAGCTTCTGGAAAGTAAGTCAGTAGATAGCACAAAGAAATTATATCAGGTTGCAATGCAAAGACAAAAAGATAAAGAAAATAGTCAAGACACCCTTCATAAAGGATGCCGGCAAAAACTTGCTCACCAATCCACCGGACATCAACTGCAGATGGAAGGAGTACTTCCAGCAGCTTCTGAATGAAGAAATCCCACAGAAGCTGTACTGCCACAGCCTCAGCCTATGATGAGAGAAGCCCACCATAGAAGAAGTAAGAACAGCACTAAGGAAAATTAAGTCAGGAAAATCATCAGACTCAGATGAGGTCACAGCAGATATGATAAAGATACTGGGTGAGACAGGGTAGAAATGGCTCCTGAGGGTACTCATAACAGTGTGGACAGAAAAGTGTATCCCAGATGACTGGAGAATAAGCACACTAGTGCCACTGATCAAGAATAAAGGGGACATTCAGAACTGTGGGCAGTACAGAGGTATCAAACTCCTGTAACATTGCATGAAAGTTCCGGAGAGGGTAATTGATAAATGAATATGCATAGTAGTAGAAAGTGAGATGGAAGATGAGCACTTTGTATTCAGGCCAGGATGAGCACATCTGACCCGATGTTTGCAGTGAGACAAATAGTTGTGAAGAAGCTAGAGATGAGGAAAGAGTCCAACTGGGCTTTACTAGACTTGGAGAAAGCTTATAACAAGGTCCCAAGAAAGCTTATTTGGGCAGTTCTGCTGTTGTTCAAAGTCCCAGAAACATAGGTAGAATTAGTGCGTGCTATGTACAAGGACCCAATGACTCAATTACAAACTGTGTTCGCTCTCACAGAGGGGTTCCCAGAGGGAGTGGGTATGGATCAGGGCTCAGCTCTGAGCCCACTGCTGTTCATGCTGGTGATAGAGTACTTTAGTAAACAGGCTGGAGGGGACAGATCAAAAGAGTTGCTGTATGCAGGTGATGTGGCATTACAGGCAGACTGAACAAAATCTTCAGCAAAGGATAGGGGAGTGGAATGCAAAACTGAAGGCACATGGGATGAAACTGAGTACAGATAAGACAGTTGTAATGGCAGCAAATGGTAGAGTTCAGAAGAAGATGAGAACTGAAATAGAAAGGAAAATCAGGTGAACAACTTCAAGTATCTAGGAGGGATAGTTGTGGAGAAGGGAAGTCTGAATGAGGAGGTCAAAGCTAGAATCAGAGGGGCTGCAGCTAACTGATACAGACTGCCAGGTGTAGTATATGACAGAAGAATGCCAAAAAAGTTGAAAACTATGGTGTACAAAACCGTGAAGTAACCAGTACTACTGTATGGTACAGAAACCTGGGCAGTAAAGGCAAAACAACTAAGAAAGCTTCAAGCGATGGTGATGAAGTGCCTGAGACTGGTGGTAGGATGCACACTGTGGGGCAGAAGCCAAAGTAGCATCAATTTCAGAAAAGGTCAAAGAGAATAGATTATGGTGGTTTGGTTACATGTGCAAAAAAAAAAGAAGACAATTTGGTGAAGAAGATTTGGGACAGACAGGAAGAAGACAAGCAGAAATGAGGACACCCAGCAATCATGTGGATTGTTTGTATGAGAGAATACCTGTGACAGTCAGGGATGAGCGTCAAAGAAGGTAGGACAGTGGCATTGAATGGAGATATATGGAGACAGTTGACAGGGCACCCCCACCCCATGTAGAAAATAAGAAAAAAAGAGGTTGATGATGATGATGAAATGAGGAAGTGGTTACTGCAGCAGTAATCATATGAATATCTACTATTATGGTGAGTTCAACCTATGCAGCTATACTATGTTCATCATATTGATCACTGCTGCAATAGCCTTAGCTATATGGATAGATTACCATAGCTAACTAAATGTGGGATGTGGAAAAAAAAAGAGTCCAGGAGACCTTGGAGAATGGTCCTAGCAAAGCATGGTCTAACCTACAGTAGGAATCAAGCTTATAGTGCTTTATAAAAGTATGTACAGAGGACAAGTATCAGCTTCGAGAATACTTCTATGGCTTTTTGGAAAGGGATGGATTCTAGAAGAAGCCAAGGTCCTTGTAGAGTGGGTCTTGACCCTGCCTGGAATAGATTTGTCATGATGAGTATAACAAAAGATAATAGCCTTATATAACCATTTGGAAATCGTCTGTTTTGACACAGGCTGTCCCTTCTTACCTTCACAAAAAATGGAACGTTTGTCCCCCAAAGGAAACTTATCTTCCCATCCAAGGAAAGCACAAGCCAACCATTGATCCTCATAAGCCACAGAGAAACATACTCTTTGACAGCAGGAAAGCACTGAAGGAATTTGCACCCAAACTTGTCTTTTAGTCAGCTCAACTCAAGCTGCTTGACAGTTTGGGTGTGTGGAAGTTGCCCTAAAGCTTTGGAAGTTAGCCGACAGTTACATCCTTGGCAGGATATAACCCGTATAGCTAGGGCTACTGCAACAGTGATCAACATAATGAACATCTGTCACTTTATATTTCATACACTCATAGAAAGAAAAATATTTCTGTGAAGGCTGCCAGCCCAGCTAGCTGGAGTTTTGTAAATAATTCTATATTATTTATGAATAATAATATGGTTTGCATGCTTGTCTTACAAATGTAAGAAAACTGTATGTTATGTGCTGAGCTTCAAGAATGTAACCACTGTGTACCCTACTGGAAAATAACAGAGTTAACTTGCAAACTCTAATAAAATAAGTGAATTGCTTACAGTTCTGTTTATCTTAGCTAGGAGACAGAATGTCTGCAGCTAGAAATTCATTCTATTGTCTGTAAACAGAAATAATTACAGGTTTCAAAGGTAAAAGTGTGTGACTGTTTTACAACTTCCAGTTCCAGGCAAACGTCTACAAGATAAGAATTTTTGACACAAGAGTTGCTAAATTTTAAGTTTTTGTTAGCCTGGGAACTGAAGGTAGAGGTGTCAAATAGTGATGCCATTCAACTAACCCAGTAGTAATTTGTATTACTAATTTAAGAACTATCTCTCAGAGAAAGTCTGTGCATTTTGTTATCTGGTTTTGGGCCTAGAAACACCTATTCAACACCTATAATTGCCTGTAAGTAAGTCATTTAGGGCATAGTATATCTTATATATAGATAGGAATACAGTAAAGGTTAGTTTAGATTTATCTGAGACTGTCCTGCAATGTTGTTTTAAAGTATTTCCTGTGATTCTAAACTCTGTTGTCACTGTGTTGAGTTATTGAGTATTGTCTTGTGCTTTTATTATTTATTATTAAATATATTTAAACCTTTTAACTGTGACCGGTTTGTTTAGAGATATTTAAGCTCTTAGACGACTTGCATATGTATTTGGTGACACTGTACAGGCCACTCTTAAATAGCCTTAGTCTTGGTTACACTTACCATTTGGATAACAGTAATATTACACAGTGGAATTGGTCACCCTTTGTAAGGGCATTAAAGTAGCTGATAAGAGTGGTTAGTGGCAGCTGGTACTACCTTATAGTCTGGGCAGAAGGGGACATAGCTAGTGAACCTGTGCCAGCCTTCCCCAGGAGTGTTTGTGCGTTTGCATAAGTGTGTGTGTGTGTGCATGTGTGTGTCAGCTACTTGGGCAGGGGGACATGAAGCACTGGTTGGACAGAGAGGGTGCTGGAGGTTTTGGCTTGACCACTTGGCTTGACCACTATAGCTGTGCCAGTGGGGAGTCTTATTGGGGATCTGGAGAAAGAGAGAGAAACCAGTCCAAGTCTGACTGTGATCTCTGTGTGCTCTTAAGGGAAATTGTACTTTACTGTGTGTGTACTTGTCATCTTCCCAATGTGCATGTCCCTCACTGGTATTAGTGGTGATGATTGAGGCTCCTTGATTACTGGGCCAATGCAAGGGTGTCTCGACTTCTATAGCCTTTTTCTTCTCATCCTGCCTTCAGACATTCTCCATTATCATCTACTTAACACTGCTGTGTAGCATCTAGTCAACATTAACATTTAATGAAGTATAATTCTGTGTACTAATGCCCATGCATTTACAGCTGTTTGATAATATTACTTTCATGCTGTTAGAATGTGCTTCTTTTGTTCTTTCATCTAATACTGCATCCTGATTCAAGTTGAGAAATGGCAAGTTATACCAGTGAAGAGATATCTTAGACTGCAGACAGCAACTTCACCAGGATTGCATTTTTTCAGGATTTTGGTATAGTCCCCCAGAATGAAGGAGTGGTCAGCATCAAGTATCAAGTCACACAGACAAGAAGAGTGTAGCATGGAAATGCAAAGCAAAAGCCTGTCAGATCAAAATGGGTTTACTCACAATCACTTTCTTTACAAATAGTCAAGCTATATTAACAACACTGGTGCATTTAATGCGTAAGTGTGTTTGCCAGGGTCCACTACATTAGACAGTCAATGCTCTTGATTTCACTATGGGATAGTAGTGGACTGGTTCCAGTTTCTATCTAATGTATACTCTGAAAAGCTGTTAAAAGACTGAATCAGAATGGAGAATCCAGGACAAACTATGGAGAGTGATGAAAGTCCCTTTGTGAAAGCAAAACACCACAAAGGGTGGCAACTAGGAGTCCAAAAGAAGTATGTGTTTAGGATCTACAAATGGCAGTCAAAACAAGGATATATATGCCTTGTGACTAGAAGATATGCAGGCAGTCTGATACTCATTACCCAAAGTCAAATCTTTCCTGGCAAAACCATAATGTCAGACCAGTAGAGCACATTTAATAATTTGTCTACAATTCCTGAAATAAGTTATACACAACTGACTACGAAACACTCCCTTATCTTTGTGGATCCAGACATTGGTGCATGCACAGCCGTCATTGACACAATGTGATCACAGGCCCAGTGAGTTTCTAACTGCAAAGATGGCACCAGGGTACACATGATCCCTGCATATCTATACAAGTACATATGATCAACCAATATGCAAAAGATAATGATGACACCCCTTTGAGAATATATTACCATACATATGAAGTATAGCAAAAACACATCATAATGAAGTGCAGGTTACCATTAAGAAGGAAAACACACTTAACTGTACAAATAAGTACATATTTCCTTGATTGTACTAAAAGCAAAGTAATAGACAAGGAGACTGCATATTTTCCTTTACAAATAACGTAAATGTAATTTATAGTTTGTTACAGGCAGTATGCATCTGTTCCTTTTTCATAGGTTTATAGGTTGGTACTAGGCTATCAGCCCTAGGGCCTTTACAAGCCTAGCCATAACAATTCCCTGGCTATTTCTTCCCAGACTATTTACTACCCTGGACCCCTGTCTAGCAGGGTGACTGACGTGATCCCCAGGGTGAAATTCCTTTCCCCCATCCAATCGTCAAGGTTCCTTTTGAAGAGGGCCAAAGACGCACTCTGCTTGTATGGGCAGTCTATTCCAGAGTCTGGGGAGTCTCTGGGTTAGGAACCTATCCCTCCAGCATGTTTTGTTTATTGTGATGACAAGGTTTAGATCCCTGGAGCATGTGGCTCTGAGGGATTGAGATTTCTTTAAGTGTAGCATGTCCAACAGCTCTGGGTTTGACATGGCCTTGTATGTTAAACAGAGATCGCCTCTGAGTAGACGATATGCGACAGAGTATAGCTGGAGTTTTTTAAGGCGGCCAGCGTAGGGCATCTGCTTTAGGCCTGTGATTCTTTTAGTGAGGTATTTCTGCGGCCTTTCCAGTTGTTGCAGATGTCTTGAGAGGTACATACCAAATGGGGTGTTGTATTCTATAATGGGTCTAATGAGAGATGAGTACAGTGGGACAATGACCTCCTTTTTTCTGGATGAAAAGCTCTTAGTGATGAGGTGTGCCACATAAAAGGATTTCCTGACTGTTGTGGCGATGTGGTTATCGAAGGTGAGACCACTGTCCACCTGTGTCCCTAAGTCTCTTATCACACTTTCGGTGTTTAGTGTACTGCCACCTATGTGGTAATTCACGGGTACATGTTTTTTCTCAAAGGGGATAACTATACATTTCTTGGTATTGAGCTTGATCCCATGGCTCTGGCACCAAGCATCTGTTTCTGTAAGGCCCTTTTGTAGAGTATCCACATCATTTGGGGATTCAATAATGGCTCCCAGTTTGCAGTCATCTGCGAACTTTGTCAGCCAGAGTCCCTTAGTGTTGGCCTGTACTTCAGAGAAGCAGATGCCAAACAAGAGCGATCCCAGGACTGAACCCTGAGGTACTCTACTTGTCACTTGTCTGCAGCTGGATTTGGAGTCGGCTACTTTTACAGTGTGGGTTCTGTCAGTAAGCCAGCTGGCAACCCATTGGGTGACGTAGGGATTAATGCCCAGCTTAGTAAATGTATCTATGATTCCAGAGTGGGGGATGGTGTCAAAGGCCTTGGTGAGGTCTAGATAGGCTATGTGGACCACCTTACCCTTGTCCATGGCTCTGGAGACTGATTCGAAGAAGTCAATCAGGTTCAGGAGACAAGATTGGCCCTTCACGAACCCAAACTGGGTGAGGTCCAGTGTTTGAAGGTTGCCAATGTCTTTGTTTATAAGTTCCATGATAATACGCTCCATGGCCTTGCAGATAAGGCTCGTCAGACTGATGGGACAGTAGTTTCCGGGATCCAAGTTGGATCCCCCTTTGTGGAGTGGGATAACTGTATCTCTGCACCACTCAGTGGGCACGAAACCTGAGGTGAGGCTATGATTAAACATGACACTTAGTTGAGGTGCCAGTTCATATTGTAGTTCATGTAGTACACAGTCCGGGATGTTATCTTGTCCCATGGATGCTGTATTCTTAGCTTTGGAGAGTGCGTTTTTTACCTATGTGGCCGTTATTACCGGAATTTGGCAATCTTCCGGTACTGAGATGGGCCATTTAGGGGGTGAGAGGGGGGTGAAGTTGCCACTGAATCGATCTGCCAGGATATTGGCAATATCCTTGGGATCGGTATATTTAATGCCATTCTGTTTACGCTCAGAGCAGATCTGAGCATTGCCATTTAGATTCTTGACATAGTTATAGAATGCCTTATGGTTGTCTTTGGAATCTTTGGCAATTTTATTTTCGTAACTAGCTTTGGAGGATTTCATGAGGGATCTCAGTTTCTTACTAAGGCTGGTTAGGGAGTTTTTTGCAACCTGGGATTTTCCTCTTTTCTGCAACAGTTTCTTCCTTTTGTTGTAAAGTTTGTTTATGGCAGGGGACCACCAGATTGACTTCCTTTTTTTGGAAGAGAGCATCTTGGTTCTATTTGGGATGGCACAATTCATGCATGAGTGGATATGCTCGTACAGTGCCTTAGTGTAGGATTTGGTGCATTTTATACTTGTAACAATGCCCATATTCTAGGATTATTAAATGTATTTACCTAATTGGCCTGGGTCTTGGCTGAAAGGGATCCTTCAACCATTTTTAATTCCAAGACTTGTTAATGCAAGTCCTGGAATAGTGAGGCTGAATTAGTAAAAATGCAAACCTACATATATACTAAGTCCAAACTTAAAAAAATGAAAATTAAAAAAAATGAAAATACAGAAGAACAGAAAATATTAAAAAGTGCTGCTCCCCTTTAAAGTTGCATTTTGTAGGGGACCAATCACACTGCACTCCCCACTACTTATATATGTTATTTCCAAGATTGCCATACATTGGAGAAAAGGAAATATCCCAAGAATTTGGACTTAGTATATGTAGGTTTTCATTTCTACTAATTCAGCCTCACTATTCCAGGACTTGCATTAACAAGTCTTGGAATTAAAAATGGTTGAAGAATCCCTTTCAGCCAACACCCAGGCCAATTAGGTAAATACATTTAATAATCCTAGAATATGGGCATTGATACAAGTATAAAAATACACCAAAACAACAGAATATAAGCCTCATTAATACACAGTAATAATATATAAAGTAACAGTTTTATATGGTATGCAGACACTATATAAACATTATCAACAAGGGAGTAAACCCTAATGGAAATATCAGCGTTTACAAAGTCTGATAGGGAAAGATATATAGCAACAGGAATTCCCATAGCTTATAGCAGTGATCACTGTATGTGGTCAAATACATATTCACAGTGAATTACTGTTGTTGTTGGGCTTTTTCAATATGCTTAGATCTGAGATTAACAAACTGTACCTGGGCTGTGCCTTAGAATTACAACATCCATCTGCATAAGCAGAATAAGATGAATAGATGCTGGAGTTCAATTCTGTGTAACATTTAAACAAACACAGAAAGTAATATATTTTGAAATTCAGATTGAAGTATACTTATTTATACAAAGTAATTAAGCAAACTATGTATGTTATCCACACACACACACATATATATATATATATATATATATATATATATATATATATATAAATACATATATACATATATAACATATATATATATATATATATATATATATATATATATATATATATATATATATATATATATATATATACACATATATATATATATACACACACATTAATGGGCTGCCTTTTGAAAAGTCAGCACTCAAAATGCTGACTGTTGACCCCCCCCCCCCCAAAAAAAAAAAGTCAAAAAAATCAAGGCGAAGAGCTTATCTTGATCACCACTGTTCACCTTTAAATTTCTTCTTTGGAGGGAGCAAGCCCTCCTGCACTCCCTGAACTTATACATACCAACTCCATGATTTCAATACCTTGGAGGAAAGGCAATATTCCAGGAAATGGTCTTCTCGGACTCTGTATATGTGCATCTGCTTTTTCGACCATTCACTCTCCATGTTTTGGGAATCTTTCTAGTGGGTCCCGGTATTTCCAATAGTCACCACATTAATGTACATTTGGAATGTATACTCTACGGCCTATAGTTAGTAGCAGTGTACATATAACCTGTATAAATGCATGCTAAACATAGTTTAATAATATATTTGAATTTCCAGCATTCCTGAAGCAATTACATTTGTATTCACTTTCTTGAAGAGATTTAGTTTTTCTTTAATTTTATCCATGGTGGTGGTGCTGCGGTAGCGTTGTCACCACACAGTAAGACGCTGTCCGGTTCGATTCTCAGCTAGAGTGTCTTCTGTATGGAGACATGCGTGAATGGGCGTACCTTCGTTCAAGGTTGTGCGTCAGGGCTGGCAACTCGGCACGTAAAAATCTTCTGCCAATCATTAGCGGACCGGAGTTCCGCTGTGGCGACCCCTAACCGGGAAAAGCCGAAAGACACAACAACAACATTGATTTGCCTAATGTTTTTTTTTTTTGAATAGTCTACACAAAGGCAGGTATTGCCTTTGGGAAGGCTTTTCCAGCAACAGCCAACTTACATGGTGTTCTCCCCAGAGATATAACTGCAGATCCTTTGAGGGTATAATTGTTTCCCCTTTCAAACAATCTACTTTGAGGAGGGGACAGTAGCTGTTACATAGCAAATTGTAGGTAGTAGTATTTAAGAGTAATATTGCTCTTGCTGATACTAGCAGCTAGTGACATTTGGACATTGTGGTAAAGGGATGTTCCCTGTTGTTGAACAGATGACTGAGGATTTTATTTTCTGTGGTTTGGAGTAGAGCAGAGTTTTGAGAAGAGAGTATAAAAAAATGAAGAAAAGTGCATATTCTAACCTGGGTAGAAATGTACTGACTACTATATCTCATAGCTTTTCTGGCTTACAATTGTAGCAAGATGGACATTTTATAAGAAACTTATAGCTGGGTCAGTATCTTGTTGACTATTATTTCTGTGTGGGATGTGAAAGAAAGATTAGGGTTAAATGTGATTTCTTACTATTTCTGGGATATAATTACTAGCAAGGAAGATCCACTGGGTCGTAGTTTGTGTTACTAGCTGCAGTCTTAAGACATTGATGGATACTGAATAGCAATGTATTAATTTTGCTACATTAATTATAAGTTCACTTGCTGTAAGACGGTTCCTTCAGTTCTCTTGCAGTGCCTTGGAGAATGTCTGCAACTTTTTGACAGATTTAATAATTACAACATCATCTGCATAAAAAAGGAAGTTTATAGTAGGAAGATCCCATGGCAGGTCACTGATATAAAGTAAAACTAAGATGGGCTTAACACAGAACCCAAAGGGACTTCCATATTGTGCTACCCTAAATGTTCTGTCTGACAGTTTTTAAACCATATATTTTCTTTGTTACATAAATCACAGGACAGTTTTTTTTCTAGTAGTCTGGTATTGTCTACCACCTCAAAGGGTGTCATCATCTTCTTTCGGCTGTTCCCGTTAGGGGTCGCCACAGCAGATCATCTGTTTCCATTTCTTCCCGTCCTCTGCATCTTGCTCTGTCACACCAGCCAGCTGCATGTCCTCTCTCAACACATCCATAAACCTTATCTTAGGCCTTCCTCTTTTCCTGTTACCTGGTAGCTTCATCCTTAGCATCTTTTTCCCAATATACTCAGCATCCCACCACAGCACATGTCCAACCCAAAGTAATCTTGCCTCTCTGGCTTTGTCTCCAAACCTTCCAACCTGGGCTGACCCTCTAATATACTTATTCCTAATCCTGTCCACCCTTGTCACACCCAGTGCAAATCTTAACATCTTTAACTCTGCCACATCTAGCTCTAACTCCTGCCTTTTTGTCAATACCACTGTCTCCAACCCATATAACATAGCTGGTCTCACTACCCTCTTGTAGACCTTGTAAACCCAGCCACTGGGGATGCAAAAGCCAGTGTATTTCTTTGTGCCGGTCCCAAGCTCGGATAAATGGGGAGGGTTGCGTCAGGAAGGGTATCCGGCGTAAAACTTCACCAACTCATTCATGCGGACAACATAAAATATTTACCACCTCAAAGGGTGTCATTCTGGCAAAAGATGTGCAGTTTTTCTGTTAAAACTGCCTTAGATAATGGAATCAGAATTTGATCAATCCTTATTGGACACGTGGTGTTGTACTGCAGGAATTTAATTATATAGATATGACTGACTGAAAACCAAGAGTGCCCAATTCATCTTGAAATCACGTTGAAGAGACTTGAAGCATCTCAGAGAATCACCATCCCAACCCCAACTGTGTTTTTTGCGCAGTTAGTGAGAAGATCAAATGAATAAATCAATAAATAAATACTGACCTAAATAAACGTAATGAAAACAACTCCTGCAGCAGTTACAATGAACTGTCTTTTTCCTTAATAACCAAAGCTCAGAGAAAGCCACAGTTAGCGGGGGGGGGGGGCAGCTCTATCACTAATACTGTTATTAGCACTTACAACAACATGATGTCTGTGTGTGTCTGTGTAGACCTACTTACGTAACTTTTATATTGGATGGAAAATACTTTCTCCAGCAACAGTTACATTTCCTATAGCAACTTTGAAATATTAGGCAGAGGAATCATTTTATATCAGGAATATTTAAAAATGTATTTACAACCAATAAAAGAAATACAAAACAATTTAAACGACAGTGTGACGCCCGAGCCCTGGCCCAGCAATCAAGGAGCTTCAATCCTCACCACTAACACCAGGGAGGTCGTCTCCTAGAAGAGGAAAGGATAACTAATACACACAGTAAAGTACAATTTCCCTTAATTGCACACAGAGATCACAGTCAGTCTGGGGCTGGTTGCTCCCTTGCTCACCAGGTCCCCAATAAGACTCCCCACTGGCACAGCTATAGGGTCCAGGTCTCAGCCTAGCTGGGCAAGCTAAAACCTCCAGTACCCTCTCTGTCCAACCAGTGCTACGTGTCCCTGCCCCAGTAGCTGACACACCACACACACACTTTGAGAAGAGGTTAGACAACCACACAGACACTCCAGGGAAAAGGCTGGCACAGGTTCTCCAGCTCTGCCCCTGTTACCAGACCATACAGTAGTAATTCCTGCCACCACCCAGCTAATAATTATCAGCTACTAAAAGGCCCTTAAAAGGGTATCCAATTATTACTGTGCAAAATTATAATCCAATGGTAGTATGACTAAACAGTCAAGGCTTAATTTGGAGTGACTTAGACAGTAAAATCTGTAAATATGTAATGTACTTTAGAGGTTAAATTATCTCTACATAAACCAGCCACAGGTAAAGGTTTTAAAATATTTAATAATAAATAATTAAAACACAAGACAAAACTACTACAGTACAATGCTACTCAAGTTCATAGATCACACAGAAACTTAAAACAATATCATAGGAAAGATCTGATTTCAAAGAAAATACTTAGTCTAACTTTCTTCTAAGTTTATTGCTAAGAGAAATCACAGTGCTACAATCCTACTTGCATACATAAAGCATAAGCAGTGCTGGGTTAGATGTCCCAGATCAAAATGCTTTTAGTCTCTCACTCAACAATAGTTTTTAAACACTAACCAACAGCTCTCTAAGGCCCTCCCAAATTACATTATTTTGACACTTAGTCTAGAGTTCCCAGGCCACAAATTGCACTATTTAGCAAACTAACACCTGCTCAGGAGACTACAACAATAAAAGGCATTTCACATATACACTCTAGCTGAAACCAGAGCAATAAAGTACCTTCCACATGTAAATTCTGGCCCTTAACTTTAACCTTACAACAATGGGCATGAAACATTAACATTTAATGAAGTATAATTCTGTGTACTAATGCCCATGCATTTACAGCTGTTTGATAATATTACTTTCATGCTGTTAGAATGTGCTTCTTTTGTTCTTTCATCTAATACTGCATCCTGATTCAAGTTGAGAAATGGCAAGTTATACCAGTGAAGAGATATCTTAGACTGCAGACAGCAACTTCACCAGGATTGCATTTTTTCAGGATTTTGGTATAGTCCCCCAGAATGAAGGAGTGGTCAGCATCAAGTATCAAGTCACACAGACAAGAAGAGTGTAGCATGGAAATGCAAAGCAAAAGCCTGTCAGATCAAAATGGGTTTACTCACAATCACTTTCTTTACAAATAGTCAAGCTATATTAACAACACTGGTGCATTTAATGCGTAAGTGTGTTTGCCAGGGTCCACTACATTAGACAGTCAATGCTCTTGATTTCACTATGGGATAGTAGTGGACTGGTTCCAGTTTCTATCTAATGTATACTCTGAAAAGCTGTTAAAAGACTGAATCAGAATGGAGAATCCAGGACAAACTATGGAGAGTGATGAAAGTCCCTTTGTGAAAGCAAAACACCACAAAGGGTGGCAACTAGGAGTCCAAAAGAAGTATGTGTTTAGGATCTACAAATGGCAGTCAAAACAAGGATATATATGCCTTGTGACTAGAAGATATGCAGGCAGTCTGATACTCATTACCCAAAGTCAAATCTTTCCTGGCAAAACCATAATGTCAGACCAGTAGAGCACATTTAATAATTTGCCTACAATTCCTGAAATAAGTTATACACAACTGACTACGAAACACTACCTTATCTTTGTGGATCCAGACATTGGTGCATGCACAGCCGTCATTGACACAATGTGATCACAGGCCCAGTGAGTTTCTAACTGCAAAGATGGCACCAGGGTACACATGATCCCTGCATATCTATACAAGTACATATGATCAACCAATATGCAAAAGATAATGATGACACCCCTTTGAGAATATATTACCATACATATGAAGTATAGCAAAAACACATCATAATGAAGTGCAGGTTACCATTAAGAAGGAAAACACACTTAACTGTACAAATAAGTACATATTTCCTTGATTGTACTAAAAGCAAAGTAATAGACAAGGAGACAGCATATTTTCCTTTACAAATAACGTAAATGTAATTTATAGTTTGTTACAGGCAGTATGCATCTGTTCCTTTTTCATAGGTTTATAGGTTGGTACTAGGCTATCAGCCCTAGGGCCTTTACAAGCCTAGCCATAACAATTCCCTGGCTATTTCTTCCCAGACTATTTACTACCCTGGACCCCTGTCTAGCAGGGTGACTGACGTGATCCCCAGGGTGAAATTCCTTTCCCCCATCCAATCATCAAGGTTCCTTTTGAAGAGGGCCAAAGGCACTCTGCTTGTATGGGCAGTCTATTCCAGAGTCTGGGAGTCTCTGGGTTAGGAACCTATCCCTCCAGCATGTTTTGTTTATTGTGATGACAAGGTTTAGATCCCTGGAGCATGTGGCTCTGAGGGATTGAGATTTCTTTAAGTGTAGCATGTCCAACAGCTCTGGGTTTGACATGGCCTTGTATGTTAAACAGAGATCGCCTCTGAGAAGACGATATGCGACAGAGTATAGCTGGAATTTTTAAGGCGACCAGCGTGGGGCATCTGCTTTAGGCCTGTGATTCTTTTAGTGAGGTATTTCTGCGGCCTTTCCAGTTGTTGCAGATGTCTTGAGAGGTACATACCAAATGGGGTGTTGTATTCTATAATGGGTCTAATGAGAGATGAGTACAGTGGGACAATGACCTCCTTTTTCTGGATGAAAAGCTCTTAGTGATGAGGTGTGCCACATAAAAGGATTTCCTGACTGTTGTGGCGATGTGGTTATCGAAGGTGAGACCACTGTCCACCTGTGTCCCTAAGTCTCTTATCACACTTTCGGTGTTTAGTGTACTGCCACCTATGTGGTAATTCACGGGTACATGTTTTTTCTCAAAGGGGATAACTATACATTTCTTGGTATTGAGCTTAATCCCATGGCTCTGGCACCAAGCATCTGTTTCTGTAAGGCCCTTTTGTAGAGTATCCACATCATTTGGGGATTCAATAATGGCTCCCAGTTTGCAGTCATCTGCGAACTTTGTCAGCCAGAGTCCCTTAGTGTTGGCCTGTACTTCAGAGAAGCAGATGCCAAACAAGAGCGATCCCAGGACTGAACCCTGAGGTACTCTACTTGTCACTTGTCTGCAGCTGGATTTGGAGTCGGCTACTTTTACAGTGTGGGTTCTGTCAGTAAGCCAGCTGGCAACCCATTGGGTGACGTAGGGATTAATGCCCAGCTTAGTAAATGTATCTATGATTCCAGAGTGGGGGATGGTGTCAAAGGCCTTGGTGAGGTCTAGATAGGCTATGTGGACCACCTTACCCTTGTCCATAGCTCTGGAGACTGATTCGAAGAAGTCAATCAGGTTCAGGAGACAAGATTGGCCCTTCACGAACCCAAACTGGGTGAGGTCCAGTGTTTGAAGGTTGCCAATGTCTTTGTTTATAAGTTCCATGATAATATGCTCCATGGCCTTGCAGATAAGGCTCGTCAGACTGATGGGACAGTAGTTTCCGGGATCCAAGTTGGATCCCCCTTTGTGGAGTGGGATAACTGTATCTCTGCACCACTCAGTGGGCACGAAACCTGAGGTGAGGCTATGATTAAACATGACACTTAGTTGAGGTGCCAGTTCATATTGTAGTTCATGTAGTACACAGTCCGGGATGTTATCTTGTCCCATGGATGCTGTATTCTTAGCTTTGGAGAGTGCGTTTTTTACCTATGTGGCCGTTATTACCGGAATTTGGCAATCTTCCGGTACTGAGATGGGCCATTTAGGGGGTGAGAGGGGGGTGAAGTTGCCACTGAATCGATCTGCCAGGATATTGGCAATATCCTTGGGATCGGTATATTTAATGCCATTCTGTTTACGCTCAGAGCAGATCTGAGCATTGCCATTTAGATTCTTGACATAGTTATAGAATGCCTTATGGTTGTCTTTGGAATCTTTGGCAATTTTATTTTCGTAACTAGCTTTGGAGGATTTCATGAGGGATCTCAGTTTCTTACTAAGGCTGGTAAGGGAGTTTTTTGCAACCTGGGATTTTCCTCTTTTCTGCAACAGTTTCTTCCTTTTGTTGTAAAGTTTGTTTATGGCAGGGGACCACCAGATTGACTTCCTTTTTTTGGAAGAGAGCATCTTGGTTCTATTTGGGATGGCACAATTCATGCATGAGTGGATATGCTCGTACAGTGCCTTAGTGTAGGATTTGGTGCATTTTTATACTTGTAACAATGCCCATATTCTAGGATTATTAAATGTATTTACCTAATTGGCCTGGGTCTTGGCTGAAAGGGATCCTTCAACCATTTTTAATTCCAAGACTTGTTAATGCAAGTCCTGGAATAGTGAGGCTGAATTAGTAAAAATGCAAACCTACATATATACTAAGTCCAAACTTAAAAAAATGAAAATTAAAAAAAATGAAAATACAGAAGAACAGAAAATATTAAAAAGTGCTGCTCCCCTTTAAAGTTGCATTTTGTAGGGGACCAATCACACTGCACTCCCCACTACTTATATATGTTATTTCCAAGATTGCCATACATTGGAGAAAAGGAAATATCCCAAGAATTTGGACTTAGTATATGTAGGTTTTCATTTCTACTAATTCAGCCTCACTATTCCAGGACTTGCATTAACAAGTCTTGGAATTAAAAATGGTTGAAGAATCCCTTTCAGCCAACACCCAGGCCAATTAGGTAAATACATTTAATAATCCTAGAATATGGGCATTGATACAAGTATAAAAATACACCAAAACAACAGAATATAAGCCTCATTAATACACAGTAATAATATATAAAGTAACAGTTTTATATGGTATGCAGACACTATATAAACATTATCAACAAGGAGTAAACCCTAATGGAAATATCAGCGTTTACAAAGTCTGATAGGGAAAGATATATAGCAACAGGAATTCCCATAGCTTATAGCAGTGATCACTGTATGTGGTCAAATACATATTCACAGTGAATTACTGTTGTTGTTGGGCTTTTTCAATATGCTTAGATCTGAGATTAACAAACTGTACCTGGGCTGTGCCTTAGAATTACAACATCCATCTGCATAAGCAGAATAAGATGAATAGATGCTGGAGTTCAATTCTGTGTAACATTTAAACAAACACAGAAAGTAATATATTTTGAAATTCAGATTGAAGTATACTTATTTATACAAAGTAATTAAGCAAACTATGTATGTTATCCACACACACACACACACACACATATATATATACATATATACATATATATATATAAATACATATATACATATATAAATACATATATACATATATAAATACATATATATATATATATATATATATATATATATATATATATATATATATATATATATATATATATATATATATATATATATATATATATATATATATACACACACATTAATGGGCTGCCTTTTGAAAAGTCAGCACTCAAAATGCTGACTGTTGATCCCCCCCCCCCCAAAAAAAAAAGTCAAAAAAATCAAGGCGAAGAGCTTATCTTGATCACCACTGTTCACCTTTAAATTTCTTCTTTGGAGGGAGCAAGCCCTCCTGCACTCCCTGAACTTATACATACCAACTCCATGATTTCAATACCTTGGAGGAAAGGCAATATTCCAGGAAATGGTCTTCTCGGACTCTGTATATGTGCATCTGCTTTTTCGACCATTCACTCTCCATGTTTTGGGAATCTTTCTAGTGGGTCCCGGTATTTCCAATAGTCACCACATTAATGTACATTTGGAATGTATACTCTACGGCCTATAGTTAGTAGCAGTGTACATATAACCTGTATAAATGCATGCTAAACATAGTTTAATAATATATTTGAATTTCCAGCATTCCTGAAGCAATTACATTTGTATTCACTTTCTTGAAGAGATTTAGTTTTTCTTTAATTTTATCCATGGTGGTGGTGCTGCGGTAGCGTTGTCACCACACAGTAAGACGCTGTCCGGTTCGATTCTCAGCTAGAGTGTCTTCTGTATGGAGACATGCGTGAATGGTACCTTCGTTCAAGGTTGTGCGTCAGGGCTGGCAACTCGGCACGTAAAAATCTTCTGCCAATCATTAGCGGACCGGAGTTCCGCTGTGGCGACCCCTAACCGGGAAAAGCCGAAAGACACAACAACAACATTGATTTGCCTAATGTTTTTTTTTTTTTGAATAGTCTACACAAAGGCAGGTATTGCCTTTGGGAAGGCTTTTCCAGCAACAGCCAACTTACATGGTGTTCTCCCCAGAGATATAACTGCAGATCCTTTGAGGGTATAATTGTTTCCCCTTTCAAGCAATCTACTTTGAGGAGGGGACAGTAGCTGTTACATAGCAAATTGTAGGTAGTAGTATTTAAGAGTAATATTGCTCTTGCTGATACTAGCAGCTAGTGACATTTGGACATTGTGGTAAAGGGATGTTCCCTATTGTTGGACAGATGAATCTGATGATTTTAGTTTCTATGGTTTGGAGTAGAGCAGAGTTTTGAGAAGAGAGTATAAAAAAATGAAGAAAAGTGCATATTCTAACCTGGGTAGAAATGTACTGACTACTATATCTCATAGCTTTTCTGGCTTACAATTGTAGCAAGATGGACATTTTATAAGAAACTTATAGCTGGGTCAGTATCTTGTTGACTATTATTTCTGTGTGGGATGTGAAAGAAAGATTAGGGTTAAATGTGATTTCTTACTATTTCTGGGATATAATTACTAGCAAGGAAGATCCACTGGGTCGTAGTTTGTGTTACTAGCTGCAGTCTTAAGACATTGATGGATACTGAATAGCAATGTATTAATTTTGCTACATTAATTATAAGTTCACTTGCTGTAAGACGGTTCCTTCAGTTCTCTTGCAGTGCCTTGGAGAATGTCTGCAACTTTTTGACAGATTTAATAATTACAACATCATCTGCATAAAAAAGGAAGTTTATAGTAGGAAGATCCCATGGCAGGTCACTGATATAAAGTAAAACTAAGATGGGCTTAACACAGAACCCAAAGGGACTTCCATATTGTGCTACCCTAAATGTTCTGTCTGACAGTTTTTAAACCATATATTTTCTTTGTTACATAAATCACAGGACAGTTTTTTTTCTAGTAGTCTGGTATTGTCTACCACCACAAAGGGTGTCATCATCTTCTTTCGGCTGTTCCGTTAGTCGCCACAGCAGATCATCTGTTTCCATTTCTTCCGTCCTCTGCATCTTGCTCTGTCACACCAGCCAGCTGCATGTCCTCTCTCAACACATCCATAAACCTTATGTTAGGCCTTCCTCTTTTCCTGTTACCTGGTAGCTTCATCCGTAGCATCTTTTCCCAATATACTCAGCATCCCACCTCAGCACATGTCCAAACCAATGTAATCTTGCCTCTCTGGCTTTGTCTCCAAACCTTCCAACCTGGGCTGGCCCTCTAATATACTTATTCTAATCCTGTCCACCCTTGTCACACCCAGTGCAAATCTTAACATCTTTAACTCTGCCACATCTAGCTCTAACTCCTGCCTTTTTGTCAATACCACTGTCTCCAACCCATATAACATAGCTGGTCTCACTACCCTCTTGTAGACCTTGTAAACCCAGCCACTGGGGATGCAAAAGCCAGTGTATTTCTTTGTGCCGGTCCCAAGCTCGGATAAATGGGGAGGGTTGCGTCAGGAAGGGTATCCGGCGTAAAACTTCACCAACTCATTCATGCGGACAACATAAAATATTTACCACCTCAAAGGGTGTCATTCTGGCAAAAGATGTGCAGTTTTTCTGTTAAAACTGCCTTAGATAATGGAATCAGAATTTGATCAATCCTTATTGGACACGTGGTGTTGTACTGCAGGAATTTAATTATATAGATATGACTGACTGAAAACCAAGAGTGCCCAATTCATCTTGAAATCACGTTGAAGAGACTTGAAGCATCTCAGAGAATCACCATCCCAACCCCAACTGTGTTTTTTGCGCAGTTAGTGAGAAGATCAAATGAATAAATCAATAAATAAATACTGACCTAAATAAACGTAATGAAAACAACTCCTGCAGCAGTTACAATGAACTGTCTTTTCCTTAATAACCAAAGCTCAGAGAAAGCCACAGTTAGCGGGGCAGCTCTATCACTAATACTGTTATTAGCACTTACAACAACATGATGTCTGTGTGTGTCTGTGTAGACCTACTTACGTAACTTTTATATTGGATGGAAAATACTTTCTCCAGCAACAGTTACATTTCCTATAGCAACTTTGAAATATTAGGCAGAGGAATCATTTTATATCAGGAATATTTAAAAATGTATTTACAACCAATAAAAGAAATACAAAACAATTTAAACAACAGTGTGACGCCCGAGCCCTGGCCCAGCAATCAAGGAGCTTCAATCCTCACCACTAACACCAGGGAGGTCGTCTCCTAGAAGAGGAAAGGATAACTAATACACACAGTAAAGTACAATTTCCCTTAATTGCACACAGAGATCACAGTCAGTCTGGGGCTGGTTGCTCCCTTGCTCACCAGGTCCCCAATAAGACTCCCCACTGGCACAGCTATAGGGTCCAGGTCTCAGCCTAGCTGGGCAAGCTAAAACCTCCAGTACCCTCTCTGTCCAACCAGTGCTACGTGTCCCTGCCCCAGTAGCTGACACACCACACACACACTTTGAGAAGAGGTTAGACAACCACACAGACACTCCAGGGAAAAGGCTGGCACAGGTTCTCCAGCTCTGCCCCTGTTACCAGACCATACAGTAGTAATTCCTGCCACCACCCAGCTAATAATTATCAGCTACTAAAAGGCCCTTAAAAGGGTATCCAATTATTACTGTGCAAAATTATAATCCAATGGTAGTATGACTAAACAGTCAAGGCTTAATTTGGAGTGACTTAGACAGTAAAATCTGTAAATATGTAATGTACTTTAGAGTTTAAATTATCTCTACATAAACCAGCCACAGGTAAAGGTTTTAAAATATTTAATAATAAATAATTAAAACACAAGAGAAAACTACTACAGTACAATGCTACTCAAGTTCATAGATCACACAGAAACTTAAAACAATATCATAGGAAATATCTGATTTCAAAGAAAAATACTTAGTCTAACTTTCTTCTAAGTTTATTCCTAAGAGAAATCACAGTGCTACAATCCTACTTACATATATAAAGCATAAGCAGTGCTGGGTTAGATGTCCCAGATTAAAATGCTTTTTAGTCTCTCACTCAACAATAGTTTTTAAACACTAATCAACAGCTCTCTAAGGCCCTCCCAAATTACATCATTTTGACACTTAGTCTGGAGTTCCCAAGCCACAAACTGCATTATTTAGCAAGCTAATACCTGCTCACAGTACTACAACAATAAAAGGCATTTCACATATACAGAAACCAGAGCAATAAAGCACCTTCCACATGTAAATTCTGGCCCTTGACTTTAAGTTTACAACAATGGGCATGAAACCTTCATCAGGCTCACTGGAGCCAACTTGTAAAACATCAAAGAGATTCATAAGATCTTTTCAGCTTCAAAAGACACATTTGAAATGCTTGGCTTGGTTTTCCTTACAGCAGATGGCAATGTTACAACAATCTTGAAGTTCACATTTTACATTGTTTTCTTTCATTTAAAAACACAAGCCTGTATTTTACATTTATTTATACAACTGATAGAATTATGTATCAAATTCTATTTGACTAGGCTGGCAGCCTTTGCCCATCTTCCTCCAATCTTCATATCTCTTCACCCCCGGGGAACTCAAGCAAGTTTTTCAAGGGCCCCTTGAGAAACATCGCTTGAAAGTTTCAGGTCTATTTGGGTGTACCTCACCCCATTCCCTGCCTTGAGAGCTCATCTGCATTGGCATTGCTACTCCCACTGTGGTGCTGCACTGACATATCATATGCTTGCAACCCCAGGCTCCATCTTAGCAACTTGGCATTTTGCTGACTGGCTCTGTTTAACCATGTTAGAGGGTTGTGATCTGTCATCACAGTGAATTTTCTTCCATACAGATACGGCTGAAGTTTCTGCAATGCCCACACTATAGCTAGAAATTCCTTTTCTACTGCTGCTTAGCATTCCTGCCTGGGTTGGAGACTATGCCTGAGATAAACCGCTGGGTACACTTCTCCCTCTGAAAAAAATCTGGCTAAGTACAGCCCCCACCCCATAGTTTGAAGCATTCACCTGCACAACAAATTCTTTGCTATAGTCTGGACTGGCTAACACAGGGTGTCCTTCCAAAGTTTCTGAAATGCCTGCTCACATGTTGGGGTCCACATTACCTTATCTGGCCTGTTCTTCCTTGTCAGGTCTGTGAGGGGAGCAGCTATGGCACTATAATTGGGAACAAACTTTCTGTAGTACCCTGCTGTCCCTAAGAATGCCATCACCTGCTTTTTGGTAACAGGTGCAGGCCATACCTGAATGGCTTCCACTTTGGCAGGTTCTGGCCTTATCTTACGACTCCCCACTCTATATCGTAGGTCGGAGACCTCTGCCATACCCACTTCACATTTGCTCGGCTTAATGGTCAACCCTGCCCTCTGTAATCTGCCCAGCACCTCCCTGAAATGCTGAAGGTGCTCTTGCCAGGAATGACTGTAGATAGCAATATCCCTCCTGCTCCTGCTAAGATATGATTTACCAGCCTCTGGAAAGTCGCTGGAGCATTCTTCATCCCAAAGGGCATCTTTGTGAACTCATACAAGCCAAAAGGAGTCACAAAGGCTGACTTCTCTCTAGCACTGGGAGTCAAAGGCACCTGTCAGTAACCTTTGGCAAGATCAATGGCTGTAAGATACTTAGCCCCACCCAGCTGCTCTAGGGCCTCATCTGTCCTAGGCATGGGGTAAGCATCTGCCTCTGTGTGACTATTTAATTTCCTGTAATCCACATAGAACCTGGTGCTGCCATCCTTCTTTGGCACCAGTACCAGTGGGGAGGCCCAGGGACTGCTGGGACTCCTGAATCACCCTTAGTTCCAACATCTCCTGTGCCTCTTCCCTCAGAGTCTGTTTGCCTCATCAGGCACGCTATAAGGGGCCTGCCTGATAGGTCTCTGGGGTCCTGTATCCACCTGGTGTTGCACCAGGTGGCTGCTCCCTGGTTTCCCAGTGAAAATGCCCCCAAACTCCTGCAACACTGCTCAGATTTCTTGAACCTGGGTAGGAGATAGCTGCTTGGACATTGCTACCCCTTCCAACCAGGTGTCAGCCCAAGCCTCACTGAGGAGATCAGTCACAACATCTCTTTCAGACTCCTCCTGCAATCCACTGCAAATGCTTAGCACAAGCGCCTCCCTATCATGGTAAGGTTTCATCATGTTAACATGGTACAGTGTGTGCCCCTGCCTTCTGCCTAGCAGTTCCACCATGTAGTTAACATCACTTACCTTTCTTACCACCTTGTAGGGTCCCTCCCAAGGTGCTTGCAATTTGTTGTGTCCGACAGGAATGAGAACCATCACATGCTGTCCTAGAGCATACTCTCCAGCTCGAGCATTCCTGTCATGCCACACCTTTTTCAGTTGTTGGGCTTCTGCCAGGTTCTCCTGGGCCAGGCCCATGAGTTCCCTGAGCCTTGTCCTGAGGGTCAGGACATATGCCACAACAGACTCCTTGTGAGACTCACACTCACCTTCCCACTCATCTCAATTTAAATCTAGAGGTCCCTTCACCCTATGTCCATACAGCAACACAAAGGGTGAAAACCCTGTGGATTTCTGGGGAACCATATTTAAAGACCAGTAGGCCATAGCCAAGTTAAGCTATACTGCCCCACATAACACCCATACTTAGTACTGCCCCCACATGATGCAATCCATGGCTAATATTTCTAAATCATCACAAACAATCTTTAAGTTTGAAGAGAACACAAAAAAAAATCAAGAGTTGCCACCAAATCTATCTCACTATAAGAGCATTCAGGATCTTCATCATAAGGCTGACATTGTCTTTCTTCATGTCCTGGGCATACTGGGATATACTATACATGTCCATATTATTGTGAGATTGATATTATCTTCATAAAGTGACCAAATCCTGATAGTTTCCAACAAGTCCCCGAGTGATTTTTTCAACAGCGCTCTTGGAGTCGCATTTCTGGAGTGATATAATCAATCATTTTCGCACATGTATATGTTATCGTGTCTTCATCATCAACCAATATCTCAAAGGAGGGTTTATGAATACATTATGTAAAATTTTTACACCGAGAACATATGAAAATTTCGGATAAAAATCAATTAAATAATCATCGTGTCTTCAAATCAATCAAATCAACAATGAACAAATCCTCAAAAGTGTCATTAATCAACTTATAGTGTCACATATCATCTTAGAACTTTAACTAATTACCAGATTTAGACACTTACACTTTTCACATCCCCATTTCAGCATCATGCAACATCCTCCACTCATAATCTGCACCCTTGCAAAACCCAAAAACCCCCACTGAGAATTCTCTCACCCTTAAATCTCAATTTTGAGCCAATATTGTGAGTGGTCACCAGTAGCCACTTGTGTGTGTAGAGCCATCCTCAGACCCAACTCACTCACAACACCACCTCACAACATCTCTACATGGGGGGTAAAGATTGAAAGAGATGGGAACAAAAGTACATGATACCAGTAAATGAACATGTAAATGAGATGCCATAAAATCTACATGATCACCAAGTAGTATCTTTTAAAAATAAAAATTCACAAATAGCTTAAAATAATAAAATAGTGTTAACAATTAAAAATTTAAAGAACAAATGACAGTGAGAACACAATAAAATGAAAATCACTAAAAAAATAAACACTAAAGAGTCAAGAGTCATAAAGTCACAGAGTCATTTTGAAAAAACTTATTATTCGGCATTATTATTAGAAAGTCCTCCAACATGCTCAAGTCAACAAGCTTTTGTACATGTCCCAGCGTCAAAATAACAACCAAATTACATATTGTCAATAGAAGGATATCATCAAGGAACGGAGGAACATCGGGGTAAATCTATGGGTAAACTGACAGATTTTACTAAATTGTTGGCCCACCTCGGTATAAATCTCCCTTGGTATTTGACCCTTGTTCTTGGGTCTGGTGCCTAAAAAAGAAAGAAGAAGAGAAGAAGAAAGAGGGGGGGAAGGAACCAGAATGACATTCTGATTCATATTGTTAGTTTTGGCTTAGAGGCGTTTGTTATGTTGCTAGTCTCTGGCTCCTGGCTCCAATGGTATGTGCATTGTGTGATTTACGGGGATTACGGCGACATGCACAACTCCACTATGCATAGCGTGCACCTGTATTACTGAAGCTTCATGAAACTCTGATGGTACTGTTTCACAACATTATTATCAAATTAGTATTAGGAAAAAACTGGAAACAGTCCATTTCTCCAACCTGTCCATTAGGGGGATTGATGGCACACCACACCATAAGCTTAATCTTCCTCAAGTTTTTAATTTTTTTTTTTTTAATTTGCTTGCGACAACTTGGACATCGCCAAAAAGAAAATACGTTACTACAGAGAACCTGTATCTATAATACTGGATATCAGTAGATATATTATTATTCAGCAAATAACATGTGCTGAGATAATTTCATATCCAACAATTATAATGTTTAATAAACAAAGACAATAATTCCAAACCCTGGTTATCAAACAATGTAACTAGTTCCAAGTGGAAAGCAGACCCAGCCTCAACCTCTCTGTAAGCAAACAACAGATGGGGCAAATATTTGTCCCACTCCCTCTTAAACTGATCTGCAAATGCCCGTAGCATGGACTTGATTGTAGAGTTTAACCTCTCAACAAGATCATTAGTCTGGGGATGGTAGGGGGTGGTCTTCAGGTGCTTCACCCCACAGGACTTCCACAGACAAGCCAGCAAGTCTGACATAAAATTGGCACCTCTGTCAGGCAGTATTTCCTTTGGGAAACCTACCCTGCTGAAAATCTCTAGCAAAGCAGTTGCCACCTTCTCGGCCTCAATGGAGGACAAAGCCACTGCCTCAGGGTATCGTGTAGCATAAACTACAATCACTAGGATATACTTTTTCCCTGTAGAACTTGGGGTACTCAGAGGACCCACAATATCCATAGTTACCCTCTGAAATGGCTCCTCAATCACAGGCAAAGGCATCAAAGGAGCTCTCATCTTGTCTCCTGCCTTGCCTACCTTTTGGCACTGCTCACAGGTCCTGCAGTACCCTGTTACATCACTGGAAATTCCAGGCCAATAGAAGTTTTGCATTATACGCCTCATTGTGCGTTTTATGCCCATATGACCTGCAAAGGGAATATCATGGGCTATGGCTAGAAGTGCCAGACGGTAAGTTCTAGGCACTACCAACTGCTGTACTCTCTCACCTTCTAGCCCTCCCTCAGGGGTCCACTCTTTGTATAGTAACCCTTTGTCCTGGTATACAGATTCCCCCTTCCCTTGAGAATCAGGTGTCTCCCTAGCTACCTGCCTCAGGCCTTGCAATGTAAGGTCTGAGAGCTGAGCCTGTCTCAAGTCTCTCCTTGTAACCCTTCCCAGCTCCCCTTCCACAGGAAGTCTGTCATCCTTTGACAGCGGTGCCTCACTGTCAGCCCGGGTACTACTACTCACCTCTACCTTTGCAGTTACCCTGTCCAAGGGAACATCAGTACCCACAAGCAGCTGTAGCTCACATTCAGTCTCACTGCTACAGCATAGCTCATTCCCTGAAGTAACCACCTCAGCAGCCCTGGCTGCAAGTATGCACTCTGTCTGGTCTCTCCCAGGCTACCAGACCCACATGCTTGTCTCCTAGCCTCACTGCATGTAACTGCATAAGTACATAGTACTGCCTCATTCAACTCCTTCCCTCTCAGGACATCTGCAGGATGGTAATTCCATACCCCTGTTGTCTCAAGACAACCCACTGTTGGCATTTTGTCTTTTCCACTTACTGGCTCCCTCACCTTTGGTTCCCCACCTTGCCTCCATGGACATCTGTATGCCACATGACCCCACTGGTTGCATTCAAAACATTTAACCCTAGCTCCTGGACGTATACCTGGACTAGTGGCTTCCCCTGCTACTGGCGGATTCTGTTGGGGCAGTCTGTGCTGCCCACCATAGGTTCCTTTTGTCCCAAAAGCAATACTGAGGGTCCCTTTCCTGTGCAGGGTTGCCCTGCTTGCTAGATATAGGTCTCCCTTCTTCCCCAACTTCTCTGAAGTAGCACACTGTATCAGCTGACCAGATCCTCATGTCCTTAGGCAAAGTGCTAAGGGCTTGTTCCCTTACCAAAAGGTCTGCCAGCCCTTCAAAAGTGGTGACCTGACATCCACTCACCCAGCTATGAAAATAAGTGCTCAGTTCAGCAACATATTCACATACATTTTCATCTGCCTTGCGTCTATGCTCACGAAACCTTTTCCTATACATTTCAGGTGTTAGCTTAAAACATTCCAACAAGTGTCTTTTTACAGCAGTATAATCAAAACAGTCAGTGTCATGCATTTTTGCTAAAGAAGTTACAGCTTTACCATGGAGTAACGAGGTCAGGAACCATACCCAGAGCCCTTGGTCATCTTCATATTGTTTACATACCTATTCAAACATATGAATGAAGCTATGAAAATTATCCCCCTCTTTAAACTTTGGAAGAAATTTACTGACCTTTTGTGCTTCTGGGGTCCAGTTACTCCCTTCCCCATTACCTCCATGACTCTGGCGAAGAGTCAGCATTTCCCTCTCATGCCTCCTTTGCTGTTCATTTTCCTCAGCTTGTAGACTCCTCATTTTCTCAGCTGCTTCTAGTTCCATATGCCTGGCCTCCAACTCAAGTCTTTTTAGCTCCAGCTGGATTTTTAAGTCCACTGCAGAAAGGTTGAGCTGTCCATTCTCCGAGGATTTTGTATCTCCACTGTCAGTCTGATTGCCCTCCAGGCTGCTGTTTTCTGATGCAGCTGTAACCAAGGCTGCAATTAGGTTTGCCTTAGTCAGGTTTACATGCACCAGTCCCCTAGCCTGGCACATCCCTGCCAGCTGGCTCCTTGTCAGCTTTTCATACTCCTCTGCTGACATGCTGCCTGCTCACCCTGACTAACACTAAGCTAACAAAAGAAATAAAACAATTGTGATCTGAAAGCTGAGTATACACTGCGTAGCTGTTTTAGAGTACAAACCACTTTCAGAAATCACTGAACATAAGCTACAGGAATTCGCTCTACCCACACCACTACAAGCCAATTAGTGTTTGTGAACTAATCAATATGTGATGTGGATTCCAATACAGCAAATTAATATGTGAAAGGATACCCCAACCACTGCCACCAATATGTGACGCCTGAGCCCTGGCCCAGCAATCAAGGAACTTCAATCCTCACCACTAACACCAGGGAGGTTGTCTCCTAGAAGAGGAAAGGATAACTAATACACACAGTAAAATACAATTTCCCTTAATTGCACACAGAGATCATAGTCAGTCTGCGTCTGGTTGCTCCCTTGCTCACCAGGTCCCCAATAAGACTCCCCACTGGCACAGCTATAGGGTCCAGGTCTCAGCCTAGCTGGGCAAGCTAAAACCTCCAGTACCCTCTCTGTCCAACCAGTGCTTCGTGTCCCTGCCCCAGTAGCTGACACACCACACACACACTTTGAGAAGAGGTTAGACAACCACACAGACCCTCCAGGGAAAAGGCTGGCACAGGTTCTCCAGCTGTGTCCCTATTACCCAGACCATACAGTAGTAATTCCTGCCACCACCCAGCTAATAATTATCAGCTACTAAAAGGCCCTTAAAAGGGTGTTCAATTATTACTGTGCAATATTATAATCCAATGGTAGTATGATTAAACAGTCAAGGCTTAATTTGGAGTGACTTAGACAGTAAAATCTGTAAATATGTAATGTACTTTAGAGGTTAAATTATCTCTACATAAACCAGCCACAGGTAAAGGTTTTAAAATATTTAATAATAAATAATTAAAACACAAGACAAAACTACTACAGTACAATGCTACTCAAGTTCATAGATCACACAGAAACTTAAAACAATATCATAGGAAAGATCTGATTTCAAAGAAAAATACTTAGTCTAACTTTCTTCTAAGTTTATTGCTAAGAGAAATCACAGTGCTACAATCCTACTTGCATACATAAAGCATAAGCAGTGCTGGGTTAGATGTCCCAGATCAAAATGCTTTTTAGTCTCTCACTCAACAATAGTTTTTAAACACTAACCAACAGCTCTCTAAGGCCCTCCCAAATTACATTATTTTGACACTTAGTCTAGAGTTCCCAGGCCACAAATTGCACTATTTAGCAAACTAACACCTGCTCAGGAGACTACAACAATAAAAGGCATTTCACATATACACTCTAGCTGAAACCAGAGCAATAAAGTACCTTCCACATGTAAATTCTGGCCCTTAACTTTAACCTTACAACAATGGGCATGAAACCTGGCTCACTGGAGCCAACTTGTAAAACATCAAAGAGAGTCATAAGATCTTTTCAGCTTCAAAAGACACATTTGAAATGCTTGGCTTGGTTGTCCTTACAGCAGATGGCAATGTTGCAACAATCTTGAAGTTCACATTTTACAGTGTTTTCTTTCATTTAAAAACACAAGCCTGTATTTTGCATGTATTTATACAACTGATAGAATTATGTATCAAATTCTCTTCGACTAGGCTGGCAGCCTTTGCCCATCTTCCTCCAATCTTCACAGACAGGCCATTGTCTCAGTGCAATAATGCCCTCCACAAAAGGTGTTACAAAGAAGAAAGGACCTTGCAGTGGTAGAGTGGCCATCTGCCTGTGGTGTTCGGTTTCACAACACTCCTGGGTAGTCAGTTATTTCCCTGTAACACCCACCCTGTATAGCATTCACATTATTGCCCGCTTGCTTATTTAATAATGTAATCTAGAATTTGTGCATAAATTGTTCTTTCCAGAATTGTTGTCTCTCAGTGTTTTACCTCTAGAATCAGGGGCAAAACAAAAAATAACTATGGAAAAATGGTCCCAAATGAGGGAGACTTTTTAAAGTACTATTAACTTTCTTGGTTAGTTGATAGAAAAAAGGATTTAAATTATCATGTGCCTTCTGAAATTAAAGTGTGCATCAGAATTTTCTTGTCAGCACCATTATTTCTCGAAAAAAATTCAATCTGTGGAATAGAGAAAAAATTTGAACCCAGATTAATATTGTCCAAAAATTAGGGATATTTGAGAGGTATGGCAAGTTAATCTTAGCTACACTGAAATAGAAGGAGAGTTTAGGTAGCTGAAAATCAGTGGTAGTAAGTTCAAACCCTCGCTTCATCTGAATCCAGAAAATAATTAGAAGGATCCACAGAGAGACACAAGTGCAGTTTGCTAAATACAGATAGGTTTGCTGTTAGCTGGAAGAGGGTCAGTGAAGCGTTTGGGTATGTGGAAAAAGTAGCCCAAATTGTCAGTGGAAAATGAAACAGTATAGGTGGTACAGGCAGGACACCTAGCACATTACACAGTTGGGGATAGCAGTATCCAGTAATGCAGTTACCACCTGTCCCTCTTTAAGCAGAACAGTATCTATTTGGGTAGTTGTCTCCTGGGGAAGAACATGAGACACGGCAAACATCCTGAGATTTTGGAACAAAATTATTTCCCAGGTTTCCTCTAATAATTGAATAAAACAATAATTTTGCATATGAAACACCTTAATGTCAGTTGAAATATCATAAATAAGTCAAAATTTTACAAAAGTGGCAATAAAGTGAAGTCCAGTTATTTGCACTGTTTGGAGTTACGGGTTTTCATGCCGTACATTATTACACACTTCCCCAAAAAAATAAATGTCCCACTTTGCACATATAAAAAAGCGGCACCTCTGTAGTGAGTTTGTAACATATTTTAGTACACATAATTTCCACGCAGTTTTCTTTCTGATAAACAGCTAATGGCAACACCCTGTGCTGGGGGTGTGCAACACCAAGTAGGCGTAACAGACAGCAGTCAAACTCACTGTAAGGGCGGTGCTTAGTACTACGCATGGTTAGTAGATAGAGCAGTAAACGGCAAATTTACTGGTATGTAATGCTTTCTCGCATACTTCTCCGCTGTCCCGATTTGTGACTCAAATTTTAGCTTTGTCCCTCTTAATCCCTCATAAAAAGTGATAACTTTTGGAGAAAAAGTGGTGAGTTTCACTTACGATGCCTCACGTTAACACAGTACTAGTATTTTAAAAGTGACCCTGATTATTACTGGATTTCTACCTGACTTTGTTGAGATTTGTTTCTGGTTCGCTGAGAGCCATGCTCGCTCACATATGCCATCCCATGCCAATATACCAAAGCTACACACACATGAGAGAGAAGTCTCGTGACGTTTACAATTACCCGAACTACATACAAATGTACACACCAGTCAGGAACGACTACATCTGCGCGAGTTCTTGTTTATGCTCTTACGCTGCCCCTTGTAGTTGCTGTAAGTAACGTAAAGTAGGTCTTGTTGATAGTATAAACTCAGCAGAAACATTCTGACATAGTTAGCCTGCAGCCTTAAAGGATATAAAGATACAACACATTAAAAATATAAATGGTAAGCAATGTCACAGCGTATTATTATATATTATAAACGCATACATATACATTAACTGTGCAGCAAAAGCCACAGATGCATGTTCATATCGCTCAAATGTCCCTGATTTCCCCTCATAATTCTGATCTTTTTGTTGTAAAATTCTCGATTTTTCTGCCAAATTCTGAGTATAAGAGTCCGTTGACAATGTCATACTTTACAGTTTCATACTTCTGTTCAAAATACGCATCTTAATGTAAAATCTTTTTATGAGAGTAGCATTTAAAAATAATCACTGCGTTTGTGCCTTACTTTGTTCAGAATTACTTAGCAAAGAAGATGAGAGATGTACGTGTGTGCATATATATATATATATTTACACACACGTAAGATATCTTAACCTCGAAAGAAAAGTCGATGCCAAAAAGACATGATGTGGCAATGCATGTAAGCACAACTCCCGTTTTGTTGTGTGACCACTTTTCTGACCCCCGCCTCCACTCCTGTGAAACATAATGAACTAGTAATGCTAACAGTTAACTATGTCATATGACAGACACTCCGTCCACTACCGGAGGAGTACTCACGCTGAGCTACCTCCTGTAAGTTTAGACAGGAATTTTCCTAGACCTTTACTCTGAACCTTGGTATTTTCGTTTTCACAGTTTAAATCCGTATGCGCCATCGTTGTACTGTAGCTGGTTAACGCAGCATAAACAATCCAATTCTGTTGTCAAAGCCGGTTACAGTTTTTAATGTTTATGTTTCAAATACCGCAGATCACCTTTTGACATGACAACCTGTAAATGGTAGCTGTCACTTTTATACTAAGTCCCGCCCACCCTAACTCTAAAATCAATACAATGGACTGAGCCAACCAATGAGAGGGCTGTTCGGTGGTACGTTTCACACAGCTGGAGAGAGAGTGGGAGGAGGAGGTGTGCTTGTCTGAAAGGTTGGCAGTCTGAGTCTTAGGGGGTCAGGCACACGTTGAGCATATGGCACACTAGTAGGTTTTATCATCCGAAGGAGCTAGAGGCTGTCTTCTTTAAAGAGTCTCGGATGTATAGCTAACATTAAATTGCCAGACGAAAAGCACAGTGCTTGATATCCTGTCCTGCCTTTCCCTTCAGCCAGTTATTCTGATGCAGGTTCATCTAGAGTTAAGAACAGGAGTTGTTTTACCAGCTCCTTGCACTAGCAACAAGTCTGTATTTTGAGCCTGCTTTTTGAATGATCCAGGATATATCAGTCAGCATAAGTCCTTACAAAAGCTATCGATTTAAGTTTTTTTATTATTATTTTCGCTGGTTGGATTATAATACAATGCTGAAAACCCTCACCAGAAAGCTGAAAAACCAAAGTTTAAGCGAAATTCCGTCCTTTCAGCTGAAGGTAAGTGATAAAATGTCATAGTAGTACACGACAACACTATTAAACCACAGTCTGTTGAGTTCAATTAATTACTCTCTTGTTATTAGTCTTTACAAATTTTTAATGGTGTTTTGTTAGAAATCAGTTGACATTGTTGTGCCATTGTTTTGCAGCCCAGTGTGGCCACAGTCCTTCCCTTGTCATAAAGTTGGGAACTTTTAGCTTTGCACAGTACATTTTGATTTAACATTCAACCCTCGGGATAAATTCCTAGTTTTATGTTCTGATTTTTAAAGCTCCTGGGTATTACTAGGTAGCCCCCTGTATATTATTTTGGTTTTCTTGTACATGCAACCTTTTAATTAATATAGGTTGATAAAATTTGTAGAATGTAGTCAGAAACTGTGCTGATATAAACCGTATAGTTCATATATCAAAAGTAGCCAACTGGGTGTTTTTTTTTTCATTTGCATAGTTTTGGTACACAGTGGACTAGGACAAGAATAATTAACTCCGTGTGCAGAGTGCAGTTCCATGAGAATTGATAGCAATAGTGTGTTTTGCATTCAGACACACACGTTCACATTATGATCACTCATATGATAAAGATATGTTACATAATAACTTTAGTCAGTGCTGTTATACTGAATGTCATGCAGTCCTTAAGCACATACTGTTTTCCCCAGAGGCGGCGGAAGCTGTTGAAGACTTTGGGGGGGGGGGGGGGCACTTAGTGATCTAAAAAGGGCAATTTTTTTAAACTATTTATTACCACAACATAGGTTCACTTGGAGGAGATTTTAAGCTTAGCCAATTTCCCTTTTGGTGCTTGAATTAACATTTCCTGATTGGTCTTGCCTATCCCATGGCTGATAATTGTATATTAGCCATAGTGAGAATAAATGTGATCATACTATAGATAATTCAAGGGGACCCATGTAAGGGATGCAGCATTTAGGAACAGCCTCTATCCATTAGTGACATGAGGGGCAGTCCTGGAGTACATTTTCTATTTCCCATCCTTAGATTCAAGTTGCATCTGAATATGGACAGGGATGAGCTTTATTTTACTTAAATGGGTAGTCTGTTCTGGAAAAGTGGTAGCCTCTATGATAGATATCCATCTCTCCACAACATTTAGTTTAGATACCTGGACTGAGTATTTCTGATGCCATTTGACTTGTTGATGTTCAGTAGGTCCATCTGTATTAGGTCTGAGGATACCTTGTGTGCCAGACATGTCACCTCTAGGGACTCTGTAGGATACTGTGTATAATAATACATTTTGAGGTGGTCCATGCAAGACCTATTGTTTAGGACTTGCATCCTTTTAGTGAGGTATCTCTGTGGGTATTCCAATTATTGCAATGGTCTGGACAGATACATGCCAAAGTGGGCATTATACATAATGATTGACCTAATGAGGGCTTTGTAAATGGGGACAATAACATCTCTAGATCTAGTCACAATCAATTTGTTTAGAAGCTGTGCAATATAGAAAGACTTTCTTATGACTCTGAGCACATGCTGGTCAAATGTTAGGTCACCGTACACACAAGTTTCCAAATGCCAAACAACTGGGTCATTTCTCAGGGGGCATTGTCAATTTGGCAGTTCCCTGGAGTAGATGACTTCCCAAAGGATATGATAATGTATTTCTTGGAGTTTAGTTTCAATTCATGATTCTGGCACCAGTTATTGTTTGGGACAAACCTTTCTGTATGATGGTTAAGTTATTTGGGGATTCAATAACTGCTCATAGCTTGCAGTCATCTCAGGCATAGTTGGCCAAAGCCCTTTGGTATTTCCTTCTACTTTTGAGATGTATATACCAAACAGAAAAAGTCTCAGCACCGAACTCTGGGGGACTCCATTGGTGACTGGTCTCTTCCCCTATTTTGATCTCCTGCATCCTGTGAGCAAGCATACATGTATGCGTTCTTTGATTCACCTTCCGGATTGTATTAAATTATATTCCTTATATAATACAACACCACTTGTTAGAATGTGTTCTAAATTTGTAGTTTGGAACAGTCTTCTAGTAAGCAATGAAACAAAAATGTATGAACCAGCAATGACAAAACTACCCATTTCAGAAAATTTCAACCATAAAAGGCTACTCAAACATCTGTCATTCCAATCCACCGATGTCAATAAATATCCAAAATCTCTGCAGAAATAGTCATCTAAATAATTCCACATTAAAGGGATCTGTAACTAATGACGAGGTTGCTGCTAGTAAACAACTTTATATTTCATTGTTTCATCTACAAATAAAGTGCCTGTTGCCCTTGAAGAATAAATTGCTTATGCTATATTAAAAAATGATGTTAGTAATTGTGCAATGGGAAATGGGTGGCAAACTGATAATAGAAACATAGTTACTAGGTAACTCCCCCAAAGGAGGACATTCATAGGACTGCAGCATCCACTTCCTTTAAAGTACAACACATCACAGTATCAGCGATCCATCTGCATACTGTGGGAGTAGAACCCACAGCCTTCTGCATCAAAAGCAAGTATACTACCTGTTGTGCTACTAACAATGCAAATGACTTAGCATAAGTATCACTAAACTTCTCTTCCCCTGAAGCTCTTGGCTCCTTGTAAAATCCACTTGACACTCAACTAACTCTCAACTTTGCAGCACAAGAAATCTGGAAAAAGCCAAAATTTATTTGGGGTGGGGGTGGGGGGGGCAAAGGCTCAAAATCAGGGACACATTTCAAATATTGCTTGTATAATCTTAGAAAGTTGCTAAAATAAAGTGTTTTGTGTTGCCATATGTTTCCTGAAAAATAGGAAGACTGAAACTTAAAGGGTTATCATTATTTAGTGAATTCCTTTATCACTGATTTGCCAGAAAACCACAAATTTTAAGAGGAACAGACCAAAAGTATGAGCCAACTATTCTGTGAAAATCTGGACAGTTGAGTGCTATGGACTCAACTCCCTGAATCACAAGTGGTGGTATGGGTAGAGAATTCAGGCTCTTGTCTGAGCCTGAGTAACACTAACTCTCCTACCTTCTTCATCTGTCATGCCTGACTCTAGATGGTCTTCTCTCATAAAATTCATTCACCTCTTTGCTGGATGCCCTTATTTTCTCCTGCCTTCTTCATGTCTATCCCAAGACTTCTTCACCAGATTGTCTTGTGCTTTTCTGCAGATGTGCCTGAACCACCATAATTTGTTCTGTTCGACATTTTCTGCAATTGGAGGTACTTTGGCTTCTGCTCTTATGTCCTCATTTCTTCATCTGTCCCACAGTGTGCATCCTACCACCTGACTCAGGTGCTATCATCTCTGTCATGTCTAGCTTCCACAACTGCTCTGCCTTTACTGCTCAGGTTTCTGTAACATACAGTAGTACTGGTTTCATCACTGTTATGTGCATTATATATAAATGATGCACATGCATTTTATCTTACTTTATGCTTCTGTTGACCAGAATGCCCGATTAAGTGACTTGTTCAGAGTCAAGCAGTAAACAAATGGAAGTTGAGGGGATCGATCCTTGGAGTAGAAGAAGCAACATGTTAACAGCTGTACACATAAGTGTATGCATGTGTACATGCATACCGACACATATTAATGTAAACGCATGTGTTTGTGTGTAAGTTATGCACGTACATACACCAACAGAGCTGTTCTAAAGGAGATTAAGAGAATCAGTCAGTGTAGGAACTACAGGATGAAGCTCATTAGCAGCAGCTCGTAGCCTTGATGTTCTTCTCTAAACTGGTAGTTTCAGTCTGTGAAAGTGGTTATGTTAATAAACATGCCACATTGGTTCAGTTTTGATTTGGTATATCAAAGGTATTGCTTAATAACCTATGTAGTGCCATGAAAAAATGGTAAGCAGTATTACAGTACACACACACACACACACATACACACACACACACACACACACACACACACACACACACACACACACATATATAAGTAAAAAATAGAGCAATGTCATACAAATGTGCAGCTGTAGTGCAGAGATGAACAAGACAGAGCTGAGAGAAGATTTTTTGTTTGGTTTGCCTTTCCCACTGTGTGTTGTTTTGAGACAAAGTCAAGCTAAGCCAATTATGTTCAAGTAAGCATGTTACTGTGCTCATCCATTTAGTACAGTGGCAGACCTGAACCTTAATTTTGACTTGGCTAACCCTTAATGTACAAATGAGAACCAAGGAAAAGTTTGTTATTGTCGAAGTAACTGTTTTGCTTAGCCCACATAGTTATTACAGTACTGGAGTTGTATAGTTCCTGTATAGTTGTGTTACTAATGTCGCCAAAAGGGCATAGATATTTGGAGGATCTGGCCTACTGCACCTACATTTGGGACCCGGGGACCTATTCTAACAGTGGGGAGGTGTATGTGCCCTTATTGGCCACTGTTTGCCTGCCATAAAGCCAGCAGCTCTGGGTCAGCTCTAGGTCGGCTTGCGTCCACTTGCCTAGCTTCAGTTAGCTGGGATAGCTCTTTTGAGCGAAAGCTGAATGTAAAACCAATCAGACGTGAACTAAGAATTGCTACACTGAATGTAGGTCACCTGACAAGATGCAGCTTGCAAGTGGATGACATGATAGTAAGAAGGAGGCTGGACATCTTCTGAAAGTTGTGCAGCAAAGCCACTTTTCTTCGGATCCAGAGTCTACTACTCAGGAGAAGGAAAGGCCAGACATGGTTTGGGAATTGTGGTGAGGGAGTGGCTTCAGAAGGCAGTGAGGGATGTCATCAGAATTAGTAGCAAAGTCATGGGAATCTGACTCCAGCCTAATGATCAGGCATTAATCTCAGCCGGTGCCCCACAGCAGGGTTGGTATAGTGAGGAAAAGAGTGCATTTAGATGGCAGATAAAGCTTGTAAATGTCTTCAGTGTAAAGCAGGGCAACAGGAATTGGTGTTGATAATGGGTGACCTGAATGCAGATATCGGGATAGAGAGAACAGGATATGAGTATTGACTGAGTCCACATGGGTGGAGCAATAGGAATAAAGAAAGAAATAAAGACTTCTGTCTGGCAAATGGCTTGATAGTAGCCAACACGTCTCAGAAGGCAAAACAATCACAAGAGCACATACAGTAGTAACCAACATGCAACTTGGGTAGACTTCCTCCAGGTAAGGAGAGGGCACTGAGATAGAGTCAGTGATTGCAAAACTGGCCCACAGCATAAATCATTGATTACCACCATCAGCTGCTTGCATGGTCCGAGAAAGCTCTAAGGTTAACAGAGACCAGGCTGAAGACCTGGAAATTGACTGGAGAGAAAGTGTAACAGTTCAAGGAATAACTCAGGGGTTTAGCACCTCAAGAAGAAGAGGAAATGGGTGGAGCTGAAGAGGAATGGCAGCACCTCAAAACAGTATGTGTGAGGACTTCAGAACAGATATGTGTTTGAGCTAAGTTAGGAAATAAGGTACATTAGGAAAGCTGGTGGTAGAATGCAGAAATCCAGGAAGTCATCAGAAGAAAGGAGTACAGGACAAAGTAGGAGACAGAAAAGCCAGATCAGGCTAGGAATCAATACTGGTAGGCTAACAAAGAGCCTAAGAAAGGAGTTGTAGTAGCAAAGAACAGAGTATCAGAGACACTGTACCAGCTACAGGAAAGTCAGTCCTTAGATGGTACAGAGAAGCTATATTAGGTTGAAGGGCAAAGACAGAAAGGTAAAGGTAGCCAGACACCCTTCATAAGTGTTGCCAGAATCAATCTGCTCATTAAGTCTACAGGACATCAAAGGCATAATGAAGTCAGGGAAAGCAGTAGGCTCAGATGAGGTCACAGCAGATATGGTAAAGATGCTGGGTGAGATAGGGGAGAAATGGCGGCTGTGAGTACTGTTAGCAGAGTGGCATATCCCAGATGACTGGAGAATAAGCATACTAGTGCCAGTGCTCAAGAACAAAGGGGATGTTCACAACTGTAGGCAATACAGAGGTTTCAACCCCTGTCACATTGCATGAAAGTTCTGGAGAGGGTGACTGATAAATGAATACACAGAGAAGTAGAAAGTAGGAAGGGATATGAGCAACATACCTCTCAACCTGGAAATATCAACAATCTGAACAAAGGCCCATGAAAACTAGGTACAAATTTGATCGCTGATTAACATACAATTTGCATACATAATGATGTAATCCCATCCACTCCAATGGAATTATGAGCCTGGAAATATCAACAATCTGAACAAAGGCCCATGAAAACTAGGTACAAATTTGATCACTGATTAACATACAATTTGCATACATAATTATGTAATCCCATCCACTCCAATGGAATTGTGAGATACCAACTTTCAAACGCAAACTGAAGAACAGGCAACCAAAATATGGTCCCAGACCCTGTAGTAAATGGTAACGATTTTTATTTAAATGTGTAGCAATGGTGTTCACTGGGAAGGGAGATGCTGATGACCATTAGGATTTTGTTTTTGGTGACTTGCAGTATGTGGGTTTTGTGGTAAAAGTAGGGCATTTAATGGTAGGCAATATTCTAATTTTAGCAAAAGAATATTATAGTTTGCTAGGACCTCCAAAAGTCATTCTCCATGGCCTACTGATCAGTGGCATAGCTTGGGTTTGTGCCGCCCCCACCCCCTCACAAAATGATGGTCGAATAAGGTCCCTATACACAGCCGTCCCCCCTGCAGCCATTCCAATGTCCCATTTTTTGGCTGTTTCACCCCATTTATCATAAACACTGTAATGTATGTACTGCTTTACTTCTATGATAATTATTTGGATTTCATTTAAAACTTTTATTTTACATTTTATAACACAAACACTAATAGACATCTGCTAAACAAAGTAATACAGTCACACAATGAAAATAGATTTAGCATTAAAACTTCTCTGTGCTTGAAACTCACATTTATTGAAACAGCATTGAAACCCACATTCAAAGAAAATGCATCTGGCTAGTGGTGGATAAAGATTACCTTTGGGTTGTTTTCAAGTCGTAGGCCCCTTGCACATGAAATATTCTGTATATGTGTTCTTTGATACACCTTTCTGATTGTATTAAATTTCATTCCTTGTATAATACGGCACACTTCTTAGAGAGCATTTTAAATTTATAGTTTTGAACATTTTTCTAGTAAGCAATGAAACAAAATGCATGAACCAGTAATGACAAAAGTGCCCAATTCAGAACATTTCCATCATAAAAGTCTACTCAAACTTCTACAATCCACCAGTATCAGTAAATATACACAGTCTTTGCAGAATTAAATTCATCTAAATAATTCCACATTAAAGAGTTCTGTAAGATCTGTAACTAATGAAGAGGTTGCTGCTAGCAAACAACTTAATATTTCATTTTTTCATCTACAAATAAAGTGCCTGTTGCCCTTGAGGAATAAAGTGCCCATGTTACCATTAAAAAAATAAGCTAGTAATATTGCAATAGGGAATAGATGGCAAACTGACAATATGTTCATAGTTATTAGGTATCTCCACCAAAGATGACATTCTCAGGACTGCAGCATCCACCCCTTTAAAAGTGCAATAAAGTACAGTATCAGCAATCCATAGACATACTGTGAGAGTAGAACCCACAGCCTTCTGCAGCAAAAACAAGCTTTCTACCTGTTGTGCTACTAACAGCAGAACCAGATTTGGCATAAGCAGCACTAAACTTCTCACCCCCTAAAGAACTATGCAGCACAAGAAATCTGGAAAAGGCCAAAATTTATTGGGGGGGGGCAAAGACCCAAAACCAGGGATACATTTTAAACATTACGTGTATAATCTTTAAAAAGTTGCTAGAATAAAATGTTTTGTGTTACCATGCATTTCCTGAAAGATAGGAAGACTGAAACCTAAACTGCTATCATTATTTAATGAATTCACTTCTGACTGATTTGCCAGAAATTCACAACTTTTAAGAGGAACAAACCAAAAGTATGAGCCAAACATTCTAGACATTCTGTAAAATTTTGGACAGTTGAGAACCATGGTTAACTCCTTGAATCACAAGTGGTGGTATGGGTGGAGAATTCAGGCTCTTAATCCTTGTACCTAAGGTACAGGGTTTGAGTTTAAGTAACTCTAACCAGCAGTTGTACCTAAATGGGGCATTTACACACACCCAGTAAAGGATTGCTTGCACAGTTTCTCCTGCCGTTTCTCAAAAGTAATGCCCGCACAAGATTCTCCTGCTGTTTCTCTAAAATGTAATCAGGTTTATGATTTTTACCTGGAGGAGGAGCTGGGGGAAGAAAGATGTGCTATGCACTGCCTGAACAGCAGACCGGTCTGCAGAAGCTGACATCATTGTGTACACCCTACCAATGACATCAGGAGAAAAAAAAACATAAAAAAAACCTGGGAAATTTGGAAATTAAATGGGCCACTTGGGAATTCATGGCACCCCAATATTTTCCCTCAAAACTGGTATTTACCATGAAATTCAGTACGGTTGAGAGGTATGGATGGGGTTTGAATCCTTCCACCTTTATTTACCTACTCTGTGTGACCTAATGTAGTCATTTAACCAGGGATTATGTTAGATAACTGAGTTTTTGGAAGCCCGAACTTAATATGGTCGAGATCATATGTTCTTTTTTCCAAAAACTCAAAACATTTGCGTGGAGGTAGGGGTACAGTGGGTATTGGGGAATTTACCCTTTTCCTCAAAGTAGTGCAATCCCTGAGTTTGTGTATATATGAGGTGCAGGGGCTTGCCCCCCCCCCCTTGCTAAAACCTAGATTTTTGTTGTTTTGTTTTTGTGAAAGTTGAACATGTGGTCTGGACCATAAGAAGTTCAAGTTTCCCAAAACTCTGTCTTCTGATATAAACCATTATGCTACCTCACTGTTTTTGCCATAGCTCTCAACAAATCAGGAAAAATCTCAACAAAAGTCAGGGACACATCTAAAACTATTTAGGGGTAATCACAATCAGAGATACTTAAAATATAAGTACTGTTAAGTTGAGACCCTGACAAAATAGGAGAATATGAATTAATACACATTTTTATGAAGTTAAAGGAATACATAAATCTTATTATTGTTGTGATTTATTAAATGCAATTCATCACCTTTCCTCCAAAAATAGGAGGGATTAAGCGGGTCAGAAGCCCCAAATTTAGATGCTCCCTTGTAGAAGAAATTCTATTCCACTCTTTATAAGTCCAGGTGCCTGGTAACCTTGTAAGGGTCGGGAGTAGTGCAGTGACTGCTAATGTATCTGTTAAGCCATTCTTGTATTTGTTGTGATTGCAGTCTATACTCATCCAGTGCAAGTCATTCATAACTCCCATTTCTAACAAGTTTTCTTGGATACCACTGAGTGTATCCAGTTTTCAGTGATGCTGTACGTGCGTACCTACCGACGCAGATGTGAGTGTGCCATGGGTGTTTACCCTTTTCCTCAATGTAATGTGATCTTGGAGTTGGTATATTTAAATTGAAGGGGGTGTGCAGCCCACTTCAAAAACGTAAAAGAAATACATTACGGTACCAGACTGTTGTACAGTGGGCGTGATCTAGGTGGGCCTAGCTACTGCACACCCGGTAGGGTGTGCACATACAGCAGTTTTCCTGGCAGTCATTTTGTGTACATGCAAAAATATGACATTAACACTCATACAGTCTAATCTTTCCAGTTTGAAGTATGAAGATGTTAATCAGTAAGTAATGCCATAGGAGTAATAGACACCTCATATTCATTTGAATATTCATGCAAATATAAATCTTCTTGCACTGTAAACACCCGCCCTGGATGACACAACTATTTTAAAAATTGTTCTCAGTTTGGCATATTTGCCTCCAGTGCTTGAGTACAGTAGAGAGATACAGAAGTGTCATATTGCACATCCAAAGCAAACCATTACCAACATTCAGTTTAATTTTCTTGGCTTATACCACAGTCCATGAGGCACCCAGTGGGAGGGGGGATACATTTGCTAAGCTTCTCTTAGCACTTATAAAGCTGTAGTCTCCCACTAGCAACAAGTACCGACTACTACACTGAACAGGAGTGAAAAGTTAAAGCGGTGTTAAAAGCTGTTAGACACTTGTACATGACAGGCAGCAAACAATGTGGCAGAGGGAAAAGTGGCTAAGGGCTTGTAAAGCCCATCAAGCTTCTCTGAGGGACACTTGGCTTCCTCCCCCATTCTGTGTCCTAGCCCTAAGTGTTTTACGGATTTCAAAGCTGTATAAAACTTCCCACTCCTGCACTTTTGTTGCCTCCAGCTGGTAGTACAGCGGGCAGCTTATAAAGTTCCATGCACAGTACAAAAAGTTATGATCAAGTGTCTGGAATCATAACTTTCTTGTTATATGTTTTCGACAGGGCTGTCAAGGATTCACCTGTGGACCTTCGTTTCACTATGCCACCCGATTTCCTTCACATCCATGTAGGGACCACAGAATTAATATGATTATGGTGAGTCCTATCATTAGCTTCTGTGTAGCGCATGTATGACCAGGATTAAGGTCTCACTTTGGGGGGAAACACAACCTTTTTAAGCACCTATTCCAGGTAAGGATGGTGCTTAACAAAATTTTAACTGTGGCACTAGGAGATAATAGACAGTGCGGCCCAGCATGGAATAGTAGCAGGAAACAAAAACAGCATTAAAAATCTGCAGTACAACTCTCTCTCTCTCTCTCTTACACACACACACAGGATTTACAACATAATGTGTAAGCTAAAGACATACGGATACTAACATTTGTCATTACATGTCCAGAGCATTCCCAACATTCGGCTTAAATTACTCAATATGTACTGTAGCGTGCAGGACATCACGTGGGAAAAAAGATAACTTTGTTGCACCCCTCCCTGAAGTTTAAAGCCCTTCCATTGTCTGAGAGACCCTTTGTTTCTGTCTGATAATGTGTGGTTGTTGTTTTACTGTTTTTGAAGCAGTAAAACACATCCTGCTCTTACATTGTTTCCTGTAGCAGATGAAGGTCCATGAGGTACACAATATTATGACCAAGTTTTTCAGATCCTAACTACATATTATGTTTTCTCCACTTGGATTGCAAGATGTACCACTCCAAATTTGCTTTGCTCCTCTGTCAAAGTGAATTTTTGGACAGCAGTTTCTCAAATACATATTAAATTGGTTGCACTATGATCCGAGACCAAGTCAATCCCCTGTTTAAAAGAAGCAGAAATTCCAGTATCAGATGCATTCTTAATTTTCAGAATGCCTATTTCCTGTTGTGGAGTATCGAGGAATGGTAAACTGTAGACTTATTAATTCATGCTTTATCATCTGTAAATTTTCAAGATAGCTGGAAAGAATGTGATTGCTTACACTGGCATAAACTATATCATCAAAAGGCCGTCCACAAAAAGTGGGACAATTTTGGGGCTTACAGATAAGTGTAAAACCTGGGTCTGTATCAGTCCGTCAAACACCAAATGTTCGAACTGTGAAGTTCGAACACTGATTATCACAAAGCCGCGGAACACCAAATTCTTTCCCAGGGAGAGAATTCGGTGGGCCATTTCTGTGGCTTTGCGATTATCAGGACTGTGGTGGGAAGTTACAGGTCGGGTTCTGGTAAGTGTGCAATTGTGTGGACGTTAGGGTTAGGATGTGGGTTAGGTAAGTTAGGGTTAGGGCATGGGTGAGGTGGGTGTGCGATAGTGACAGACTTTAGGGTTAGGGTGGGATAGGTAAGTTAGGGTTAGGGCACGGGTCAGGTGAGTGTGCAATAGTGACGGACCTTAGGGTTAGGGTTTGGGTTAAGGTAAGTGGATAGATAGTAGTGTATGTACAGTTTAGTGTAGGGTTAGATGTAGGAGTTTAAGAGTTTGTGTGTGGATTGCTGTTTTTTTGATGTGCTTGTGTTGTGTTTGTGTTTCTTGGAACAGAGATTTTTTTTTCCCCTGGGAAAAAAAATCACTGTTCTAAGACTTCGATGTTTTTGTACTTTGTGGTTAGAAGTTCGAACATATGGTATTCGAACTTCAGCTGTTTCGGTGAACTGATATAGACCCTAAAACCTCATATGGGTTTCTATAAACTAAATGCTGCCATAATTTCATAGAACTGAACAGTGTGTTTTTTATATTGCTTTGTTCGTAAAATTCGATATGTTGTTGCTAATTAAGTTCATTTGCTGCACACTGGGGCAAAATAACAATTTTGCTCATTGCCCTAAGTTTGAAAATAATAACCGTTATCAAGGGGACATTTAAGACATAACCTATTTTCTATCTTATTGTTGACAAACACGCTACCAAAGCATTAAATGAATAGGTTAGGAGAACTGTACACTTTCTTTTTCTATAACAGCATCTGTGTTTCTCTCTGTTTCATGAGGATTACACTGTTGTGTGCTTTTGCTTTTAAACATACCTATCCACTGTCCCTGATCTCGCCGGCCTCCCAGATTTTGCCTCAAATATTTGCCCTGTCCTTCGTAAACTTTTTGTTTTCTGGTAAATCACCGAGGATTACAGTCGGTGAGTAATGTCAGCCATTAAAGTCTCTTACTTCTTATTTTTTCAAAAAAATGCATGAATGCAAAAACTGTCCCTCTGTTAACTTTCTAAGTGAAAGAAAGTTGTTGTTGTGTCTTTCGGCTTTTCCCGGTTAGGGGCCGCCACAGTGGAACTCCGGTCCGCTAATGATTGGCAGTAGATTTTTTTTTTTTTTTTTTACGTGCCGAGTTGCCAGCCCTGACGCACAACCTTCAACGAAGGTACACCCATTCACGCATGTCCCCACGCAGAAGACGCTCTAGCTGAGAATCAAACCGGACAGTGTCTTACTGTGAGGCGACAACGCTACCGCAGCACCACCACCGCCGCAGTTCTAAGTGAAAGAAAGTATTGTTTAAAAGTCGTCCTTAATTTTAGGCCTTTATTCTCCCCCCCCATTATGTTTTGCTTTCTCCAGAACTCTTAAGTAAAGAAGGTCAGAGTTATGCTTTCAAAGAAAACATTAACCTGATAATATAAAATCCAGAATAAAGAGTTGGCAATTTTGTTTGTTTTCTTACAGTTCAACACGGACTGACAGCAAGTCTGGCCTATCTAACCTCCTCACAACTCATCCAAGTTATTTACAATTGCTTAATTTTCACAGACTTCATACATAGCTCAAAAGTAATGGTACTGTAGCTATTCAACCTCTGAATAAAGTTATTGAGTTTGCCACAAATCGGTCCAGGATTTAACCAGCAAAACATTCTGCAGAAATGTAACACACACACACACACACACACACACACACACACACACACACACACACACACACACACACACACACACACACCAGTTAAGTAATGCCTGCAGCTGTGATGAAAATCAGCTAAGTAAAAGTTAACCACAGTTTCTCCTGCCGTTTCTCAAAAGTAATGCCTGCACAAGTTTCTTCTGCCATTTCTCTAAAATGTAATCACACACACAAATGCCAAATGTAACAGAGTACACTGATGTCTGCATCCGTTAAGTAAAAGTAACACAATTGCAGACCTCGCACACATATATTCTAGCACATATAAGTTAAAGTTTACAATTTTTACCTGGAGGAGAAGCCGGGGGAAGAAAAATGTGCTGTGTACTGCCTGAACAGCAGACTGGACTGCAGAATCTGATGTCATTGTGCATGTCCTGCCAATGATGTCAAGAGTAAAAAAAAAAACTTGGAAAAAACCCCAGGAAATTCAGAAATTAAAGGGGCCACTCGGGAATTCGTGGCACCCCAATATTTTGCCCTCAAAACCGATATTTACCGAGGAATTCAGTACAGTTGAGAGGTATGACGAGCAGTTTGGATTCACATCAGGACGCAGCACAACTGACTCAATGTTTACATCGAGACAGATAATTGAGAAGAACCTTACAATGAAGAAAGAGTCCAACTGTGCATTCCTATATTGGAGAGGGCAAATGACAAGGTTCCAAGAAAACTGATTTGGGCAGTTCTGTTGTGGCTCAAATTCCCAGAAGCATTTGTAGAATTAGTGCAGGCTATATACAAGGACACAATGACTCAAGTATGAACAGTGTTTGGTATCTTGGAGGGGTTCCCAGTGGGAGTGGGTGTGCACCAGGGTTCAGCTCTGAGCCCACTGCTGCTCATACTGGTGATGGACTGCATTAGCAAACAGGTTGGAGGGGACAGATCAGCAAAGCTGCTGTATGCAGATGATGTGGCCATACAGGTAGACTCTGAAGAAGAACTTCAGCAAAATAGGAGATTGGAGTGCAAAACTGAAGGCACGTGGGATGAAACTGGGTATGAATAAGACAGCTGTAATGACAGTAAATGGGGGAACTCAGAAGAAGCTGAGAATTGAGATAGCAAGGAAATAGTGGAACAGGATAACAGCTTCATGTATCTGGGAGGGGTGGTTGAGGGAAGGAAAGTCTTAATGAGGCAGTCAAAGCTAGAATCAGAAGAGCTGCAGGCAAGGTGGTTGAGGGAAGGAAAGTCTTAATGAGGCGGTCAAAGCTAGAATCAGAAGAGCTGCAGGCAAATGGCACAGAGTGACAGAAGAATGCCAAAGAAGTTGAAAAGTAAAGTGTACAAAACAGTGGTGTGACCTATAGAGTCCTGTATGTTACAGAAACCTGGGCAGTAAAGAAAGAGCAGTTGAGGAAGCTAGAGTTGATTGAGATGAAGTACCTGAGACAGGTGGTAGGATGTACACTGTGGGACAGACAAAGAAATGAGGACATAAGAGCAGAAGCCAAAGTAGCTCCAGCTGCAGAAAAGGTCAAATGGAACAGATTACGGTATTTCAAGCACATGTGAAGAAAAGCAGAAGACAATCTTGTGAAGAAGATTTGGGAAGGACAGGAAGAAGGCAAGGAGAAAACGGGGGCATCCAGCAAAGAGATGGGTGGACTGTGTGAGAGAAGACCTGCGATAGTCAGACATGAGTGTTAAAGAAGGTAGGAGAGGGGCGTTGACTAGAGAGAGATGGTGACAGTTGATGCAACACCCCGACTCCATGTAGAATATGGGGAAAAGGGAGGGATTGATGATGATGACCTGTCCTAATTACAATGATTTATACGCACCATTGTGCCCGTTAATTATTAAGCCTTTTTTTAATTGCCAAAAGTTGGTTTGTGTTGCATGTAGTGGTTTGTATAATCAACTATATTTCTAGTTTCAAATGTAGTAGTACAGCTGTACTGGTTAGGCCGATTGACTTGACCAAAATGGAGAGGGGAGGACAGGGCCCAACTGCGTAAGGAGAGTCTGCAGCGTCTAAACATGTGAACACTCTACAAGGGAAATACCAATATGATTTAGATACCCATGCACACCAGGTTCCAAGGATCAATGAGTGGTGATGACATATGAAAGAAAGTGTCTTGACAACAGCCATAATGAAAGCAGTTCAAGACTGTCTTAACCATTGTTCCACAGAGAGGATGATGTGGGTCCTGGGCCACATGGTAAAATGGAAGTGGTATAGTGGTTGTTCAGGGACTTCAAGGATACTTTCACAGAAGGTAGTTTGAGCAGGATGTGAATAAGGGAGAGAGTTACATAGGAGTTAACCACAACACTTCGGTAGACTTGGAAGAACACATATTTTTCTTTTTTCAGTAGTTTGTATGAAATTAGTATTGCCTGCCTCCAAAATACTAGTTTTTGTTTGACAGGTTTTCCATGCAAATGTTTCCATGTAAAATATTACATTTGTGGCGGTAGACTTGGAAGAACACATATTTTTCTTTTTTCAGTAGTTTGTATGAAATTAGTATTGCCTGCCTCCAAAATACTAGTTTTTGTTTGACAGGTTTTCCACGCAAATGTTTCCATGTAAAATATTACATTTGTGGCAAATTTATTCAAAGTGTTTATTATGTTTTGCATTTCCCTTCTTTTCTACTGGTTTGTTTTCTCAATTTTTTATAATGTGACCAGAATGGACCCCATTCTTTAGTCTAAGCCTATGTAAGATATATGAATTCTGTACTGTTTCCTCCTGGTGTTTGCCTGGAGTGCTGTACTCACCAGCTAAGAAGTACACAGGAGTGTAGCAGGTGATGAGGGAAGTACAATAGGCAAACATCTAGGAGACCCTCAAACTTCACTCCCACATAGATAAAACCAGAAAGAAAAGCAATTCCTTTGCATTCTGGGCTAGAATAAATTCTCCCTTCCTTTCAAAAATAGCCAGAGCACAGAGTATTGTTTCCCATCTCAATATGGCCTTGTTGCCCAGCTCAAGTATGGTCTACCCATCACACTAGCAGCCTCCTGCAGGAACTTATCAGTAAACAAGCGATCACAAATAAATTTGGGTGCTTGATCACCCGCTCTCCATCTCAGGAACACTACCGCCACTTTTTTAGTAAAGTCGAATGGTTACCAGTAAAACAAATTGCTGACCTCCTTCTTGGGCCACTTCTCTTCAAATTATTCCTGTCAGAATCATACTCTCAACAGGCAGCAAAGCTTTCAACTAAAACTACCACCCGTAGCCTGCAAAGTCACTCCCAAACTACTGCAATTTTACTCCCCTCCCCTCTCCCCAAAAAAGTTACAGTGCACTAACCATGCAGTCTCAGTTCTGGTCCCCAAACTTTGCTCTCCTACATCCTCTAAAAGACATTCCTAGCTAAGAAAATTCATACCAAAATTAAAAACGCATGTCCTGCAGCAAGCACAGTGTGCTTTGTGACAGGCCATATTACCTAATGACGACTTTCTCTCCTACTCTTCTTCGACCTGTATTTGTCATGTCCTTTGTCCGGGGCATGCAACTACTGGTATGTAAATATAACATGTTCTTCTATATCACTGTTGCAGTATTTCTTAAAGAAGGGATGCCCCATCCCAGGCAGCTCATTGCTCAGCCAGTATGGAAAAGTTTGAAAAGGATCTTGTTTATGCCTTTACATTTGTGCTCCTTGCACAGAACATAGGGTTATAAAAGGGACATATGGATGCAACTACCAAGAACTTCTTTTGCCGCCGGTTTGAATGCCATTGTTGCCAGTTGGTTTGAATGTTTTGTTGCTGTTCTGACTTTTTAGAACACCAGATAAGTGCCCCATTGAGGTTATTTTTTCTTTTTTCTTTTTAAAAGTTTACTTTCTTGGTCTTGTATTTTTTATCACTGCCTAGAGTTCGTGTCATCCAAGAGGGGAAAATGTCAGTGTGGGAGGCAGATTCCCATAAGGATAGTCGCAAACAGTGTCTTTTTTTTGTTTGGGCCCTTTCTACAGCCATACCTCTTGTAGTATCTGTAAGGGATTTGTGCCTAAGATACTCTGAAGCCATTTGTCTTCCCTGGCCATTTATCTTGAAAACCAGTGGCTTAGGCAGTTAGCCCAGGGTACCATGGTGGAATACTTTAACTCGGAGATACTTCCGCTTGGTAAGAAGAAGGCCAAGAAGTCTCAGACAGATTCTTTCGCTGTCCAACGTCCACTGGACGGTCTTCTAGAAGCAGGTCATTTGGTGTTTACATTGCATTCCTCTGCTGCAACTCCGCCAGAGGCCAGCATGGATCTGTCTTTTCGCACGTCCTCTGAGACTCTGCATGCATCTGCTCCAGATGTCGTGGGTGAACTGCGGTTCATTATCTTGGAGGGTCCTAGAGTGATTCCACAGATATTGGTCAGGGAGGAAGTTCCAGGTTCTCGTCTTGAATCTCGCCAAGGGTCAGAACCTCAGTTATTTGTTAGTGCTGATGTCCATTCTAAGAAAATATAAAAACTGAAGCATGTTTCACGTTGTCCTATGGATCCCCAAAGTGAATGGCAAGAGTTTACTCAAGGCTTGTTATCTGCCTTAATGGCCCTAAAGCCTTCTCAAGGGGTTTCAGTACCCACTCATCCTTGGACCTCTACCCCTTGTAAATGGTTTAGGGAACCAGATTCCTCAGATGAAGATTCCCTGTCATGTGAGGGGTCTTTGTCCTGTTCTTCACAGATGCCTTCCCCTTTGGCTTATGGTTCTGATGCAGAGGAGTCTGTTAACCCTGAGTCTCCTTTCGAGGAATTTTCCTTTGGCAGCACAAATGCTAGGATGCAGGAATTATTTTAAGTGGGATTCTTCTCAAGTGTCTGATATTCAGAGAAGATGTTATGAATTGCTTTAGGTGGATACTCCTAAACAATGGGCAGTTCCTCCTGTGTTGGCTGCCTTGTTAGATACTTTCATTGCTGCTTCCAAGTGTCCTGATTCTCAGTCTCCAGCTCCTAAGAATCCTGGTAGGTTCTACAAGGTTCATTAGCATTGTCTATTTTTATTTAAATTTTCTTCTGCTGATCTTGCTGTAGTGTCAGTTTCTTCTGACAAGCCTTCTAAATGTTTGCCTCTTCCAAATTTTAACTGGGAGAAGTGAGAAGTTGCCTGAAGTAACAGGTCATCTAGATAAGGAAAATATGAATGCCATGGAGTCTGCATAAGGCAATCACAGGAGCTAGGCATTTTGTGAATACCTTTGGGGCAGTAGGAGGCCAAAGGGCAAAGCAGAGTACTGAAAATAAGTGGTAGACACAGGAACATGTAAAAACTTCCCATAGAGAGGGTGAATAGAGGTATAAAGGTAAGCACCTTTCATATCCAAGGACAACAGAAAAACCTGGGGTAATAAAAGAGGAAACAGAGTTTGAAGAGTAAGCATCTTGAAAGAAGGGATCTTGAGAAAGGTGTTGAGCCAAGAGAGATCCAAAACAGGTCTCCAAGTGCTCTCCTTTTGAGGAACCAGGAACATCCTGGAATAAAAACCCAGTCCCACTTGGGGAGGGGGACAAGTTGTATGGTCTCTTGGATCAAAAGGGAACTCTAGAACCTCCAGGAAATTAGGAAGTTGCTCTAGAGGAGGTTGAGAAATCCCAGAAAAAGGAAGGAGAGATTTCCATACCATGAAGTAACCCTGACAGATGATGGGAAAAAAAACAAGAGTCTGAAGTGATAAGACACCAGTTTGAAAGACAAAGGGAAATCCAAAGGGAAAAAGGGACCTGGTCTAAAGGTGGGGGAGGATGAATTGTCAAAGAGAAGCTGGGTTATCAGATAAGGGAAGCTTCTGGGCCACAGAAATCTGAGGAGCCTTAGCAGAGAAAAACCTGCATCCCTGTCCTCCTTGCTTTTAGAGTTCACCATCTCTCTTCTTTAAGTCTGGGGTTTACTATCAACTTCCAAAAGTCCATCTTGACTCCCTCTCAGGATCATGTGTATCTGGGTTGCAGGATTCAGTTGGCCTCTCTTCCATCTCCAAAGGTATTGTCATTGATAGTCTTCTTTCAGCCTTTTCTTCCCCTGACTTTCATGCCAGCCGGGGAGTTTCTTCAGACCCTGGGATTCATGGCCTCTTCTATTCCGATGCTTCTTCTTGCCAGACTGCATATGTGGAACCTTCAGTGGTACCTTAAGTCAGTTTTGCTGTAGCATAGTCACCCTCTGACTTTCAGTGCACCTCTCCTTCCCTGTCTCAATAAGGAGTTTGAGTGGTGGATTTGACCATTTGCTATCAACCCAGGCCAGCCCCTTTCAGCCTTCAGTCCCTTCTCAAGAGCTGTTCACCGATGTCTCAGACATGGGGGTGGGGGGCATCTCTTGGTCACCTGAAAGTTCAGAGTCTTTGGCCTCCCCATCAAAAATCAGACCATATCAACATCAAAGAGATAAGAGCTCTGATTCTGGCCCTTCAGGGTTTTCACCCCATGTTCTCTCCAGGCCCCCTGAAGGTGTAAACATACAACACTACAGTGATATGGTATGTCAACAAGCAGGGGGTCACAAAATCTTACCTCTTCTGCAGGATGGAGGTTAAGGCTTGGGAAGAGGCTCTCAGTTATCTGTTAACTCTTCAGGCAGTATACATTCCTTCAGAGCACAGTTTTGTGACAGACTCTTTGAGCAGATCCAAAACACAGGCTTATGAATGGATGCTTCACAGAGACATGTTTATGGACATTGTCCATTGGTAGGGTATTCCTCAGGTATATAATTTTGCCTCCCCTCTGTACAGGCAGCTTCCTCTTCTGTTCCAGAGTGCCATGCCATCTAGCCTAGAAAGCAGACACCCTATCCTTTCCATGGAAGGAGAGGTTCTTTATGCTTTCCCTCTTCTTCCTCTTTTTCCAAGAGTCCTGCAGAAGATTCTGCTGGACTCCCCAAAAATTTTACTAGCGACTCCCTTTTGGCCCAGACAATGCTGGTTCCTCCTCTTAATACATCTGGCCAGGGGCAATCATCACAAGTTACCTCACCGTTTGGATCTCCTCACACAGGACAAGGGGTTTCTCATACATCCTCACTTGTCCACTCTGCAACTGACACGGTGGGTAATAGGGTTTTGATCTCTTTCAGGCACCTCTTTTCTTAGGACATGCTCAGGATTTTACAGGAGGCAAGGAAACCGGGTCTATATCAGTTCATCGAAATGACTGAAGTTCGAACACCATATGTTCGAATTTCTAACCACGAAGTACAAAAACATCGAAGTCTTAGAACAGCGATTTTTTTTCCCCCCAGGGAAAAAAATCGCTGTTCCAAGAAAAACACACACAACACAAACACACCAAAAAAACAGCAATCCACACACAAACACTTAAAATCCTACATCTAACCCTACACTAAACTGTACATACATTACTATCTATCCATTTACCTTAACCCAAACCCTAACCCTAAGGTCCGTAACTATCGCATACTCACCTGACCTGTGCCCTAACCCTAACTCACCTATCCTGCCCTAACTCTAAAGTCTGTCACTATCGCACACCCACCTCACCTGTGCCCTAACCCTAACTCACTTAACCCGCGCCCTAACGTCCACACAATCGCGCACTTACCTGAACCCGACCCGTAACTTCCCACTACAGTCCTGATAATTGTAAAGCCACAGAAATGGCCCACCAAATTCTTTCCCTGGAAAAGAATTCAGTGTTTCGCGGCTTCGCGATAATCAGTGTTCAAACTTCACAGTTCGAACATCTGGTGCTCGATCGTCAGCCATTTCGATGGACTGATATAGACCCAAGGAAACCCTCAATCAGAATATGTTATATGTCCAAATGGAAAAGATTTTCTGTCTGGTGCCATGTTCATAACCAGGACCCTTTTTCAGTGGGGGTCCTTCAGATCCTCTCATTTGTGTGAGGTGCTCCAGTCTGGCTTGGCCTGTTCTTCTGTGAAGGTCCATTTGTCAGACATTTCTGCTTGTCTGGCCTTGACTCCTCCTTTGACTTCCCTCGTTTTGACGTCAAACAATTTCTTAAAGGTATCCTGCATATTAGGCATCCAAGAAAACATATTCTTCTTCCTTGGGACCTTAATTTTGTTTTGGAAAAGTTGACTCGGGTTCCTTTTGAGTCTACAAATTTTGCTACTTGAAACATTGTACCTGGAAGACTGTTTTTGTTGCTGGCTCTTAGTTCTCATCAGAGGGTTTATGAGCTCCAGGTCCTTATGGCCATTCCTCCTTTTTTTTTTTTTTTTTTCTCAGGGACATGGTATCCTTCATACTAATCCTTATTTTATGCCCAAGGCGGTCAATAAGTCGTCCTTAAATCAGTCGGTCCAACTCCTTTTCTTTGTCTCCTTTTCTCAATCAGCTCCTGAGAGGGTTCTACATACCTTGGATTTGCACAGACAGCTCAGGTGCTATTTGTATAAAACTAAGACTATTTGTCTTATCAGATTTTTGTTGCCTTTCTTCCCAGGTCCTTGGGTTTGGCTGTTTGTAAACAAACCATCTCCTCCTGGATATCTAAGGCCATTTCTTTTTGTTTTTCTTTTCATGGCATGTGTCTGTCTGCTTCTGTTAGAGCTCATTCTACTAAGGCTGTTGCCGCTTCTGGTGCCTTCTTCAATTAGTTTGACACCAGTTCCATCCTTGAAGCTGCTACTTGGTCTTAAGTGCATACCTTTACTAAGCATTATAAACTGGATATGATTTCTGGGGTCAGAGCAGGTTTTTCTGAAACCATCTGTGTGTGTTTGTTGAGGGCTCTTCTCAACATTTCACCTCCCATTCTGTTTTTTGAGCTTTTTTACGGAATACTGCAACAGTTGTGTAAAATCTTAACAGTAGATGTCCTTCTCTTCACTGTTGCAGTATTTCCTACCTCCTGCCAACCCGCTCGTCTTTATTCTGCATTTTTTCTTCTGGATGTGCATGGACTCGTTTGTCCTATGACGATTGTTCTCTTCTGGGATAATTCACTTCTGGGTAGTTGCGTCTATACATACATTTTTATGCCATACATTCTGTGTGAGAAGCGTAAATGTGATGTACATCACAAACAAGATCCTTTTCAAGCTTTTCCATACAGACCGAGCAATGGGCTGCACAGGATGGGACATCCCTTCTTTAAGGAATACTGCAATAGTGAAGAGAAGGACATCTACAGTTATGGTAAGATTTTACACAACTGTACCTTCTCTCTGCTTATTTGTAGTGAATGTATAACTTAACCTTTCACTTTTATGATCTGTATGTTTCACAGTTGTCAAGTTTGCTTCATAAATATGTAACCACATGCCTGTTTAACTTTTGCTTTATGAAAGTTCTCTTTACTATTACTTATTTCTGTATTGGCTTGTGAATGTTTTTACCCAGGCTATGCCATTAAATTGGTTCTTGAAGATCAGTTCACTATCTTGGTAAATGTTCTTAAATAAATATAACAACTGTCCCCTTCTTTTCATTTGAAGTTACCCTTGGTAATGTTTTTTTCTTCTTCAGTTTTATACTAAAGTTTGTTCTGGCCAACTAAGCCTTTTAATAATGATCCTGTCTTGTCTTGAACAGTTGCTGTTTTCTGGATTTGCCTGTATGCTGTACCCTTTTGGAGAATTTCTGCAGAGTTTTCCGTTTCCTGTTGTTGGTAACTCTTCCTTTACAGCCTAGCATCTGACAGACTTTTCCTGCTTCTTTGTACTGTTTGAGTGTCTTGCAGTAGTGGATATAAGTTTTATTTACAGTGACTCATGATTGCCGCGTTCGTGATGTTTTTTTTCATAATCTCTGACTGTTCCACTCTTCCTGGAATAGGTTAATCAAGTTTGTGTACAACTCCCTCGTAGCTTTTTGTGGTATTACTAATAAAAACGTGTGTGTGTGTGTGTGGGGGGGGGGGGGGTTAAGCTAGTACACTTCACTGAAGCATCTTGCTGGTAAGTACTTTCACTATTAAAAAATGTATGTCTTATCAGCACTTCTTTATTTTGGTATAGAAGACTTTGCTATTTGGTCACTTTTCTTCCTTTCAGTTTACTGTTGGGATCATCAGCTTGTTTGTAAATCTGTTACGTGGCAAAACACTTGATTACATGCTGTAGGTATCCATTCTGTGAATTTTGTGCAATTTGCTGGCCTAAATATCCTTTGTGAAGTGACTTTGTCTTGCATTATGCAGACATTTGCTTTCAGTCCCACTGCAGTGATTCTGTAATTTCTTTTTTCGATACTGTGAGTCTAGCTAACCTGGTATTGTAGTTGTCATTTTCCATTCTTTTGACATATTTGTGAAGGCAAAGTACATTTGCCATCATCTACTCCATCAAAACCAGTTCTTTCTGCAGCAGGAATCTGAACAAGATTGACACAACTTGACAGAACACCACGTCTTTATTTTCCTTTATTGTATCTGGGTGGATATATTAGTGGCCACATCATGTTAAACACTTGCAGACTAGTTAAGCTATTGCAGGGTTCTCTTTCTCTTTGAATGAGTCAGTTAATGTTTATCTTGCTGCATTGCATGATGCTAATGATATCTGCCTATGCTACATTTCTTTTTCTCCATGAGCAGTGAACAGAGCTAATTCAGCATATCTGTTTTTTTCTCTCCACTTCCATTCCACACAAACACCCATTGTGGCTTTACAGCTGTCTCCTTTCTGATTGTCTTTCATTAGTCACCCATGGTTATCTCAAGTAATAGTTCTTGGCTTTCTCTTTCAGGCAGATTCATTACTTACATCTTCTTTTCCTTATTGTTTCAGACTACTGCTTGTATCAGCTCAGTGCTGATGTTTCTTACTTTCTTTATTATTTCTCCTTTGAAAGCTATTTACACTGTTTTTCATCTGTTTGGTTTCTTGGCTTAGTGTAGGTGTGTTGCCCTCCAACCTGCTGTTTTTGTATATTATTATGTTTTGCTTATGGTAGCAGTACTTCTTCATTTGTATATTCCACATCAGATCCATTATTTGTTTTTTTTTTCTTTTTAAGGAAAAATCTATTATGTGTAGTATACAGCTTGCTTCCAGGATGTTTTGTCAATACAGAACTGCCATTCAGGGTATATACATTTGGATGCAGGTACTTGGAGGGGGGATGGGTTACTAATGAATACATTCAAAATTAAGCCAGGTACCCCTGAAGGTAAGCCAGTCTTATGGTTAGGCTGAGGGCATCATTCATTTTGTACAGGGAGTAGCAGAAAGGAGAACAGAATTTTTCAGTTTGGAAGTAAATCCTAATTTTTCAGTTTGGTCAAATGATCAAGCAAATCATAGAAGTTTTTCATGAGATGATGGCTTTCTTTTCTTAGATGATAATAACCAATGTGTAATATCTGTCTATAATATGTTAATTTTGTATGTAATAAATTTCTTCTTGCTTTTTGTAATTAAGTACAGCTGCAGATACACTTACCGTGCTGTGCACCCTATTAAAGTATCAGTTAAGCATTTTTTACTTACTTTGTAACCCCCTTTCTGTCTTATTGCTGCCATCTGAGTATAGACAAAGGCATCATCATCAGCAGCATTAACCCTTATTTTTTCCTATTTTCTTCATGGGGTCAGGGTGTTGTGTCAACTGTTGCCATCTCTCTCGATTCAATGCCACTATACTACTGTCTTTGAAAGTCATGTCTGACTGTTGCAGGCCTTCTGTCACACAGTCCATCCATCTCTTTGCTAGACACCCTCATTTCCTTTTGTCTTTTTCCTGACTGTCCCAAATCTTCTTTACCAGATTGTCTTCTGATTTTCTGCGCATGTGCCTGAACCACCATAATCTGTTCTCTTTTTTACTTTCTCTGCAGTTGTAACTACATTAGCTTCTGCTTGGATACCTTATTTTTCATCTGTCCCATAGTGTGCATCCTACCAACCATCTCAGGAACATCATCTCCATCATCCCTAGCTTCCTTGACTGGTCTGCCTTTACTGCCCAGGTTTCTGTACCATCCAGTGGTACTGCTTGCACCACTGTTTTGTACACCGTACTTTTCAGTTTCTTCTGCATTCTTCTGTTGTAAACTGTCCCTGACGCACTGTACTAGTTGGTTGCAGCCCCTCTGATTCTAGCTTTGACCTTCAGACTTCCCTTCTCATCAACCACCCCTCTCCGGTCCTTGAAGCTGTTAACTTGTATCACTGCTTTCCCTCACTCAGTTTCTAAGTAGACAGAATTATGTAAACATAATGACACCCCCAGCTAGTAATGAATGAGTACTCTTTACCCCCCATGCACCATACAATCAATAAAAGCCTTCCTTCTTAAATGGGAACATAGTCTTCTGTCTCTTTTGCTCCTTCTTTTTCTCTCCGAATCCATTTTTCAACTCAGATAATGTGTCTGGATGTAAAGCACATTGAATTCATCAAACCGCTACTGAGCTACTGTCTAGGTCCGCTTAGCAACCTGCAGTTTTATGTGTTGTACTCTTAACTCCTTTCTCTAAGTCTGTCCTAGTGGAACTGCTACTGTCGTCTATTGCCTTCTCTGTAATTTTATAGCAGTCACTATTGCTGACTTAGTAAATCCAATGTATATCCTTGGTGATACCAGAGCCAGATCCATCACCCTGCCTCATACAGAATTCCTGGTTACCATTTTATCTGACCCAAGGGGTCTTCTGAGATGCTTACAGACCTTCTCCCACCAGTAGGCAAGGATCTTTAGTGAAAACATAAAGAATATGGATACTGGTCGCTGATTGCCCTGCTTTCGCCCACTACAGTGGGACTGCTAAGTTAACATTTGTACTGGCAGATCACAGTATCAAAAAATAATCCTAAACAAAATGCATCCAGAACAATGAAAATGGGAATTACTTCTTTTGTTTTAACCTTGCAGTTGCCTCTTTTCACTGTCCGCGGGTGAATAAATGCACTGCAGCTTCTTCTCCCTCTTCTGTATCCCCTTTTGTCTGTCATTTGCTGCCCATCCCCAAATTACTTCATCAAGCTGCTCATCATATTCCCATTGAATGTAGCTGATCTGATTGACACTTTCATAGATTCCCAACATGGCGCATCAGTGAAAGTCAAAGTTGGATAGCGTAAGTGTCCTCTGTGTGGGCGAATCTTACCCCATGTACAAGTCACTCGGTTATTCTATCACAACACACAATAATATATTAGGTAGAGGGTTTACTGAAAAGGTAAAGAAAGCCCTATTGTACTCTTTTTGCTCTTATCAAGTCCATATTTGTGGATGAGATGGTAAAGTTATGTATTTTCCCTCATTCTTATTATTCATTCTTTAGTGCATACCTAAAAAAAATCTATTCCCCAGCTCTCCCACTGCTGTCTTTATACAGCATCAAAACTGGCAGGTTGTGGAACCATGCCAAGCACCCCCAAACAAATTATATTCTGGCTCCATTTGAAAGATTTGGCAACGCATAAGCTACTGATTGCACAAATGCTCCAAAACTTCTGATGCCACCCATTTTTTCTGAGGCCAACTTTGTTTCACTTCAAATTAAGAGGACATTTGTCAGTTATCCATAGCTGGGCTGGTGATGTTTACTGTTTGAGCTCAGCAAACATTATTTATCTAAAGTAGATTCTTCCTCACCACTGTATTGTCCTCAGATCCCGTTCTGGATTTTTATGTATAGGATCACTACTGCAATTGCAGATAGTAATCTGGGCAAGATTAGTTGTATGGGCAGCAAACTCCTTCACAGGAATAGAAGCCTCAATGCATTCCATGCAAGCATGGCCTTCTGCAGTCGCTGTGTAGCCCTATTCCATTCAAAGGTCCCCTCTTCACATAATTCTTCACATATGCCAAGTTATACTTTTTCTTTTGAAAATCAGAAACTTATTGTAAGTACTTGTAAGGCCAAAAACCTGGTGCAAGAATCTTTGTTTTTGTCATGTTCATCTTGTAGTTCATCTTACTGACTGTAAGCATTTATACCTCTGTATATAATGATATGCTGTTATTCCTGTAGCATAAGCCACCTCCGTCATTATGGCTGCATCTTATCAATAAAGCCCTGCTAATCATAATTCCATTTTCCGTCCATGTTTTGACATTGCAAACTGCTTCTTGAATAAAACGTAGTATATTCTTGCATCTCTTAAAGTGTGTGCGTATGTGTGTTTATATCTGTATCTATATATATATATATATATATATATATATACATATATATATATATATATATATATATATATATATATATATATATATATATATATATATATATATATATATATATATATATATATACACACAGACACACACACATATACAAATATATGTATTTATATATATATATATATATATATATATATATATATATATATATATATATAACTATGTGTATATATAGATAATTTTATATATATTATAATGTATAAAATTTGTTTTTTAGTATATCCTTTTGTCTGGAAATATGTTTTGTTCATTTCCTATATGATCCTATTCACCCAGGTTGTTCATAGGTTAGTACTAAACTAACTGCCTGTGCGAGCCATTGTAAGCCTAGCCAATTATCCCTTATGAGACTCAAACCCTGCACCTTGTGTTTGTAAGGCAAACACCTTAACCATTAGGCCACCCTCACAACCATTGTGCCTACAAATGGTCAGTTAACATCAGTGCACTATCCTGGTAAACAAACAAATATAAATAAACTCATGACCAACTGGCAGAATCCCAGATGTATGGCAGCAATAGAGTCAGAAAGGCATAATCTGTATAGGGGATTATCCTTTATTCAGAACTCTCTGTCCCCCTCCTTTGTATATCCCGCTGTTAACAAATGGTCTAGAACAGAGGCCCAATAAATACTGTGAGATCAGGCACCCCCACTTTATGCGTATGTACATTCTGGAGGAGTGTGCAAGAAACCTGTTTAGTTTACTTTAGTTTTGTTATCATATAAAACCTCTGCTTCAACAGAACCCTTACATGCAGCAGCCAAACCTTTTGAGAACCTTCTAAACGAACCCCACTCCCCTATAAAAAAACTGTCATATGTGTGTTTTGCATACAGGTGTAACATATCTAACTGGATTCCCCATCTTGGCCATAAACTGTAGTAGCAAGACTGCCTTCCTCATTGTGTCCACTGTTTAATGTCTGGATATAAACTCTTTCTGTCATTTAATCAGCATTTAGGATGATACCATCCAAGCACCAGAATATCTTTTCCCCTTGTTGTGAACAGGAACAAGGAGAGGATATTTCCATGATGATGGGGGATTTTGTCTCTTTATAATCTGATTAAATTTGTTAACAAATATTGGATTTAAACGTTTTCTGCTTCCTTTATAAAACTGATAGGCTAATCAGTCATTAAATATGAAACATATTTGTCTTAGAACCCTAACGACCTTGATCACCTCAGATTCTTCATTAAAAATAATAATCCCTTTTGCCACTCCGTGATTTACCTCAGTAAATGTATGTCCTTAAGACATGTAGCCTACCTCTTTTAAGTACTCTTATTGTTAAACAGTCAGATTGTACATAATTAAGTTTAGAATCTGCATTGGCTACTAGTGGTGTCCTGTTTCTAAAGGACTCTTGAAGCATGCATCCTTTGAGCCCGTAGCCTCTTCCTTACCCTGCTGTCCAGTTTTCAACCAGTCTCATGTCCCGAGTCATAAAGATTTTGGAATATGCAGGTTTTCTTTTTATTTGTGGTCCATTGGAATTTGCAGTTCCTGCTTGTCTTTTTCATAAAGCTGCTGATCTCCCTGTTGAAATGCTGACACTCCCCCACACACACACCAAACTTGTAAATACCAACTCCGGGACCACTATACCTTGGAGAAGATGGAATATTCCAAGAAAGTAGCCATCGTAGACTTGCTATGTACAAGTCTGTTTTTCTACCATTCAGTCTGTGTATTTTGGGACTCACTCATGTGAGTCCTGACATTTCATATGGTTACCAGCCTTGCTGACTGTTTCAACAAACCAAAATTTCCTACTAGCCTACCTACTGAAATTCTTTTCCGCAGTTCAGACACTGTCATGCCACTAGCTCTCCTAATGCATGTAGAAGCCCACATAACGCCAGCTGCCAGTGAAGCTTTTGGCTCATCCCACATCACTTCTGATGATAATTCTGATTCCTGTTTTCCTTAAGGGCCAAAACAACCTATTTCTTTAGGTCATCCTTTTTTGTAAGATAAGAAAGCAAACCTGCAAACTCTAGCCCTTTAAAGACCCCACAAACAGTCTGCACTGTGGTCTGACAGGGGGTTTAAGATGTAGTAGAGCACACCAGGCAAGGTGAAAGACTGTACCTTTATTGGGAGTAATTGAATACTTTTCTGTGTGGGTACCATAATGACAGATGACTCCAGCGTCTTAAGGTCTCTGATGCCCCTTGTTGGAGCCCTTTTCAGTGCTGCCTGTTTACCCCTATTTTGGCACGTAGTATCAATGTCCATGCTTTTCCCACTATTAATATCCCACTAACTAATGCTTTATTTTCCCCCTGCTATTACTACTGAGCCCATTGCTATTTACCCTTTCTGGTACCAGGGCATTCTCACTTTGCTGACTGGAGATGCTGAACGTATATACAAAGACACAGAAGAAACCAAATTCTAGTGTATCTTGACTACACTCATTGATATAACGTTCACTTACCCTTCAGTATGTGACATTCACTGAATGTCAGCCTGTCAAGCCGTAACCCTTTTCTGAATTGCTCAAATTTATTACTACTTTAACTTTGGAAGCACAGTGGGAGTGTGTCCAGGATGTGTTTGCCTTATTATTCTCTACTTTAATCTCCAACTGATCTTCACAGGGATTCCCTCCTGGGTTCAGGTCTGCCTGAATTTCTTTTAAAAGTTTCATTTTTTTCAGATGGGTATGATATACCAGTGTGAATTTAGTGATGTTTTGGGGCAACATTTATTTTATAGCAGGATATTGCTTCTGAGTATTTGCAAGTTGTTCCAAATAATCATATATTCTAGTCAGTTTATCTTTTAGTAATGTATAATTGTCTTTTGAGCCAAACGGTCCAAAATATCTGCTTTTTGCTGTGATTCAAGCTGAATAGTGTTGTTGTCCACCTTTTTTCCATTTTCTCCACTGATCTGAACTCCTCATCAGACTACTGTATTCCAAAGGGTGGTGAAGGGTTCATGACAATAATGTTCTATAGAAGATGTGCTAAATAAACAGTCATTTGTTGTCCCTGTAGCACCCCAGAATACGGGTCTGACTGCCTGTCATCAGGTCTATTTTTAAGGGCATCTTTTCTTGAACCTCGTCAGCCACTTTGCACTTGGTATTGCTCTACCACTGTCCATTTCCAGTGTATTTACTGTGTTGGCTGTAATTAGTTTTGTATTCTGTCCAGTTTGACCTGTTGGAATTAAAAGTTCATTCTGACTGTCACCTTGCCTGTTTTCTTATTTCTTGTACCACTGACACTCTCGTATCCCTTGCTGCCTTTGAAAACATTATAGTGATGGAGCTGTTGAACTGGCCCACCCTTCTTTGCTGTTTTCTTACTGCTCCACATTTTGAGCTAAACAAATGAACTCTGCACCAGTGAAGACCAGGGAGAAACCTCCCAAGAGCAAATATGCAATCCAAGTAGGAAGGCAGACAAATGTCAACAGTCTTTGTTTTATAACAACACTCACAGTGCTCCTGCAACTTTGTATTTTACTACCTATCTATACATACATTTTATTTTCTACTCTGTTGAACTTGCATTGTGTTCCGGTGTCCCCATGGCTGTTCAGATGGGTCTGATGTGTTCCTACCACATCTCAATGAATTGCAGGTAGGTAGATTGTCACTGCTCTGGATTGTTCCTAGGTGTATGGGTGTGAATGGCATGAGTGCATCCTGTACTGGACAGATGGACTGACATTCCGTCCAACATTGTTTCCTGTCATACACTGCTGTTCTCCCATGTCTGTAACTTTGAACAGGATAAAGAGTATTAAAAATTAATGAAATTAATGCACTTGTGCATGCCAACACGCACATATGCTGAATGTTCATATCTCTGTGGGATTCATAAAAAGGCTGTTTGATTACATATGTGACAGGAGGATAGTTCATAAACAGAACTGCATGCTTGTCATTTGGTCTGTATAGCACCTCCAAGGAATGCACTATGGCTTCAGTGTAACAGAACAGGTTAGTGACCATGCCAGCAGTGCATGGAATGGGACTGGGATTCTGCACAGGAGTTGTTTGTTTGGGCAGGGGATATAAATACAGACTAGCTCATGGGTACAGCAAGGGCAGGCTCTGAGCCTAGTACATACATAGCCATGACTCTGTACAAGAGATCTCCAGAGGTGGGATGATGCAAGATAACCATGCAGACCACATAGGATGCACAACCCAGTAGATGTGTACCACCTGTTGACAGTATGAGAGAGTCAGGGCTGTACAGTAAGTCCACCCACTACATTTATAGTACTGTATGTTAGTGAGTCTCTCCTTCCTTCTGCAGCTCTGTTATGTTTTGTATGCATACTATAGACAGAGACTGCTGACCTGGTACATGATAGTGAGGGGTGTAGTTAAAGTCTTTGCAATATATTCATGTAAAATACCATTCAGATTAATGGCTAGCACTTGTACCCAATTAGGCCTTTCTGCTCTTTGACTGACATTCCTGACCTGGCCTGCAGAATTTCCTTTGCTTGCATGATGTGAGGAGCATATGCAGCATGTCTGCCTTCGGTTGCAGTGTGGTAGCATACCAGCACAGTATGTTCCTAAGTATTAAATGAAGGGAACAGAGTTCAGAAGTCACAATCCACATGCTACCAGTCCTTTAGTAAGTCAGGTTTCAAAAGAGAAGTTTTAGGAAGTATAGTTATCAACATATTACACGTTTTTGATATATAAAATCACATGCATACTTACTACACATATACACCCTCACACATACATGCGCAAGTGCGTGCGCGCGCACACACACACACACACACACACACACACACACGTTATGTGTAATGAAAGTAATGAAACATCATAGTTTCAGTTATTCAGTATACAAAACATCAAACAATTTAAACAACTGTCAATTGCATCTGAAACATTGAATGAAAATGAGTGCAGATATAATTAGCTAATGAGGCTATAGTCCATTGAAATGAAACAAGTGATGGAGACTGTTTTTGGATTCACTGTCAACTACCAAGTCCCAAATGCCATTTACCATGTTCAGGCAATCAAAAACCTATAGCTCTGAGAACAGGATAACATAGATTGGCCTCAAGTGTCCTAGAAGAGGGATGAAGAGGCACTGGACATTGGCTTGGAAGTTACAGAAACTGTTCATGAGACAAAAGTGAAACTGGAGGAGATATTGATTCATGTTGCTTCCCATTTTAAAGTTAACAGTTTGCATAAATGGGCCCTGAAGCATAGTTACGTTTTTGTGTTCATGTCTCATTTTCTATAGTTTTGCAACTATTACCTGTTAAATTAACAGACTCAATTGACTTTTGACGGATTATTATATTTCATAAAGCATCAGTGAATTGGCTGTCAATCGTGAGTACTGTTGCAAACGTAAAAGCAATCATTGCAGCTTCAAAAGTTCATACTGCTAACTACATAATGCAGATTTAACTGCATTAAAAAGGAATTGCCCTTTATTCTTTCTAACAGACCAGCAACAACTGATGCAGTTTTTTTAACTCTGTTTACAAGGAACCTTAATTTATTTCTACAGACTGGGGAAAGGGAGCATTCTTTTAATGTATCTTTATGCAGTGGTAGGCAAGCAGTCATACTGTGCGCCTTTGGAAAATAATGTGGTTGTTGCCTTCAACGGGTTATAATAAAGACATTAGGCATTTAATGAATTAAAAATTGTGTGCCTGTTTTAATAACTGCTCTATTTCTGAGAGAGGTGATAGGTATTGACTACAAAGGAATGGAAATGATTTTGATTCTTTAGACTGACAAGGGTGGATTGACGGTAATTATAGGTGTTGTACATTGTTTATTAAAATGGAATTGTTACTAGCGGATAACATTTTCAAATTCCACTGTTGGTATCATTTACATTTATGAGAACAAGATACGTAATGCCGTTTTGTATGACTTGCTATTTCTTTAGAAATGTGTATTTGCTTAGCTGTTGAACATTTTACAAATAATCATAGTGTTTGCTAGGTATTTGGGAGAGCTGGGCTGTATTGTGCCTGAAAGGCATATGTCAAAGAGCAGCCAGCTGAGTGGAAAATGGATCAAGTCCTCATTCAGTGTTCTACCGCTTTAGTTGATACCAAGCAGTTATTTACTGAGCTGTATGCTTTATCTAATGAAAGTGAATACTGGTTTGTTACATTTCTAGTGGATTTATTATATACCAGTTTACCCCGTGATGGAGGATAGATTCATTTAGATGGGTATTTTTAGGGAGAAAAATGCCTCCCTAGAAGTTATCAACATATGTATGATATATAGTTTGGTTTTAGCGAATGAGATGTTATTTCAAATGTGATTATTTTTTAAACAGGTTTGCCACTTGCTTGAGCATGCTGCAGTTGCACTGATATATGCACATTTTGGTGGGAGTTCATCATGTCCTTGATAAAAATATTTTTTTCCTTTTCCTTTTTATTTTTATTTATACTTGCTAAACGGTTGGCAACAGGACTTTGCAATCAAGTTTACATGTACACATTTCAGATAACTATATAACATGTGACCTTACACAGTCTTTTTATAAAGATTCAGATTAGCATATATTTGAACAAGTGATAACAGGATCTCTAAAAATATCAGATTTATGGGTTTAGGCTTTATGGCATATATGTATTTTCTGTGAAGAAAATGTACTACATCTAACTACTTTTCTGGCTACAACTCACAAAACAGTTAGTTTTGCACTATACTACCCATCATATACTTAATCTTGTTTTCAAATGATAGTTTCCTAGCCTCCCTGTATTAAAAAAAGATGAATAAAAACATCAGTACCACTTGCAAGTCTTAATGGAGTATAAAGTCAAATTATAATCTAAAGCTGTCAACAATATTTTACCAAGTGCAGCTTTTAATTCCTTTGTTATATATTTTCTAGTTGAATAGTTATGGTAGTTTTTCTTAAATAGATTTGCTCAATTTATTAATCTGATTATTAAAATTTAAACAAAGTCAGTTAATAATTTATAGTAGTATACCCATTCAGCATGTCAGAATCTTGATCCTATTAAGCAGTCTTCAGTTTGTCATGAAAATAAGAACATGGCCATTGTTTTAGACACATTAACAATTTCTGCAACGTAGCCTATTCTTAGAGTTTATGAAAATCACACTGAACCTTATTCAGAATCAAAAATGCATATTCAGCTTCCCAGGAAATGTTACCACATCATCAGTACATGGAGCTATATAATTGACATTATATCCACATTGTTTATAAAAATGTTCATAAAAAATAATAATAAAAATAAGGACCATTATTGACATTAATCCATGGAGCCCTGCAATTATGCTCAGAAATCTGGGGAAAAAGTTAATCTTATAAAGTGCTTCCCCAATTCAAGACTCAATCTTAACGGCGCTTAGTGGTGCCTAACAAAATCTTAACAATACTGAGTGCTGCTAAGATGACGCCTTGCTGTAAGGATGAACAGCTGACAGTTTTGCCTGGCAAAGAACAGCAGAAGAAGGTAAAGCACATTTTAGTTTAGTTAGCTTGGAGGTTTTTGCTAGCATTAAAATATGTGTTGGTTACATTTCTAGTAATCATTTTAAATCGAGTTGCTGGCTACTGAGACTTGTCTGCATATATCAACTGGACACAAGCTGATTTAAGTATATTTTTCTGCACTTATTTAAGATTTGAGTCAGTAAATATTGTGTGTCTTTGATTCTGTAAATACTGTGTCTCTGTCTCTCTGCAGTTAGTTCCCCACACCCCTACTCCCTGTTTCTTGTTGTGGTGTTAATCTTGGTGGCTTTGGAATTGCCCGCCCCTGCTGTAAATCTCTTTTTGCACATTCCTCCTTGACCCATCTCATTTGCTCACTCAACTGAGTACAGTGAGATCATATTTTGATTTTGGATAGTCCTACCAGTCCCATCTCCTCTGCGGTGTACAGAGAGAGCACTTGGGAAGGGCATTTTCCTATAGTATCTTAATCTGCTCTGTTTCCTCCGTCTCAAAAAAAAAAATTTGCACTTCATCTGCCTTACTGTATTTGTGTTTCTTCCTACTTTATTACCTTATTTTGCTTTTGCCTCTTCTTAAAAGTACTCAGTTTAATTTATTCTGCTGCCTTTATTACTGCTTGTTAGTAGCCTGATTAAATTGTAACTGTTATTCTAAGGCCCTTGGTTTAAACACTTGGGCTTCAAACCAGTTGTTTTACATTAAGAAGGTTTGTGGTCTGCACTGTTGTGGCAGGACAGGTCGCGTACATCCTTCTAAGTTGGGAACGGCTGATTGAAGGCTCAGTGTCTGTTATTCTAAAAGTGTATTAGTTCTGGGTTAAGGACTTGGGATTCAGGCCAGTTATTTTACATTAAGAAGGTTTGTGGTCTGCACTCTTGTGGGAGGAGAGGCTAGATTCTGCCCTTCTGAGCTGGGAATTTCTGGTTAAAGGCTTATTGCACATGCTTACTTGAACTGTTTCTTTCTGAAATCGGTTGCTGTAGCATAGACTAGATTCATGCCGGCTGGATATAGCTGTGTTTGTATAACTTGTGCACTGATCCAGGCCGTCTTTTTTGGAGAAGGTTTCTCTGTACCCTAGTGGTAGGACTGTGCAGTTAGAACTTGTCTGATTGAAGACTGCTGGAACAGGGCTCAGTTTTAAGCTTTTTAACTGGTTAATTGGGTACAGTGTTGTTTTGATTGTATCTGCTCTATTTTCTGGAAAAAAAATATATATATACTTGTTTCTCGCCTTTCTGAACTAGTATAGTTCAGTTTTCATGTTACTGCTGAATCCAGGGCTGTGTTACAAGTTTCTGTGTTGCCATACCTTACTTGGATAGAAGGAAGTTTCTCTGTTCACCTGTGAGAGAGGGGAGCTTTGAGCAGGCTATCTGTCCCTGGAGGAGTGGTTTCAGCCCAGAAGTTAATAGTTTATTGGGCTTTTTTGGGCTAATTTTGATTGTATCTGCTTTATTTTCTGAAAAAAAAAAATGATATACTTGTTTCCTGCCTTTCTGAACTAGTATAGTCCAGTTTTCAGGTTATTGCTGAATCCAGGGCTATGTTAGAAGTTTCTGTGTTGCCATTACCTTACTTGGATAGAAGGAAGTTTCTCTGTTCACCTGTGAGAGAGGGGAGCTTTGAGCAGCCTATCTGTCCCTGGAGGAGTGGTTTCAGCCCAGAAGTTAGTAGTGTATTGGCCATTTTGGGCTAATTTCTATCTTTTTCACTTCCTTGCTATAAAAACCCAATTTGCACAGTTTTTACGCTTGTATTCCGCTCTGCAAGTGCCTTCCAGGTGTTCTGCAGAGTCTACAGCAGCAGAGAGACAAAAGAGTGACTTTGGAGTGATTTAAGTATCACTTTTCTTGCTGTCTTAACTAATTCCGCCAAAAACGCCAGTTTTTTTAGCGAATATGTGATTTAAAAAGTTTGTTATTGTATACAACTCCGCACAGTTCCTCGTGGTGTCCTGCAGAGTGATACAGGCAACAGAGAGACTCAAGAGAGACTTTTCTAGATTTAAGTATTTTTTCTCAGTTTTTTTGCTCCGACTGCCTTTTCCCGCCTAAAAAGCGAATTTCTAACTGTTTAAATTGCATTTGCCTTCTGCTTTTTACAGTTTTTGCACTTGTTTTATATCTACTTAAGTCGTTTTTGTATTGTATAACTGTTGTAGGCTACACACTAAAGTGCGCTAGCCTGGTTATAGCATTTACAGTGTTTTCTGTGTGTTTTTCTACTGTTTCCTGAAAAAACAAAAAAAATATTCTCTTTTCCCGCCTTTGCTGAACTAGATTAGTCCAGATTTCAGGTTTTGCTGTATTCCGGACTGTGGTATAGTTTCCTGTGTTGCCCATATCCTTACTTGGATAGGAGGAAGCTTCTCTGTTCACCAGTGAGAGTGGGGAGCTTTGAGCAGCCTATCTGTCCCTGGAGGAGTGGTCTCAGCCCTGAAACTAGTAGCTTATTGGCCATTTTGGGTCAATTCCTATCTCTTTCAGTTTCCCTGCTTTAAAACCCGCATTTGCATGGTTTTGCGCATAGCACAGCATCGGGCAGCGCCACTTAAACGGGTTTAAACTATTCCCGTCTCCACAAAGTCTGCTCTTCACTTTTTCCCTTAGAACTGTTCTAAATCTCAAAGTAAGCACTCTATTTTCATTCTAAAGCCCTGCAGTTGCTCGTATAAGTAACCACTAATAAACTAAAGCACTACACCCTCTTATACTCCCTTTAAGTACTTGGCTCCCTATTGGTCCTTTTTGATCAGTCAAAAAGTAGTTCCTTATACTATTCTGGCATGTCCAAAAGTCAGTTTCGGGTTTACTCTCCAGTCCAGCTGGTGAATCTGGGAATCCTTATGTATACAGACCACCCTCTCCTCCTCCCAACGAGCTCAAATATATGTGAGAGATGCAACTATATAGCCAAACTGGAGGCTGAGCTCTCTCAACCCAGTACTGGCGCAGTCAGTCAGGAGGAGAAGGTAACCACACACACCACAAATTCAGTCTCACATAGACCTATCGCAACAGCAAACCAAACACATAAACACACAAAAACATACTCGGAGGCTCTAAATAAAAATCTGCCCAAGCAGCAGAGACCTCCAAAGCAGACATCCAAGCAACCGCTACCCCACAACAATACCCACGTATCACATAGTTCACAAAGTCACACAGTCACAGCCCTTAAGGCTAAACAACACACCTAATACACTTGTAATAGGTGACTCTATTGTCAGACACACTGACGTCCCACTCACCAGGCTGAACAAGGAGAAGGTCACTGTAAGCTGCCTGTCGGGTGCCAGGATCCGCCACATAACACAAGCACTCAGGTCACTCCAAAGCAAGTACAAATATGACTCCGTCATTGTCCATACTGGTGTGAATGACCTGAGACATACCTCCCTGGACTACATGAAAAGAGACCTAGAGGAGCTCTCTGATCATGTAGCCCAGGCCGGTATGACCCTGACCTTGAGTAGCATCTTACCCTGACCAAGAATGATGCCACAGTATAAAGACAAAATGATCAATTTTAACAATTGGCTAAAGTATTGGTGTCATTCAAAGGGGATCCAGTGTCTGTCAGCCTGGGATGACATGCTCGACAAGCCATGTTGCTTCGCTAGGGACGGCTTGCACCTGTCACCCCTGGGCTTTCGAATACTGGCTAAGGTTCTTGCCACCCCCATAGTGCCTTTTTTAGGCAAGGCTCAAAAGACAAATCCACCTCCACAGACAACACAAGGAAAAAGAAACTAAGGGTAATGCTGCTCAACGCCAGAAGTCTAAACCTCAAGATGCACGCACTCGAGGCTCTCCTCAGTATGGAGAATATCGATATCTTTGCAGTAACAGAAACCTGGTTCAAGGCTCCCGAGACCACCTCAGCACTACCAGGTTATACCTCATACCATGCTTTTCGGCCCCAAAACTCAGACTGAACCATAAAAGGAAGGGGAGTATCCATATTCATCAAAGATACCCACACCTCCAGGTTAGTGGCACTGCACGAAGCATCGGAGACCATCCATGTGCAACTAACAGTGGGCAAAACTGCCTTTCAGTTTGTAGCCTGCTACAGACCACCCTCCCAAACTCAGAAACCCCACTCAGCTTTCCTGAGAACTCTGGAGAATATGAAGGTCTCTCCAAACACCATTATATTGGGTGACTTCAACTACCCAAAGATAGACTGGGAGCACTACTCAAGCCCCAACACCCTCGCCCAACGGTTCCTAGAATTTATAAACTCAAATGCTATGGAACAACTGGTCACCACTCCCACAAGAGGGGAAAACATATTGGACCTGATCATCACCAACATGGGGACTCTATGTTCCATACCAGAGGTATACCCCTCATTGGTAAGATCTGACCATAAATTAATCTCACTGAACATCCATATCCCATCCCCACCCCCAGCCAAGGAAACCACAGTGAAGAACTTCTCAAAAGCAAACTTCACACTTCTCAAAACCGAGGTGGAATCCTTCAAAGCCCCCGGGCCATTGGAAATTACAGCCCAAACTGCAGAATCCTTTACAAACGAATTCTATGGACACCTACAGGAATGCATGGATCATGATATCCCAAATAAAACCAAGACTCACTCCTCCAAAGGCAGGAGACCTGTCTGGTGGACCCCAGCCATAAATAAGCTATACAACAGAAGGAGGAAGCTACTACATGATAGAGCAAAATCCCAAAAAGGGAAGGCATCTCTGATCAGTACCAGCAAGAAACTATGATCCCTCATAAAATCATCTAAGGCCAGCTTCAAAAGAAAAATTGCACAAGACGCTAAAGATAATCACAAGGCCTTCTTTAGGTATGTCAGGAACCTGGGTGGCAACTCCCAGATATGCTCTGAGTTAGTGCAGAATGACAAAAAATACACTGAACCCACAGACATTGCCAACATCCTGGCAGACAGGTTTAGTGCAAACTCCCCAAAAGAGCAAATGTCTATCCCAACAGAGTGTAGTCTCCCTGACATCACAGATGCACAGGTGAGAGCTGCCCTCTCCAAAGCAAAAAACACAGCATCAATGGGACCAGACGGTGTCCCGGGCTGCGTCTTACATGAGCTCCAAGAAGAATTGAACTCTCACATGAAGTCACTGTTCAATCTCAGCCTTATTACAGGATATGTACCCAAGGAATGGCATACAGCAACAGTAGTCCCACTCCACAAAGGTGGTGCCACAATGGACCCCGTAAACTATTGCCCTATAAGCCTGACTAGCCTGGTCTGCAAAGCTATGAAGCGTATCATCATGGAACTCATAAACAGACATTGGGAACCTCCAAACACTGGATCCTACCCAATTTAGCTTTGTTAAGGGCAGATCTTGCCTCTTGAACCTGGTCGCCTTCTTTGAAACAGTCACCAAGGCCATAGATGAAGGGAAGGTAGTCCACACAGCCTACCTGGACCTCACAAAAGCCTTCGACACAATACCCCACTCGGGCATCATAAATAAGCTCACCAGCTTAAATATCAACCCCTATGTCACAAGATGGGTTACAAACTGGCTCAGGGATAGAACCCACATGGACAGAATTGTAGGTGCCATGTCAGACTCTAAACCAGTTACAAGTGGCGACCCACCAGGCTCAGTCCTGGGACCTCTCTTGTTCGGTATATATTTCCTCTGAGGTACAGGCTAACACGGGAGGACTATGGCTGACCAAGTTCGCAGATGACTGCAAACTGGGTGCCATAATCGACTCGCCGACTGACTCAAGCATCCTCCAAAAGGGTCTCACAGAGACGGATAACTGGTGCCAGAGCCATGGCCTAAAGCTAAATGCCAAAAAGTGCATAATCATCCCCTTTGGGAAAAACAAAGTGCCCACAAATTACCACATGGGTGGTAATCCATTAAGTATGGAAGAAGTAATTAGGGATTTGGGGACCCAAGTAGATAGCAATCTCTCCTTTGACAATCACGTTGCCAAAGTGGTTAGAAAGACCTTCTGTATAGCCCACCTTATCACGAAAGGGTTCACATCTAGATCAAGAGAGGTCATTCTGCCCCTCTACTCATCACTCATCAGGCCCATAATTGAATACAATGCCCCATTCTGGATGTACCTTACCCGACACCTTCAACAACTGGAAAGACCCCAAAAGTACCTCACCAAGAGGATCAAGGGACTCAAACAGATGCCCTACGCAGTTAGTCTAAAGAAACTCCAGCTCTACTCAGTTGCTTACCGCCTACTCAGAGGCGATCTGTGCCTAACGTATAAAGCCATGTCCAACCCAGAATTAATGGACATGCTCCACCTCAGGAAATCCAAATCCCTTAGAGCTACACTCTCCAGGGACTTAAACCTCAGCACAGAAATAAATAGGACATGCTGGAGGGACAGATTCATATCCCAGAGGCTCCCCTCACTCTGGAACAAAATCCCAATCCATGTTAAGCAGAGCCCCTCAATGACCCTCTTCAAGAGAAATCTTGACGAGTGGATGGGAGAAAGTAGGTTTACCCCTGGGATCTCTCCTGTGTCCCTACTAGACAGAGGCACAGCAAACTAACCTTAAAAGAGCTATCTTCTGTGACCTACTATACAGAGGCACAGTCAGCTAATCTAAAAGGGTGGCAAAAGCGAAACACACTCTGGCTAGGCTTATAAATGCCCTAGGGCAGATAGCCTAGTATCAACCTATGAACCTCAAAGCTGTTAGAATGTCTCTCTAATGAACATATAAACAAAAGATACTTACGTATTATCGCAACCAGATTTTTAACGGCAATAGCGGTTGCTTCACAATCATTAAATATGCTAGTTAATGTTGTAAAACTGTTATAGAATGTCTATTTTTGTACCACAAAAGTGTGTTTTCTTTACTTATATCAACAAAATGTAAAAAACATAGTGTTCATGTTTCTTTCAGCACTTTACATAAGCATATTTATTATTTCAAGTCCGCCTGCTGCACGTTCCTTTGCTTGCCCATAAAAAAGACTGCTTCCCACCACATAGTAAAAGAAAACCACCGAAAGACCTATCAACATCATTATCTTAGTAATGAAATCAATGATCGCTGAAGTAGTATGTGCTTTTGTCAGAACATGCCACCTTCACAAATCTAAAACATCAGTCCTACCAAGTTTTTCATAGAAAAATGACCACGGAATCAGCTGTCAACATCATCCACCCTCACGATTTAAAAGCATTAATAATTCAATGGTTCTTTTCAAGACCGATTAAAACATTGTTAAAATAAAAAGTTTACGAAAGCCACATTTTTTGTCTCTGTGTTTTCCTTATCTGAACTTATCCTTGGCAACCTTCAAACACTGGACCCCATCCAGTTTGGGTTTGTGAAGGGCCGATCTTGTCTCCTGAACCTGATTGACTTCTTTGAATCAGTCTCCAGAGCCATGGACAAGGGTAAGGTGGTCCACACAGCCTATCTAGACCTTGCCAAGGCCTTTGACACCATCCCCCACTCTGGAATCATAGATAAACTTACTAAGTTGGGCATTAATCCCTATGTCACCCAATGGGTTGCTAAATGGCTTACTGATAGAACCCACACTGTAAAAGTAGCCGACTCCAAATCCAGCTCCAGACAAGTGACAAGTGGAGTACCTCAGGGTTCAGTCCTGGGGCGCTCTTGTTTGGCATCTACTTCTCTGAAGTACAGGTCAACACTAAGGGACTCTGGCTAACAAAGTTTGCAGATGACTGCAAACTGGGAGCCATTATTGAATCCCAAATGATGTGGATACTCTACAAAAGGGCCTTACAGAAACAGATGCTTGGTGCCAGAGCCATGGGCTCAAGCTCAATGCCAAGAAATGTATTGTTATCCCCTTTGGGAAAAAACATGTATCCATGAATTACCATATAGGTGGCAGTACACTAAACACAGAAAGTGTGATAAGAGACTTAGGGACACAGGTGGACAGTGGTCTCACCTTCGATAACCACATCACCACAACAGTCAGGAAATCCTTCTATGTGGCACACCTCATCACGAAGGGCTTTTCATCCAGAAAAAAGGAGGTCATTGTCCCACTGTACTCATCCCTCATTAAACCCATTATAGAATACAATGCCCCATTTGGTATGTACCTCTCAAGACATCTGCAACAACTGGAAAGGCCTCAGAAATACCTCACTAAAAGAATCACAGGCCTAAAGCAGATGCCCTATGCTGACCGCCTTAAAAAACTCCAGCTATACTCTGTCACATATCGCCTACTCAGAGGCGATCTCTGCTTAACATACAAGGCCATGTCAAACCCAGAGCTGTTGGACATGCTACACTTAAAGAAATCCCAATCCCTCAGAGCTACACACTCCAGGGATCTAAACCTTGTCATCACAATAAACAAAACATGTTGGAGGGATAGGTTCCTGACCCAGAGACTCCCCAGACTCTGGAATAGATTGCCCATACATGTCAAGCAGAGTGCCTCTTTGGACCTCTTCAAGAGGAACCTTGATGATTGGATGGGAGAAAGGAAATTCACCCCAGGGATCACGTCAGTCGCCCTGCTAGACAGGGGTCCAGGAAAGTAAATAATGTGGGAAGAAATATTCAGGGAATTGTTATGGCTAGGCTTGTATAGGCCCTAGGGCTGATAGCCTAGTACTAACCTATGAACCTATGAACCAAGCCCTCTGTTTTCAGCCCAGCCTTCCATTAAAACTTAAAAATGTCTGACCTTACTTGTAAAACACAAATTAGACAGACCTTACAGGGCAAACCCAAACATCCATTCTTCAATTTTACGTCAGTTATCGCAGCATGAAAATCTGGTTGCGATAATACGTAAGTACCAAACAAAATGTGTGGAGGAAACAAATATCTAACGGCTTTTAAAGCCTTTGAAGCTACAGAGGAACACTGTTTCTGCATGCTGACTATACATCTCAGCTGTCCCATTTTTACACAGTATCCTTGAATTTGCCCTGTCCCTTGTAACATTTTTTTTTATTTTTAGTAAATTACTGCCAAACATTAGTTTTATATTTCTTACTGTTTAGAAAATGCATGTTGATGCAAAACCTGTTTTATTCTTGTTAAATGAATTAGGTTAATACTTAAAAACTGTCACTGATTTTGACCTGTTGTCCTCCCATTATTTTAGGATTTGTCCAGATTTCTTAAGCAAAGAAGTTGAGGTATAATGATGTCTGTAGTAAATATCATAAACTTTTATTATGTGTTCTCTACATAGATTCACCTCTTGAGTGATTTCTTGCCATCCATGTCTCAAACACATAATAAAATGATTATGATGAGAGATCCAATCATAATTCTCTATACCCCTTTAAGATAAGTGGGACCAAACTCATTCTAGAACCTCTGAAATAAACCCCAGATATACTGAAAACTTCATATCTGGTATTACACCTGTTATATTAACAACCTGAATTATATTCAGGAAAGGCACACTTGAAGAATGAGATTTTGTTTAGTATTAGTTGTGGCTTTGACTTTAAGATACCTGTTTATGTAAGGTAAGTCACAGCATTGGGTCAAGGCTTTATAAAAAACCTGTTGACTGCCTTAGATATTTGTGTTTATAGACTGTATATCTTAGATTTATGACCAACAATATTCTGAAAAACATTTTTGTGAGAGTATCAAACAACACCACAGATGAGACTGAATTTTGTGAATTTTCTTTGGACTGTAATGCATTATTTTGTTGACCACAGATACACCATGGACTTGCTGGATGATCCATTAGCTTATTTTAAAGCTGAGCATGTGGACGTATAAATACAGTTAGAGGGTATGTCATTAGAAAACAAATAACATGTTTTGGAAGAGAAACATTCAGAAGAAGGTAGTCTAACTCTACAAACTCCATTTATACATAGACCAGTTTCAACTATCAAGAATACTGTGTCACTTTGAGAAGGAAGACTCTACCTAGGACCTTGGGAAGCAGGAGTTTTCAAGACTGGGCAGAGTGTACAGGATTATGATGGGTCTCTGATAATAATCAGTTTGTTGTGTATTTAAGAAATAAATTTCAAGAAATTTACCATGAGGTCAGTCAAAACACAACTTGAATTTCTTGGAATCAGTTTCAGGAGCATATAGCAAATTGAAGTTGTGATCGAACATGTGGTTTTATCTACTTGGAGTAGATTGAGCGGATTAGCTGCCCTGATGTATTAGCATTTAAAAAAAAGTATAGGAGCACAGAGTGTCTAACATACCTTGCTTTACCCAAGGCAAAGGGATCTCCTTCAGAAGCTCAAAGTTTCAAAACTTCGAACTTCAAATGGCTGAGACCAGAAGATCGAAGTTTTGAAACTTTGAATGTCTTGAATGGAGATCACTGTACTGTGTGGAGGGGGATATTTACCATTTTTCTCACTGTAATACGATCTCGGAGTTGGTATATTTATTTAGTAGGGGGTGTGGGGGGGGTGCAAAAATTTTTTGTTTTTTTTATTTCATATTCAAAGTTTCAAAACTTGAATCTTTTGGTCTCGGCTGTTTGAAGTTCGAAGTTTTGAAACTTCGAGCTTTAGAAGTAAATCTGAGGCAAAGTGCACCTTCAGTTAACAACCAACAACTTTAAAAGCTGCTAAATACTTTTCTATGTCACACTTTTTTTCTGTAGTTTTATGTTTGAGCAGTGTGAAGTATTTTGCAGCTTTTGAAACCTTGAGTAGGTTTCCACTGATTTTCTGTCATGGCTGCTTTCTGTGTGGCAGTGCAAGGCTTGGTAATATAACACAGTTCTTATGCAAGAACCTTGATAATACAAGCTTGCTATTATTGAGTTCTTGTGAACCCTGCTCTAAACAAGGTAGTTTTCTTCTTTATTATGCTGCCATTGCCTCATTGTGCTGTGAAACACATGGCTTACCTGTCCAGGTGTAAAAAAAATATGACTTTTATATGGGGGAAACTCATATGGTGCATATGTAAATGGAATGGTATTAAGAAATAATGCGACTACACTGTAGTAAATAGCATGGTGAGTATGGCATGATGCGGCATGACAGAGATTAGGTATGAAAAATTGTTGACATGGTGTAAGTTATGCGGAGGATACTGATGCATAATGAAAGCCTTGCTGTCATGAAAACAGCAGTCATTATGCAACTGCATGGACCTAGTTGTGATGATCATGTGACTCGAGGGAGATTGGCACACAAGGTGCATGCCCAATATTATGCATGTTTACATATGTATCTAACATGGACTGTGCTGGGAACCCACACAAGGGCTACACAGCAAAGTTCTAACTGGTTTTATTATATAAAATGGAAAGGAAATGTGACAAGAAGTGTCAGAAAAGAGGGGACAGTGAGCAGAGGAACACAAAAAATGACAATAAGGGAAGAGTGGTGTGAAGATGTGGAAGGAAGGACATTTTTTGTGTACTGGTGTTTTTTTTCATAGTAATCGTAGCAGGGGTGTAGATAGCTTGAGAAAGTCATGGCTAGATATGAGGGTATAGGTATGGCAACAGGGGCAGACAAGCAAACCTATAACTAAGACAAAAGCTGACAGGGAAGGTAGCGACACTGCAGTGAGGGCATGGAGAGATGCAGACTGAGGGTGGAGATCTGGAGATGGTGAGATGACTGGACTACTAACTGGAATAGAAAGATACACACAGTGAAGGGGAACACCATGATTGGGGTTAGAGTAGGGTGAGGATGGCCTTCCCTTCGGGCCCACAGTGATACCAACCCAAAGCCAGTCACCTTCATAGATGATATCATGGGCAGGCTGTGCCTGTGATGGTCCCTTGGTTGGGACTGGACAGCTACATATCTCTACCATCCATGGGGGGAGTTGCTTCAGGGTGCCAAGATTCACATCAAGCTGCTCATCCACTTTGGTCCTCACCAGCCACTGAACCTCATGCCATGTGACCCAAGAGTTCACAGACACAGCAAACACATTTCCAGAGTAACTGTCTTCATTCTAGTAGGAAAAAAAAAAACATTTCAGTAGCTATTGCCTAATTTTAGGATGCCTGCCCAGTAGCACCAGGGTGTAAAACTTTAATCCTGACTTTTTTTTTACTGTTTGTGTGGACATTGCAAGTTCTCCCACTTTGATTGGATGGGTTTTTTGTAAGTATTCTGGATTTTACCTGCCTCCAAAAATAAAGCATAGTGATCTAAAACTGTCTGTACTTTTACCTTTACAGTTCTTTTAACCTGTTATCAAATAATTAAATTAAAATTACTCTGGAAAGGAAGTCATTGCTTCTTTCAAATAACAGTATTGTATAAAACGATTCCCATTCCTGTGTGCCTGGCATCTTCCTGTTCATCAACATTGCATGTTATATAACTGAATGGATAGGCAGAAAGAAGCTTATCTGTGAGTATAAGGTAATTATTTGAACAGAGTAAAAGGCCTGGCAACAGAGATTTGTTTTATCATTTCACAAAGACCTTCAAGTAGTTTGTGTTGCAGATTAAGGTATGTAAGTTTAAAGAGGAGGAAACCTGGCAGCTAATGAGCCAAGTGTTTTTTTTCCTGCAAAAAAAAAAATGGAATTATCGGAATCAGTGTTTGTGAAGTATGATTAAATGATTTAAGATGGTATGCTAAAGTTGTAAGGTCAGTAACTCTGTAGTTATGACATTAGAGCAGTTCCGCTTGTCTGTAGGTGAATAATATGCTTCAGGGATGTGCAACTACTTAAGATGAAAAACTTACTTTCTGATAAATTTAAAAGAAGCTAAGCCTGAAATCTGAAAGTTTACTTCCTGTACAGTTATACACTCCTGCAGGATGCTGGTGTGCTTTATCAGTAGTCATGAAAAGTAATAATACTAGACAAAGCACCTTCAGAAATATAATCTTGCAATAGAAATACTAGGATTGGCATAATGGAGAGCAAATGGAAACCCGGTTAGCATATGGCGACCAAAATGAAATGCATTACATTACGCTTCTTTTCTTCCTTCGCAGACACTTATTCAGTGTGGTTTTCAAACTGCCAGTAGATGCTATGCACCGGCTTTCTCTGTGAATATGACGTGTCTCCTCTTTCTTCATACTGTAACAGCTATAACTACCATCTTGTCTCAATGTAACCTACACATACACCTGCAGTGTGACCTTTCTAGTTTTCTGCAAAATTAAAAACATGGTCCGGCAAAACCTGTAAAGATTGAATGACCAGGAATGAGTAAGCTGTCACCTTTTAAGTAATAGTTTAATAGAGTGTCACTCATACAGTATAGAGTTCATTGACTGGTGCTTCTTATGCAGACTTGTTTGGTAAAGCATATGCAAAGAGCACAGAAGCCCAATCTGCATATTGCTGTACATTCCTGCCAAGTTACATATGTCTAGTAGCATGCATTTTTATCAGTTTTATAACTTCCTGTTAAATTTATAGTTCTCAGTGGCCTGTACTCTTCAGGATAGTAAGTGGCAGTTATGTGGCACACTGCACATAATAAGTATTTTGTTTGGAATTATGTATTGTGCTTTAAAACAGCTGTGTAAGCCAGTGTAGAAGAATAAAGTCAGACCAGCACTGCTAATTCGGCACACAGTCAACACAAACCAACAGCACCAGAAAACAAACTGCAAGCAACCCAACGCTAGGATAAAGATGCCAAATTATCACAATTTATTAAAAACAAAAAACAGTTACGCGCTTTCATCTTTCTCATATAAGACTTCATCTGAACTGTCTGCACCACACAACTGTGTAAATTTAAAGTATTCCTAATAGGGCTGCTGTTTAATCATAATTAATCGTTCAATGAAAATTTTTAATAAAAATTAACTGGATATTAATTGGCATTTTTTCCTTCAAGCATGTTAGTCTAGCACTTTGATATAAACTGAGAGTGAATAAAAAACAAGACAAGACAAAAAAAAAAAAAGACATTGATGTTGTCTCTTTATTTTTTCAGCCAGTTGCTTAAGCAGACCAGTTTATTTACATTGGTTGGTTTAAGGAATGCTCCTTTTTTATGGACAACTTATACAGACACTGAAAATAATGTTCACAAGGGACAGTAGTGGCTGGGGGGTGCTAAATATTTTCTGACTAACTTAGCCAGGACTGGGTAATTGTCCTTGTGTGGTTTCCACCACTGTAATGGATCAGAGTCAACATCAATTTGTTTTTCAAGTCTGTATCACTCAAGAACTGCTTTTTCAGAGGAGGAGCGAAACATCAGTGGCTCATCTTCAGAGTCTGATGAAAGCTCATGCATTTGCATTCTCTTTGTGGGTGTTTTTTCTTCTGGTTGATGATTATCATGTTGATCAGAGTGCTCCACAAGAACTTCTAACTCTTGCCAAACATTGTGTCTTTTATCTTTTCACAAGCATTTAACATTTTTGAAATTTGGGTCCAGTGCAGTCGCAGTTCCTAACCACGAAAGGTTGAGGTTCAGTTTGCATTGTTCTAGATCCATTATAAATGCTTCTTTGAAATGTAAGATCCTAGTAGGGTCATCATAAGATGCTACCATTTCAACTTCAAGGTGGCAGAGGGTTGGGAGTATCATTGAGCATGAACTATACCTTTCCATAAAATACATGTATCATCTAAAAATCTAGTATAAAAGTGCCAGTTAGTTGCAAAACTACAATTCATGATACAGTTTCTTTCCCAGTAATATAAAATTAAATTAGCATAACTGGTACACAATTGACTCTCATGACTACACCTTTGATTTGCTTATAGTATTCCCCGTTAAAAAGCATACAGTTATTATCTGAAATTAATTCTGTAAATTCACTAATTAATAAAACTTTGTTGTTAGATAAATATTCACAGCCTAAAATCACTTTATTAAACAATTCCAATCCCAAAAATGGGGACGGGGGGGGGGGTGCTAGAAATAAGATCCACAGTATCAGTTTTCATGAATATTAAATCATCTTGATAAAAACTCGGTTTACTATTTCTCAGGAACACCCATGAGTCCTTTGAAATATGCCCAATATTTGAAACAAATGTTTTCAATTTCTGATCTATATGACTAGTTAATGGCTGTATCTTGGAACTCCTAGCTGCCACTGTTGGTCCCAATGGGGGGTCCTCGATTGATTTGTGAATCTTGGGTATTACAAAAATCACAAGAATGTGTAGGTTATTAACTTTTAAAAATTCAAACTTTTTTTTATATATAACACCTTGCATAACGTGATCTCTCAAATTTAAATCAATTTTATTAAGCCAAGTTTTTTATCAAAATGATTTAATATTTGTGACAATTGATATTGTGGATCTTTTTCCAATATCCCCCATTTTTGGGAGTGGAATTGTTTAATGAAGTGATTTTTAGATTGTGAATATTTATCTAATAACAAAGTGTTATTAATTAGTGAATGTATGGAATTCATTTTAGATAATAATTTTATGCTTTTTAATGGGTAATACTATAAACGAATGAATGGGGTAGCCATAGGAGCCAGTTTTGCTCCTAGTTATCCTAATTTTATATTGCTGGGAACAAAATTGTGTCATGAATTCTAGTTTTGCAACTAACTGGCAGTTTTAGACTAGATTTTTAAATGATATATGTATTTTATAGAAAGGTACCTTGGATTGTTTGAATGGAATTTTGAATGCATTAAAAATGCCACTATATTTTTGAAATATACTTATTCCTATTCAGTGGTCAATATTAATTGCCTAGATTTTTTATATATATAAAGGTAGGGCAGAGAGTATATTTCAATCTAATGTGTTTCTTAAGGATACCTTTTCTAATTCATACTTGTACCATTTGAGTGAGTACCCGGTTCATCGAAAGAAAGGTATTATTAAGGGTCAGTTGGTAAGAACATCTTGAATGACATCTGAGTATATAAAATTTATAGAAGAAGTTGCATTTATTAAAAAATATTTTTGTATAGAGGCTACCCAAGTGATATGAGTACAAGAATGGAATGTGAGGCCATGAATGATATAGAAGATACATTTTGTCCTATTTAAGGAAAGGAAGTGGCTAAATTTGGGTATTCTGAACTTCAAAAGTATACTCCGAAAAGGTTTTTACTATACCTTTAATTCCAGATCTAAGAGTATAGAGAACGTATTACAAAGCGCTGGAGGTATTAACTTGTTTTCCAGATATAAAGAATGACATTCCTGAAGAAACATGTATTATTTAGGAAGAAAAATAGAAATATTAAAGAAATTTTGGAATTTGGGAGAATGCCTTTAGGTAATAAAAGTTAGGAACATTGAGTTGCAGTCAATGCACCTATTTATGTAATACAGATCAATATATTTAGAGGCTAGGAAGTCAGATCTAATGGGCATTATAATTGTAACAGTAGGGGTGTATTTTATCTTGACCAGTATTTTGGCTGTACCAGTTTTATTATATTGGGAAAACAGAGAGAATGTTAAAAACATGGATATATGAACATGTGTATGCTGTTGATGATGGTGTGGAAAACCAATTCTCTATATAGACACACAAAGTAAATTTTGTTTCTTTGTATTAGGTTAAATACTCAAAAGTGAGAGGGGGAATTCTGGGAAACCAGGACTAAGTATAAAGAACTGGTATGGAAAGTAAAACTGAACACATAAACCCCACCTGGGTTGAATGATAAAGTTTCTGTCTCTTGTTTTCTTAAAATATGGGCAACAAAATTTTAATATTTCTTTTTCTGTTTTATGATGGTATTATTTTATATATTGTCATTACTAGTCAAACTTTTCATTTTAATTATTCATAATTGTTATTAATTATTTAACATTAATTAATTGAATGTATTAATAGTGTATTTATTGAGATTTGTGTTTGGAAGGAAAGTGTCATGTATTGTTTGGAATATTTTAAATTTACGTAGTTGTGTTGTGCAGACAGTTCTGATGAAGTCTTGTATGAGTAAGATGAAAGTGCAAAACTGTTTAACTGTTTTTAATAGTTTATTTGGCATCCTTATGCTATCCTTAGGTTGCTCACAGTTTGATTTTTTTGTGACCTAGAAGAATAAAGCCCTGACTATGTTTTGTGTAGTCTGAGTTGAATTAGCAGCTGAAGCAGGTGGTTGGGTTAGATCCATTGCATGAAAAAATGATGGTTCTGCAGCTGACTCTCATGCATGAGGTAAGAAAGGGCCTTTTGCGATCATGGAGATCTGATGGACAGCAGACAATATGGAAAACAAAGGATATGAAGAAAATCACTTTGTGGTCCCAGTCTGTTTATGAATATGAATAGTCCTCTGTTTGGACAGGTCAGCAGTCATGATAGTCAAGCAATTTATCATTTATGATGCAAGCTGAAGCCTCTTTTCAGCAACCCGCGGTGGTGGTCCTGCGGTGGCGTTGTCGCCTCACAGTAAGACGCTGTCCGGTTCGATTCTCAGCTAGAGCGTCTTCTGCGTGGAGACATGCGTGAATGGGCGTACCTTCGTTGAAGGTTGTGCATCAGGCCTGGCAAGCCGGTACGTAAAAATCAACTGCCAATCATTAGCGGACCGGAGTTCCGCTTTGGCGACCCCTAACCGGGAAAAGCCGAAAGACACAAACAGAGTATGATCAGTGATAAGTATACAATTATATAAATATATATTTAATGATTTTTCAGCATACCCCAACCCATCACTCTTTTCATTTGTATGCTGGGTTCCTAGAATAATTTATGATGCGCTCTACAAATTTTTTTTAACTTAATTGCAGTAGTAGATTTGTTGCATTCAATTATGTGATTAATACATTAAATATGAGAAAATGACTTCGACTGAACAAAACGTAAGAGTTGGTTTTCTTGTTCAGTTGAAAAGTTTATCACATTTAATCTTTCTTTTTACTTATAGCTCTGCCCAGTTGCTTTCCAGCTTGCATCTAGTTAGGAATGTAACACCTATTTATCTGACATTCAGAAGGTGCTAATGAGTTAGCCAATCAGTAAGCTAAATTTTGCATTCAGTTTCATATTCTGCTTAACCGTTTAAACCCCTGAGCACTGTAGGTTTATAGAACAAACAAGATATAGATGGCTTTGTGCAGTGCAGTCACAGCTTTATCACAGAACAGTGAGAGTTTATATTATGGGCTCAGAAATCCATTTCAGGGACACTGCTGGTTGAAACAAAGTACCACAGCAAGTACCTCAGTTATTTTGGTTATGATTAAAAAACAGATGGTGTGGGTGATTGGAGTTCCTGGTGACAGTTTAGAGGTTTGGTAAACAAGCTCAAGGCCTATTGGCCACTGAGGAACTTGATGTCCTAGATCCCATGTTGGAACTTGCAGGTACCTATGTGGTTAAGCCTGTTCATTTTTGATGGTTTGAATTGATGGGAACTTTATTCCATAAGCGTGGAAGTCTTTATGATATGGAGGTGTCACATTTCATTGCATGGTTGTAATTTTACTGAGGCTGATATGTTTAGATTACTGGAAAGCATTCTAAACAAAGGATTTTGAATAGTAAGAGGTCCCTTAATGCTGTGTATGTCAGACTGTGGTCTTCACTAAGAAGACAAAATGACTGCGGTAAGAGACAGGGCTGCTATAGTCTTTTGCTTTTAAGATAAGTATTGTGTTCTCAAAATAAAAATGTGAGCTTAAGCATACAAAACCTTCTTTATCAAAGTCATGCTGGGTTAGATCATACAGAATGAGGCTTTCCATAGTGAGTCTTTCTATCATCTAGCAAGTTTCACTTGTGGCTGATTTGGTCTGTAATTATTGGTGTATCTAGAACAGCCTCCCTAATGGACCCAGCAGCCTGCTTCTTGTTATCAGGAACATAGTTTTTAATGTTCTCTTAAGGTTGTGTACAAGGGGGTGTAGTAGGCGATATTTGATTGCATAAATTTCATTTGCTGGTGTCTCGGTCCACAGAACTGTTGTTTCCAATCTTACTGATAGCAAGGGTGACCACTTCAAATAAATTTGGGGTGGGATTATGTTGCAGGACAGAAGAGTGGATGAGGTTCCCCTTTTTTGGCCTGAAATTTGCATCACATTTTGTGCTGTAGCTGCTGGGTTAAGGAGGATATTAGACAGGAAGTGAAACAGAACTAGTTATTTAGTTAGTCTGAAGCTCATACATTCAGTCAGTGCTTGCATGCAGGCATAACTCGCATTCTGAAAGCAAATGAACACAAATAAGTTGAGCCCGAAGGGTAAATTATACTGTCACCACCCTTTTTATGCCTCAAAGGTTGCAAGGAATGACAGTTTCAGAAGACAACACAAAACATTTCTGTAATATTTATCCTGTCATGCATATATGCAAATCAAATAGCTGCAAACTCAGAAATACTGCCAGTACAGGCACCTATCAAATGATATATTTATTTCATTTTCAGTTGTAGTAAGTAGACTGCTAGATAAAGCAGCAGCTCTTAGCCTGTTTAATATTTGCTTGCCTTGGCTTTTTTGATTCCCTCCAGTAACAGCAGGCTATCAAAACATTAGCTAACATCATCAGATTGCTTATACTGCAAAGCAACCCTCCCTGGTTTTGCAAATATTTGAAGCTTTAATCTAGGCAGTGATGCAGCAGCATTAATAATGCCCATAACAAGACCACCCACCTTAGCCCTTCAGCTCTGTTTGCAAGTTAACTGTGGTCTACAAATGGGAGCTCCTTCTCCAACTTCAAGTAGGCAAATTCCTAGAAAAGTACACTCAGAACGTGAACATTAGATAAAAAAGTGAAGAACCCTGTCTTATTATTTTTACCCTATTTGTTAGGTTTGAATCTTTTGACCTCACTTGCCTGTAATCATCCACTGTCTGCTTGCAGTCACTTCCTCACCAACTCTTTTGCAAGACTCTTGAAGTGGCTGTTTCACTGGTGGGAACTGAGCTGAACCATTGCCTGCATTTCTCTTACACTTTATGCTACACTATTCATTATCAAATAGGATGAGGACGTGTGTGTTTACTTGATAGTGTCTCAGTAGCTTATTGGTCTGATTTTCATTTTATGTTAGAGTAGACAAATTTAGCTTGCCCGTGTATTCAGCAGTTGAGTATGTGAGAATAACTACTTCAGATCAGCAGCACTACTGTGATGTGGATCAGCCTAATGATGCGGTGATGTAACTGATACTGCAAGCCAAGTATCAAGTTTTATAAGGAAATTGGCCTAGTTGCAGGAGGGACAGTGAATTTAATTTTAAAAAGTTAGATGTTATTTGCTATGCTTTTAGTTGAGCCATTTGCCCTGGATTGTGGCAAACAAACATGTAAAGATAATGGATACTAAGCTACACTGCTCAATTCTTGGACAAAAAAGCGACCCCCCCCCCCACACACACCCCTCAAAGATGCTTCCTTGGCAGCTGCTCAATAGGCAACTGCCTAGTTCTGCAATGCTTAAGGCTGTCCCTGTTTGTACAAAAAAAAAAGTTCTCATCTGAGAATGAACATTCAAATAGTTTGAAACACATTTAATTCATTCAAGTGTCACTGCCAGTAACTTTCTCACTCCAGTCCCACATTAGCCTTTGGGCCTTGAAGGTTGCACAAATTCTTTGCTCACAAACTTAAATACATAATCACCTCTACAGATTCTAACGTATGATGCAAAGCTATTACTAAAACTGCCAGCTGATAACTGTAAGATGCTCTGAAATTCTTTGTTTAAATTTGTGTTCATTTTTCACCATGTAAATACACTTGCAGCTGTATATAGTGCCACACACAGTAAGCAATAATTAATCAAAATATAATCTTCTGTAGTGTCCAGTTTGGCATTAGTCTCCCAAACATGCTTACAGCAAACAAATCTGCTCTTGAAATGGCTCCTAGCACATTCTCCACCCAATAGTGTTGCCATTGTCCTTTGAAGGATGACATAAGCATCTTTTAGGTTATGCATTCTCTCAAATCTAAATGCTAGACCCGGGTATAATATGCCAGATAGCCTGGTCTCGTATTCTAGAACTGGCCTATACTTCAGGATGGAATGTATCCATTCATCTCAAATGTAGTTCCACAATGGGTGTGAACTAATAGATAACCCTTGTGTAGGATTAAACATAAGCACCCATTCTCCTCTAGGAACTCTGGGTCCTGCATTTTCTTCACAATTTGTTACCCAAATTGTTTGTGCCAGGCTCTGGAAATGTTAGATTTATCAAGAGGGAGGCCAAACCCTGAAAGGACTGTGCTAAAAACAACAAAACATAAATGTCCAGATCCTGGTACAAAAAATACACAAAAAAATAACAAATACACAAAAAAAAAAAAAGGGGAGTGAAAGAAGGCAGTGACTAGTGCAGTAGTGATCATTCAAACATCTACTGTTATGGTAAGTTTACATACAGAGCTGTACTATATTCATCATATTGATCACTGCTGCAGTAGCTTTAGATATATGGGTAAATTACCATAGATAACTATGTTTGGGAGGTGGAAAGAGAAGAGTCCAAGAACCCCTGGAAAATGATCCTAGCAAAGCTTGATGTGGACCTAGAGAAGGAATCAAGCTTATAGTGCTTTATAAAAGTATGTGCATAAGACCTAAGAGCAGCTTGTAGAATATTTCTAGAATTCAGCTGATTCCAAAAAGCCATAGTTAAAGCCAATGTCCTAGTAGAGAGGGCCTTGACCCTGTCTGGAATAGATTTGTTATGGTGAGTATAACAAAAAGTAATGTACTTAAGCAACCATTTGGAAATGGTCTGTTTTGACACAGGTTGCCCTTTCTTCTTACCCTCACAAGAAATAAACATTTCATCCGAGGAGCTGAGAAATATACTTCTGTCAAGATGGTTTCTGAGTTGTCTGTGGACATCCAAAGTATGGCATATCCTCATTTTTAGATTTGTTAAAGAAAACTGGGAGATTGATAGTTTGGCTTAAAGTAAACTCGGATGCCCCTTTAGGCATAAAAGAAGGCTTAGTTCTCAAGGACACACTGCCCCTATGGAAAATGAGGTAGGGTTGACTCATCATAAGAGCTTGCCAGTCCGATACCCTTCTTGTAGAGGTCAGAGCAATCAGTAAAAATATTTTATATGTTAAGAACCTCAAGTCATCCAGATTAGCTGATTCACATGGAGTAAGTGTTAGTTTCTCTAACACAAGATTAATATCCCAAAGAAGGGCCACCATTTTACTTGGTAGCCATATATGCAAAACTCTTTTGAAAACATTTTGACATCAGACTGTCTTGAAAGAGGAGGATCTGCGGGCAGATGTGCTGAAATGCATGATAAATAAACGCTAACTGAGGAATAAGAAAGGGCATAGGATAGTAAGTCACACAAAAATCGTAAAACCAGAGAACAACTAGCCCTGAATAGGTGCTAACTAAAAATATTTTCCATTTGCTAATATATAATTTCTAGTATCAGGCTTTCTTGCCTCCATTAGTACCCGTTGCATGTAGTCAGTAAACAGGTGCCCAAAAGGAATTAACTACTTATCATCCAGGTAGTCAGTTGAAAAAGATTGATGTCAGACTGTTATCAGACACCCTTGTTCTTATGTGAGTAGATCCAGTCTGTGAGGAAGCTTGAGATAATTTCACCTGGCCATTTCCGAAAGAAGGGAGAACCATAGTTGCCTAGGCCAGAAGGGAGTTCCCACAATGATCTTAGGGATCCCTTCTGAGTTTTCAGAAGTACCCCGGATATTACTGGAAAAGATGGAAAAACATACAGGAGCATTCCTGTTCAAAGAAAAGAAAAAGCATCTGTCTTCTAGGTCTTCTTGCAAAGAGTCCTGGAACAGAATTTTGCCAGTTGATTGTTCAAAGAGGATCAAAAAGGTCTACTTGAGGAACGCACCACAGATGCCTCAGTCAGGGTAAGCATCTTCTAGATGTTTATTTGCTTGTGTCTGTCTTTGGTGTTCCACATCACTGTACTTTTATCCCTCTTGAAACTGCTCCCCAAGCAAAGTCCAAAGTGTCTGTGGTGACTGATTGATTTGGAGCAGGGAGGGAGAATGAGAGACCTGGATTTAAGGGTATCTATTGCCTCCATCAATAATTTCTCTTATGACACACCCCAGCCTTGTGATTTGAAAAGATAAAGGGTGTTGATGCTGGGAGCAAAGAAATTCAGATATCTTTCTCATGTGGTGTCTTGCCAGGGGTATCAAGAGAATCCTAGATGCTGTGAGACCTAAAATCCTGAAGTATTCCCTCTCAGTGGCCGAATTATGAGTGGAAAACTATAGAAACAGATCTAAATAAGGATCTGTTTTTTTTTCCTTGTGGAAGAAAAGCTTTTTGAACTGAGGTGTCTAGTTGACATCCCAGTAACACAATCCTGTGTGAGGGAGTCAAAAAAGACTTGACTGTTGTTTAGGAATCCCAGCTTGAGTAACAGATCTCTCAGTTGAATGAGAGAGAGAGAGAGATTCCTGACACTCTGAAAAAGACTCTACAAAGATAAGCAATTCATCTAAAGTTGGAAAAAAGTAGATACTTTGTAGCTGGCAATAAGCTGTAACTGGAGCTAGACACTTCATGAGTACTCTTGGTGCAGTGGATAGTCCAAAGGTTAAGGTAGACAACTAATAATGTGATCCAGACATACAAAACCTTATGAAATTATCTGAAGGTTGGATGAATAGGGATGTGATGATAAACAGTTTACATGTCTAGTGTTACCAGGAAACTTGAAAGAAGAAGAAGAGGTAACAGATTGTGAAGTAACATAATTTTGAAATGGGGCACTATCACAAACAGGTTTAGGAAGGACAGCACCACAAAATGTCTCCAAGCATTTTCTTTCTTTCTTTCTTAGGCACTAGAATAAAAACCCTTCCCCATTTGGGAAGGAGGAATTGGTTCTATCAGTTCTTGGGACAACATGTGATGAACAGATGGAAACAAGAGTCTGATCTGGAGGATGAGGAATGACCCCCTGGAAAGGAAGAATTTCCTTCCACTGCTATCTTTAATCTTGATGAATGATATTCAGAAGCCATTTTCTGAAGCAATCCGTTGCCAAAGAGAAAAATGGAGATTAACTTTCTGGAAGAAAAAGGGGTCCAGTGTGGGAGTGGGTGACACGGTCTCTTGAACAGTCATTCAGACATTTCAGACTGTCCTTAGTATTGGGAGGTTAGAGACCTCTTATTTTGAACTCCCATTGTCATGTCCTTCTTAAATGTCTATTTACCTAAATTCTGTTGAGACTGTTTATTTTATTTTCTCCCCAAAGTGGAAGAAGACAAAGAAATCCCTTGCATAATTTGGAAAAGGAGAGCTTGCCCCATTTCATCACACTTTTGATCACCTCAGCAGCAGAGGAGACAAACACTAAATATCTGTCCAAAGGAGAATTTAAAATCTCATTTTTTTAACATCATCTGGAAGGTTCTGAGAATGCAGCCACACAAACCTCCTTAAAGCACTACCAGAAGCCATAGCCCTGGAAGAAGTATCAACAGAGTCATATATATATATATATATATATATATATATATATATATATATATATATATATATACACACAGTCTGCAAACAATGAGTAATGACCTATGCAAAAAAAAAACTAAGTTATTTAAAGGAGAATTTTCCTCACAAGAAGAAACTGCAGATAAAACATTTCTCATACTTTCACAATTTGTCAGAACGTATGAGCCTGTAGAGTTCAAAATTATGAAAACCAAAGTTGCAGAAGTATACATTTTCCCCATACCTATTAATAATTTTCCCATCCTTATTAGTAAGAGTAGGATTGGAATTGACTAAGTACTTAGCAGCAGTGGGATTAACTAAGGCTTTTGTTGCTGGTTCAGTTTGGGAGAACTGTATAAAAATTTAAAAGACTGAGGAATGGTTGTAGGGTCTGGAAAATCCTTATGCAAAATCCATAGTATTTTCTGAGGGACTGAGAAACCTCAGTGTTCACCCACTGAAAAGACTGGCACATTCTAGAAATAGTCTCAGAGAAAGAGACCCCCCCCCCCCCCACACACACACACACACACAGGGAGAATCAGGTACTGAGTGTGGCTCTGAGTCTGAGTCAGAAATCTGAGGAAAAAACTGAAGACATCCATGCTTCTTCCTGTTCAGATTCAGAATCTTGACTCTATTCAGGAAAATGGGAATACCTGTGTCTTTACCAGAAAATACTAAAGGATCAATAGTTTGAATTAAACCATGAGCCAGAGCCATTAAAGTACTTCTATCTAAAGAAGTTTGAGAAGGAACAGATAAATGTTTGCTTTTATATTTCTTTTTGACAGGAATAATTGGGCCATCCAGATTACTAATGGCAGCAGCTGCTTCCCCTGGGGATGGGCACAGCATTTTGGCACACCTGGGAAAGTTTCCCTGTTCTGTCTCCCAAGACCAACAAGAGTGGCTCTCTATCCACTGAGGGGATTTCAACAGCCGCATAGAATGTGGCTAACCCCTGCTTCATAGCGGCTGTAGGTGCTACACCAGAGGGATCTGAGGTAAAAGATGATTGTCCTGAGGTACAACAAGTGTCTACACTGGAGTTACCCACCTGCAGCTAAGGCAAATTGCTAGCCTGCTGTGGTGGCAAAGGCTATTTGCTTAACTTTTTCATTTTGTGACTGGAAGAAGGACTGACCATGGGACCAGTAGTCTGTTCCATGTTAAAGCCAAAAATGGAGCCTTTTTCCCAGTGAAAACAAGCAGTAAAAGCCAGTAAAACTACCAGTCCACAAAAGTTACCTTCATTTTTTTTTATATAAAAAATACAATAAAAGGCACTTTCAAATGGGAATCATTTGAAATATTGGGACCTGCTAGAGCGAGTTCCGAAATATGGAGACTAAATAGCCAAAAGAACGGAGTTATATATACTAAGTCCAATATGCCATTTCTGAGAATATTCCCTTTTCTTTGAGGTATGGTGATCTCAGAGTTGGTATATATAAGTTTGGGGTGTGTGAGGTGACTTGTTACCACCACATGAGGGGGTGCTTGCCCCCCTTAAAAAAGAAGTTGAAGGCAAAAAGCGATTTGCAAAATGCACTCTTGTGCATTTTCAGTCTTTTTTTGGGTGCTAACATTTCAATAACGAGACATTTCAAACATTATGCCAACCTCACCAAGAAAAAAATAAATAGAATTTCTCTACAGAAAATATGTTTCCAGTTGGTTAACACTACTTTTAATCTGACAGAAAAAAAATAAGTGCTGTATTTAAAAGTACATTACAGTCTCAAGACTGTCCATTAAAACACAACACTCCTAGCTTTAAAATAACTTTCCCAAATCCAAATAGGAAAGTAATAAAACATCTGTAAATATAAGAAAGTAGAAGTTTATTTTCCCCAAAGGAAACTTATTTGCTCAGTCAAGGAAAGCACAAGCCAAGCATCGATCCTCAAAAGCCTCAGAGGAGCAGAGTCCTTAGCCGCAGTAAAGCTGTGAAGTGCTTTGTGCTCCAACAAGCTGCTTGAGAGTTGGGCGTGTGGAAGGTGTCCTGAAGCTTTGGAAACTGGCTGGCCATTATATCCTTGGCAGGATGTAACCCACAAGGCTGCTACAGCAGTGGTCAATATGATGAACATCATATAATCTCTTGGACTTATGACAGTTTCCATTTCAAAATTATAGCAGAGGAATACTTGTTATAGTCACAGAGAGAGGCACATTGGTCCTAGATAAGTCAAATACGAGGTGTATCTGTTCTGAATGATAGGAGGTAGAGGTGGACAGAAGAAGTATTCACCTGTCTGAAAGTGGAAAAATAGTAAGAAAAACAGTTTGACTTAGTATAATGTAAACCCTGTGTCACAGCATGTGTCACATATAAAACAGGAGCAAACAGAAACTTAAACTAGAAAATTTTTCTTCGGGGGGGTGTATTATAGAAAGCTGAACAAACTGTGTGGGTTTGTGTGTTATGCCTCATCCACATGAGTTTCATTAATGTATTCTGATTTACTACCACCTGCCAAAACACGATGCTTGGTGACTACTGTAAAGTATCCCTACGTGTAATCCTTGCTGTTGCTCTTGTGACCTGAGATATGGCTGAAAAAGTCCTGCAAGGATTTGCCCACTTATCCAGTTTAACAAATAATTTAATAAGTTAGAGTACACTTTCAGAAACAGTTATATATGGAGGTTACTCTGTGAACATTGCCATTTCTAAGGATAGGCCTGAGAGTTTTGCTGTTGTTATTGCTGAGCTTTCTGATGAAGTTCAACACTTTCATGTGGTGTTGTGGAGATGCACTGAGTGCAACAAGGTGTGAGAATTCGTTGGGCAAGGAACTCCAACCATTCAAAGCAAGTGCAGGAGAAGACTGGCATAGTAGAAAAGCTAAATAAACTGGGAATAACCCCCACCCACTGGATTGCCAACTGGCTCACAGATAGGATGCAGGAAATCAAAATAGGGGAAGTTACCTCCACAGAGATACCAGTCACCATTGGAGTCCCCCAGGGTTCTGTGCTGGGACTCCTTTTGTTTGCCATCTACTTTTTTTTTAAGTAAAAGCTAATACCAAACGGCTGTGGCTGACTAAGATTGCAGATGACTGGAAGCTAGGAGTGGTCAGCAAATCTCCAAATGACTTAATCCTACAAGAAGGTTTGTCCCAAATTAGTAACTGGTGCCAAAATTATGGACTGAAACTAAATGGAAAAAAAAATGCATTATTGTTTCCTTTGGGAAATCATCTACCCCAGGGAACTACCACATTGACAATTTGCCTCTTAGAGTTAACCCAGTTGTTTCTGATTTGGGAACATATGTGAATAGTGTCCTAACTTTTACCAACATGTGTCCATTGTTGTAAGAAAATCTTTTGATATTACAAGCTTATAAACAAAGTAATTGTGTCTAGAACTAGGGATGTCATTGTTCCCCTTTACTCAGCCCTCATTAGGCCAGTCATTGAATGTAATGCCCCCTTTGGCATGTATGTGTCCAGACATAACTGCAATGCCCATAGACATACCTTACTGAAAGAACACAAGGACAAAACAACATATCCTGCATGGACCGGCTCAAAGCTCTGTCACTATACTCTGTATCCTACAGACTGCTTAGAGATTTCCTGTGTTTGGGATACAGTGCATCCTCTGACCCAGTCATGATAGATTTACTGCATATCGGCAATGCCAGTGGCATCAGAAGTACTTGGTTTAGGGATCTAAACCTCTTTTGCAAAATCAACAGAATGGTTTGGAGGAAAAGGTATATCTTGCAGAGGATATTGCTGCTCTGGAACAGATTCCCCACTTTAACAAAGTCCATCCCTGTCCGTATTCAAGTGCAACTTGGATCTATGTATGGGAAACGGAAAATTTACCCCAGTACTGCCCCGTGTACTAGTGATGGACAGAGGTAGCTCCTAAATGCTTTATCTCATTCATGGGTCCCCTCAAATTATTTATGGTGTGATCACAGTTATTCTCATTAGGGTTAATATATATTATCGAGCATGGGATAGGCAAGGTCAGTTTCAAACCAAATGTGATAGGTTAATTTGAGCACAAAAAGAGAAACTGGCTAGGCTTAAATTGGCTTGTAAGGGCATCTAGCTAGTACTTACCTGTGGAACTAATGGAAGCCCATGAAGGAAGAAAGGGGTAATATGAGATGAGAATGTATAATGCAGGTTAGAAAATGTTCTTGTTATTTTTGGCAGTCCACAACCATTGAGTATAGCCTCACTGCCTCAACTGTACAGTACTTCCTGTTATCCAAGGCTAGGATAACAGGTGAAAGGTGGTGACTGTGCTGAGTCACAAGGCCTTACCAGGTTTCATGATTCTAATGAGCCATTTCTTATTAACATGGTCTGCTTGGTGTTACCTGTATCACCTCTCAAAGGCACTGAAGTTTGTAGAGAACTTAACTTATAAAGGTAGGTTCTTTATTTTTTAAAGAGTATTGACCAAGGTGGGGCACTGATCCACTAGAGCATTTTCAGACACAGCTTAGTGGAAATCCAGCCAAAGAAGTAATAGACTATAATCAATATTAATTCAGTAGTAGTAATATAAGGGCAAACATGCAGACAGGTGTTAAGTCAGGATAATACGTAGCGTAACTGAACACAGTCATAAGTAGACTAATAATAATAATAATAATAGTTATAAGTACAATAATTTAATCAGTAAAATCAATAAGAAGAGTACCTGTCCACTGTCATAAAATCGTATAGTAAAACGTTTCTGTGGAAAAATCTTAAAAGTCTTAAATCCAGGAATCAAGCATGGGGGATTGGGGTGTCAACAGGAGCCCCAGTAAAATGGTCCACATTGGGTACCACAATTGCTGAGGCCGGCCCTGATTCTCAAACATTTTCGAGAATACAGTTCATTTTCAAGACAATTAAAATATATTGAAATATATATTGCAGAACTGTTATTTGTGTAAATACTAATACTTGAAAACAGAGCTGAGAAGAAAATGACATCGCCTCCCTACCTGGGCATACATGCTGGCCCTTTTTAAGAGCCAGAATATTAATTATGTATGATTGTCATTCATTTGGTTGATAATACACATAATATGAGCAACGCACAAATGAATGATAAAGATTGTGCGACAGCACAAATGTGTGACTACTCATTTATGTGAATCACATTTGGTTGAGTTCAGGCTTTAATCAGTGTAGGTATACAGAAGTGTGTAGGTAAATGAATATTAGAGTGAAAAAGTGTTTGTGAGAAGATGCAAGATTCTATTATAGCGGTATTATGTATGTGCAAATGCTAGTGGGTTAGGGTTAAAGTTAGGGTTAGGTAATGGGATAAATTTTGTTGTACCTGTTTAATGTTGTATGCATTCTGTGTTCTTTTGTTTTGATTAGTGTTACTGTTAGAGAAGTTTTATTTATTTATTTTTTGTAATATGATATGTAGGGATAGGGCCAGAACCAGGGACAGGGTTAGGGTTAGAATGAAACAGTCATAAGAGAAATTTGGATGTGCATTGCAGCTATATTTTCCATTACTATAAAATGGAAAATTATTTTTTTCCTATTACTGAAAGCAGGCTCAGTTGTGAAGACTGGTTCCACAGAGTCCAGGGTTTGGAGCATTTCAGTTTGCAGCATGGGCAGCTGCTGATCTGTATAAAGTGCAAAATTAGCGTAGTGAAAAAGCATTTTTGAAATTCTTTGGAAAGTAAATAATTAAGAAGACATGTATTTAAAAAAAGAAGTCTTGCCAACAAAGCAAGTGCTCATTGTTAAACACTCACTATTAGATACCAGTTGCAGTTAATAAATTAATATACTTCCTGCATCAGGAATAAGCTTATTTGTGTCATGTAAGGTTATCTATTACTTCTAGGCATAATGCTTTCAGATTTCCCTTTTTACAGAACTAATGTTCAAGTGTTCATTATATTCTTATTTTCTGTTTTTTGTGATGCACTTTTATGAAAAAGACAATTGGGAGACAAATTTAAACAGACTCAAATTAGAAACAATAGCACTAATGCAACTATATAGGTATAGCTGCAGATGCAGAACTTTTGTACAGTTAAATAGACTGGATACACAATCACAAGACTGAAAAAGTTAATTCTTGCATACAACAAGAGCAGAAATTTCATGTGACACAAACAGGATAACAATGTAGGAGACATTTTGTCAGAGATAGAAAGGATGCAATAACATGTGTATGACTTTAGCATAAAACATGACTTATCAGACCCTCTGGAATTGCTATTTAACTGTAGCCCCCAAACAGGCTTCATGCCTCACGAGTGGAGAACAGCAACTGTCATCCCTCTGCACAAAGCTGGGTCATCTACTGACCATGGAAACTATAGACCCTTAAATCTTATCCATGAAAATGATCAATAATGACACAGGAAAACCTCCAGACACTGGACGCAACCCATTTTGGTTTTGTCTTGGACAGATCATGCCTACTAAACCTGGTGGACTTCTTTGAGACAGTCACCAGTGCAATGGATGAGGGCAAAATGGTTCACACTGCCTACCTTGATGTGGTCAGGGCATTTGACAGAATACCTCACTCGGACTTTGTTGATAATCTCAAGAGGTTAGGTATAAACCCTTATGTCTCCTGGTGGGTAGCCAGCTGGCTCGCAAACAGAACTCAGGAAATTAGAATTGGGTTGTCCATAGGTTCATAGGTAAATACTAGGCTAGCTGCTCTTGTGGGTCATTTTAAGCATAGCCTGGTTCTCATTTTGTGCTCGAAATAACCTATCCCATTTGGTTATAGATTGGTCTTATCCATTCCATGGTCAATAATTATATATTACCCCTAATAAGAATAACTGGGATCATACCATAGATAATTTGCAGGAACCCGTGCATGGGATAAAGCTTTTAGGATCTGCCTGTGTCCATTAGTAGCACAGGAGGCAGTCCCGGGTTACATTTTCTGTTTCCCATCCGTAGATCTAAGGTGTGCTTGAAAATGGATAGGGATAAACTTTGTTTTATGTGGATGGAGGGGTCTGTTGCACAGAAGCAGTATCCTCTGTGAAATATATTGTCTCTCCAAACAGTTCTGTTGATGCTGCATAAGAGGATTAGATCCCTAGACTGAGTATTTCTGATGCTATTTGATGTGCTGATGTGCAGTAAATCCATCAATAAAGTAATGGATTGGAGGTTTACCTCTACAAGGAGGCCCCAAACAAGCTAAGTCCCTCAGGGAGTAGTCCTGGGACTGGCTCTTTTTGGCATTTACTTCGCTGAAGTCAAGGCCAATGTCGAGCCTCAATTTGCAGATGATTGCAATTAGGAGCAGTCATATAATCCCCCACTGACACTAATGTTTTCCAGTAAGGGCTGATACAGACAAATAACGTGTGTCAGAGCCATGGACTAAAACGAAATGCCACAAAATACATAAGGAAGTCATTCACCCCTTGTAACTGTATGATATTGACAACACACTGCAAAGAGTCGACCCTGTAGTCAGGGGCCTGGGGACTCGCATAGGCAGTAATGTAGACTTTGACCGTCATGTGTCTACAGTAGTGATAAAATCATTCTTTGTTGTGCAACTTATAAACAAAGGTATGGCATCTAGGTCCAAGGAGATCATTGTTCCACTCTCTTAGTCATTCATCAAACCTACCATTGAGTAAAATGCTCCCTTTGGTATGTACCTAACCAAGTGCATCCAACATGTGGAATGTCTACAGAGTTCCTCACTAGAAGAATATAGGGTGTAAGTAACAATCCCTATACAGACCACTTCAAAGCCCTATCCATGTATTCTGTCTCCTACAGGTTGTCAAGGGGAGATCTATGCCTTGTATGCAATTCATTGTTGGACCCCACCCTGATGGACCTCCAGCATATCCACAGAGCGAACAGTACCAGAATTACCCATTTTAATGACTTAATTGCCTGTGGTATAAATAGGACCTGCTGGAGAGAGAGGTATGTATCCCATAGACTACCCCTTCTCTTGAACAGGCTCCCCATCCATGTAAAGCAGAGTTCTTCCCTAACCCAACGCAAGTGTAACTTGGACATTTGGATGGGGAACAGGAAATTCATCCCTGGTTTGGCACCTATGTCTTTAATGGGTGCAGTCAGCCTGTAAATAGTTCATCTACCAGGCCCCTGCTTGTAAATGTTTCATCTCCCAAACCACTGCTTGGTTGTTAGCCTAGTACACACCTTTGAACCTATGACTGTGAGCTACACCTGCACACTAAATTGATGGGTACAGAAATGGCATCAGTTAAGTTTCATCTTAACCCCTGCAACATGCATATGGTACAACAAGGAACTCCTAGAGTGACAAAGGACTAGATATTACATCCCAAAAAAAAGTGATCCAGAGATATGCAGATTAAGGCATGTCACTGTGCGGCAGTTTCATATGATTCAGTCATTTCATAAAAGATTCTGTATTAAAGTCAAGCCTAAAATGTTATCTGCATCAGCATGCTTATTTTAACTTTTTCTGCTAAGGCTATGCTCTACTCCTATTTAATTAATTGATTGTAAGGTATACACTGGCTGTTATAGAGTATACACTAATTACTAGTGAATGCCAAGGTGTGCTCTGCTCAGCTGTTTTAATGTCCATTTTTTATAAACTTATTGGTTAAGCTGTATTTGACGTAAATATTACTGTCTGAAAACAAATTATCATCTGTGTGTTTTACTGTATTGTATTAACAGATGAATAACATGACACTGATGAGCTCTTGTGGTGATGTCTCCAAAATGCAGTGCAGAAATGTGTAAGCAGCATTTGTTCCAATGAAAGATATGGCAAGTTTCTTCACTTGGCATATCTTAGAAAATTCTGTTTTTTTTTTAAAGGTTGAGTTGTTTGATCCTATTGTGTAAAGTAGTCACCCAACAGTGTTTTGACTCTGTATCTTTTACTTTCAGATCTCACCTATGAATCAAGTTGAGGTTTGCACACTCATTAACTTCCGGCATCCTTCTAGCTGGCATTATTTGCCTCTAAAAAAACAAACTAGGACTCTGGAAATACCAATGAATTTTTAGTGTTGTTAAATGTATTGTACGTTAGTATATTTTTAAATAATAATTGGGCAGTGTCACATGATCATTTTAAATGCTTTATAAGTTGAAATGTGTGTGATACTTTGTTTTTTATGCACTGAAGAAGGGTTATTGTACCCAAAAGCTTTGCTGCTACTTTGTTAATGAATATCATTGCTTGGCATTTCCATAGCCCTCATTTATTTCTTGGAGCCACTTTATCTTCTCCTGGACTTGGTTCACCACAGTGTTGGTCCCTTTTTACTATTACATTATTTGCCTCTGCACATATATCATTTTAATTAAAATGGACCCGGCTGATAGGGTACCCTTGCTTTCCCTCCTTTAAAATCTATTTTGCGCTGTAGTTAGTAGGTGCAAGAGGTCACCACACACAGTTCCTGTTCTTCCCCTGTGTAACTGATCCTGTATTACTGGGATACACACCTTTTATTCTAGGGTTAAGAACTGTGTCTGCTGCTGTCTATGTAAGCTCTTTGCTATAAATACTCATTAGTAAGTTGATAAAGGGCTGTGCTTTATGTGCCTTATGTGCTATTTGGAAATTCTATATGTTCTTAAATATCCCATCTCATTGCTACAGGATAGTCTATTTATTAGTTGTTAAAAGTAATTAAGCTGAGTTATATTTTTTCTGGTTTTATACCTCCTAAATAAGTTTATAAGATTTCCCAAAACATAGCAGCATTTTGTTTTTTTTAGCAGAATGCTTTCGTGTCTAAATGAGATCTTCATAAAGAGGGCAAACCTACACTGCTTTAACCTGCATGCACTGTAATAATCCATCAGTTAAAATCAGTGTATTAATACACTTTTTGTTTGTAACATGTAGTAGGAAATGATGTGCAGTCCCAAGCCTGGAGGTCAGCTGTTTTCAGCCTTTGAAAACAAGTCCACTAGTGAAAGAAGCTATTGTTTCTAGCTGCTTTGCTGACACACAGTGGCACAGAGGATAGCCATGTCACCTAACAGCAAGAGGTTCCCTGTTTTGATTCTTGGCAAGGGTGCCTTTTGTGCGTAGTCTGCATGTCCTCCCTGTGTTCATGTGGGTTTCACCTGGGCACTCTGGTTTCCTCCCCACTCCAAAGACATGCAGTAGATGGATTGGACACTATAAAGTGGCCATAGGTGTAAGTGTGCATATGAGAGTGCATGGTATGGAACAACAGTTGAGTAGGGTTATCACCTGTCCCACTTTGCGAGGGACAGTCCCTCTTTGGGCAATTGTGTCCTGACAAAAAATTGTAAAAATGGCAAATGTCCTGAGATTTTAGGACAAAATTATTTCCTATATTTATGTAATAGTTGCATAAAATAGTTATTCTGTATCTGAAATACCTAAAAGTTATTTGAAATAGAATAAGCAACTAAAATGCTACAAAAATAAGCTTTTATTTAGGCAAAAATGTTAAGTTCTATCCTTTGTACTGACCATGGGTATGTGTCTGCCTGTAAAATCTGATGTTTGTATCAAAAATGTCCCACTTTGGCCATTTGAAAAGATGGCAACCCTACAGTTGAGGCAGGGCTAGCCACCCATCATTGTGTACCTTGGCTCTAGATAATGGTCACCGTGTAATTGACACACAGACCCATGTGTTAAAATGGGAAAAGGGGCTATTGGATGGATGCTGCTGTTGAGACAGTTTCATTACAAAGGTGTGTATCTGTTTTTTATTAAGCAAATTGTCACTGTAATGCACAACCCAGATAACCTATGTTGCTGATGGTCTTGCTTTCATCCCCTACTACACCTACCTCTCCCAGTCTTTATGGGAACTGTATGAGCAAGTAGCCAATGAGCTCAGTGTCCATTTTCCATGCCAGAAGAGGATTATGCTACAGGCTGATAAAAGCCTCTGTTTTCTCATGACAGTGTTGTACTGTGCAGGTGACTGAGCATCTCAAGTCTCCTGAACTTCTGCAAGTCGGAAAGCACCCAAATCTGGAGGCTTGACTTCAGACTCAGTTTTCAACATTTAGATAAAAAAAGGCTTGCTGAATTATACCGTCTTTCAGTATATGTGTGGAAGTGAGTATGCGTGGTGTTGGTGGAGGGGGGGGGGCAGTGTCCTTTCCTCACAGGAATTTCTGCTGAGCTTCCCATCCCCCCACCTCAAAAGCAGGGGCACAAAATAACAAAAGAAATACTACTGGTTTAGATCTGTGACTCAATTGCCAGATAGGTTTCCTTGAAAGAGATAATGCTCTGATAAGTATTTATGTCCTCCATTATGAGCTTAATGTACTGTCCAACAATGCATGAGTTCCTTTTAGTATAAATGGTATATAGTGAAGCAGGTTTATTACTCTGGGCTTTAAAAACAATATGTTGGAATTTGTGGTCTATAATTCCCTGATGTATTGCTACAAAAATGTTCCAAAATCGTTGCCTTAAATGTTGTCCTAAAATTCCTAGATTATCCAAGGAGAATGAAAATTAATATGCTTTTGTTGATTTAAAATGTAGGAGATTTAGAAACAGATCGTTCATTCTTCCCATGTTTTTCGCAACTGTTATCTGATTGTCTTTCTTTGTTTTGGAATTTATCTTCATGCCACACAGGACACAGACAGTGACAAGAAATGGAAGGGCAATCCATATACATACATTTCAACCTCTTAATGCAAGAACTCTGGAGAAATAAAAACTAAAATAATGGGGGTAAAGTTGCAAAAATAAGGATAGAATTTAAATATTGCTCTTATAAATTTAGAAAGTTGCTAGAATGACAGAAGTTGTGTTTGCATTCATTCCTGAAAGATATGAAGTCTGAAACTCAAGTGTATGTCATTATTTAGTGACTTCAATCCTCAGTGATTGGCCAGAGCACCACACATGTTATGAGGAACAGACCAAAAATATGAGAGAATAATCTGGACATTCTGCGAAAATCTGGACAGTTGACAGATATGTCCATGTATGAATTCAAGATGTACTGAACATCAGGATGGTTAGTTTTGACTGTAGCTCTGCCTTCCTAGAACTCCAGTCTGGTTAATTTCTGCAGTCCTTTAGATCTAATGTTGGTAACTAGATGTCTAAGCTGTGGTAACAGTACTTCAAGTATGGTAAACAAGACAAGCTTCAGAAAATATAATAGTGTTACTTCAGCCAGCTGGCTTTTCTTTTTCCCGTGCCTGTTACCCTTACTTATGCATTATTTTTCCTTCCCCATGCCCCCTCATGTCCTGCCCCTTCAGTAGGTGTCACATGAAACATGTTCATGTTCTTTGAAGGTTCATTGCATGACAGAACATTATCTTTCATTTTCTTATCATTTGGTGTGCCCGCCCACACCTTTTGGTACCTTTTTTTCCCTTCTCTTCTTTGGACCTCCAAGCCCAAGCCCAAAACACAGACATAATTTTTAGCTTTGACAAGATATCTCTGCATTCTTTCTTGCAAACCCCAGCTTCTGTGCCAGGTTTAGCAGATTAAGGATTCACCACACAGAATTCCGAGTCATCTCCTCTGTCCCAAATGCTTCTGCTGTCATGTGTATAAACATGTTGATAGAAATATTTGACAGAAGGTTGATACATTGTTGATTTTCTGCAAGGTAATGCCAGTTGTATAGTCTGTATAAATCCCTGTCCACCCATTTATCATCCATTAAATCGACAACCATTGAAAATAAACAGATTATAATGTACTTAAATGACTGTGGCAGAAAATGCGCAGGCACGCATGCAGGCACACACACACACACACACACACACACACACACACACACACACACACACACACACACACACACACACAGACACTACAGGGACATGCCTCCCCTGCATCCCGCACCTCCCACTTCTCTAAATACCCTGAGATCACACAGCCTTGGGGAAAGGAGACACTTCCTTACATTCAGAGACTCAGTTTTATAATCTCATTGCAGTGAAATCTGGTAGTCAGTTAGAACAGGTCTGCAACTAATTTTCTTCAAATCACTGTGTAATGACAGCAGGATTCTCATATAAATCAATAAACAGAACTGAAGTTTTTCTAGGCAAATCTGCCTAACTAAATTGTAGTTCTTCTTGTTTATGTCAGAGCCCTTTTACTTTGTATCTAATACTACAGCAGAGCAAAACCTGGGGAGAATGCTTTTGTTGTTAAGGTTTTGTATGTCTGCTGCACATACTGCTTTCTCAAGGAAAAGGCACAAAAATGTAGGCCATTACATGTTTAAAGTGAGCCACCAGAAAGAGGATAATGCTAGAGTACTTTAACTTAGGCTTGTACTGTTAACATTGTCAAAGTCATTGTGCTAAGTATGCTTTGAGTGCAGTGTTTAGTAAGATTTTATAGTCCTCAAAACTGAAACTCATCTACTTTAAGTCACTGATCTGTGCTTATGGATGTTTTATTACAACAAAAATTATGTTTCAGTTGGGAACTGTACGCTCAAATGGTGCAGTGTCATGAATATAAACATTTATTAAGAGAATGCATCCATTTAATGCATAAATTTAAACCTCTGATAAATGATCACTGGTGAAAATAGCTAGTATTGTCTAGCTGTTTTGTTGTTATTAAGGCAGTTTCATTAAAGAGGTGTGAATAGGGTTGCCAGCTTTCTTTGTAGCTAAAACCGGACTAAGGTCACGCCCCTTGCATCACTCATAACCCCACCCATTCCCACCCCTCTCCCATCAATGCCACACCCATTGCGTGACATCACAGTGACATCAGCTGATTGACACGCCCATTTTCTGTTCCGGATGCCTGCTTTTAGCCAATTTCTCGCCAGTTGCCATAAACACTGTTCAAAACTCTCACTGTGCATACTGTCTTCTGCTTTACTTCTACAGTGATTACAGATATTTGGATTTAATTTAAAACATTTATTTCAAATTTTATAGCACAAACCACTGATGCACATTTGCTAAACAAAGCAATACAGTCTCACAATGAAAACAGACTTAGCATTAAAACTACTCTGCCTTTAAATCTCACATTCACCGAAACAGCATTGCTCATTGTTTTCCCAAGTTTAGGATGTTAACATTTTAAAATGTTCTAAGAAATGACAGTACTAACAACAATCATATCTTACATGGCAATGGCATTAAAACTTCTCTACTTTTGAAACTCGCATTCATTGAAACAGCATTGAAACCCACACCACATCCAAAGAAAATGCATGGCCATGGGTGGATAAAGATTACCTTTGGTCTGTTTTCAAATCATAGGCCCCTTGGACACAAAACAAGAAACATTCATGTGTTCTTTTCTTTGATGCACCTTCCTGACTTTATTAAATTATATTCCTTGTATAATACAGCACACTTGTTAGAGCGCATTTTAAATTTAGTGTTTGAACATTTTACAGTTAGAGCAACATGCCACTATGCCAAATCAGCAGGTTCCTCAAAAATAGGAAGACTGAAACTTAATGGCTATCATTTAGTGAATTAATTTCTCATAGCTGTCAACCTCTTAGCACAAAAAACCTGGACAAACAAAGCCAATAATGGGGGAATACAAATTCAGTACTTTTCACTATAGCTGTCAATTCTTAGCACCAAAAACCTGGGCAAAGCTAAGTGGTGGTGATGGCTAGGGACTTTAGGCTCTTTTTACCCTGTAGTCAAGGTACAGGGTTTGAGCCTGAGTACCTCTAGCCACCAAGTGTATTATATGGGGGGCATTTACACACACACACACACACACACACACACACTACCTTCGTTGCTAATGTTCCAAAGCAGTCAGCTCCACTCCAGTAACCTGTCAGAAGAACCATCATCTTGTAAACAACCAGATCAAAATTAAAAGGAATATACTGCAGTCATCTGCCTAGCTCTCAAGCAATCAGAGACAAATTGCAATAAACTCAGTGACCACTCCCGAGTTAGTCAAGGACAATCAGGGAGACTTTCAAAATATTAGCACTATTAACTTGAGAATTGCCAAATAAGCCAATGTGAATTAATATCCATTTTCCACAGTAAATGTAGTCCATAGCCTCCTTTTTTTTAAATACCTATGTAGTTTTATACTGGCAAAGGCTTCACCATGGAATGATCTAAACCTTACCACATGTTCACAGATCCATTACGCAATTGCATAGCAACCTAAAACATTTTGGATACTCTGCACGTAATCAAAATTTCATTTGCTTTAAAATAAACTACCATTTCAAATATCTAAGGTTAACCTAACTGTGCTTCGACTCACAGTATTCAGAGTAAATAAACAAATTGTCCGAGACAAAACTAGCACAGACAGGAGACTGTCAGTGGTTCAATATAGCAAAGGGTTGCCTATCTAAAAATTCATGCATGAAAAAAGAAAAACACTATGTAATGCTGTCTTTCACAACCATGTAACTCAACTCAGAAGCACTTCTCAACTCACCTCCATACAGATTTGGACTTCCACTCAGCCAGTCGAACTTCAAAAATGCTCGCTTGCATTCTAAAAATGCTGCCTTCCCTCCCTGAAATGCTGGCTTCTGCTTCCCGCTCACATCCCCGATGCTGGTTCTCCTATGCCTTCCCCATAATCCAAAGTCGAACTTCAAAAATCACTTGCATAGTTGCATTGCATTCTGAAAATGCTGCCTTCCCCTGTTTGAAATGCTGGCTTCTGCTTCCCGCTCGCAACACCGGAAGTGAGCTCCTTCAGCTCAGTTCCGACAGGCTGATAGACCTGAGGGACCTGATGTCATCGCGCACGTGATGACATCAGTGTCAGTGCCGTGAAATTTAAAAAGTCCGGTTTTGAATTAAAATTGTAACCGGACAATTTGTCAGAAAACCGGACAGTCCGGTCAAAAACCGGACAGCTGGCAACCCTAGGTGTGAATGTTTTAACTTTCATTCAGTAAGTGGTTTCTGTAATGGGTTATACTGAGAGACATAAAACATTCCTCTGTTAGTACATATGCTTTAATTAAGGCATTGTTTAAACTAAAGGTGCCACACAGAGTGAGATGCAACAAGAGGAAATAGTCACTGTGGTATTGTACAGCCAGGTTGATGTAGTGTACACGTTTTGCACTTTCTGACCCACTTCTGCAACAGGCTTAATGGGAATTGTAGCAGTTGGTATCAAATTTTTGCGTCCCATTAGTGTACTGCGCTTCTGTGTACATTCAAGTCAGTGTTGTACCTTGTGATGCAAAATGCAGAATGGCAAACACCATTCAGACTCTCAGTGAGTTCTGCAAGTCAGTAAGTAAACACCCAGCTCTAAATTCTTTGAATTCAGACCACATTTTCAGCATATCTAGAAGAAAGGACTAGTTTATACGGTGCATTTTACTAAAGGCAAGTATTCATCCTCATCATCAACCACTTTTTTCCTATTTTCTGTGTGGGGCTGGGGTGTCATGACAACTGTTGCCACCTCTCTGTATTCAATGTTTGTTGTCCTACATTCTTCAACCATCATGTCAGACTGTCGCAGGCCATCTCTCGCACAGTCAATCCATCTCTTTGCCGGACATCCTCATTTCCTCCTGCCTTCTTTCTGTCTCTCTCTGTTCTGAGTCAGGCAGAATTTTTCCCCTCCCTCCCACCCATTTAAGTTGTCTTGTTAAATACCACTGTCTTTCTAGTTGCCCGCCTCTTATGTTAATCTGACCATATATCTCATTTCTCTCTACTTTCACTGGCTTATGTGAGTAATCACAAAACCATCACTTTTGAAATCCCACCCCTTCAATTATTTAAATTTATTGGCCATCCTACAGTATTTCATAGTACCAAAATACAAAAGTAACCACCCCTTTCAGTCCATCTTGCTGTTTTAAAAATAGTAACTCTCCACTAAACCTTAACTTTTTAAACAGGTAAAACTCAAGTTACCTACTTTCATATCTAACTTCTCTAGTGCACACTGCAGAGTGCATTCTTTTCAATCTTACCTTTAAGCATCCCTGTTACTAGCACTTTCTCTAATACCTAAAAAGATCATCTCTACTTGACTCCAAGTAGACTTTTCTCTATCTGTTAAACCTAGCACTTGCTCCTACAGTACTTATTACCTTGATACGGCACTCTTATAGATAGCACCCCAAAAGGCAAACCCCATTTCTCGGTCACTCACGTCCCCCGGAATCTCTTTTAAAGTTTTTTTGTCTAGTCCTTCTAGCATGTCGAGGGATCAGTTGCTAGTGTCTTCTCCTGCTCAGCTGGTGAACCTGGGAATATTGAGGCAATGTTACAATTGCCTCATGTACACAGACAACCCTCTCCTCCTCCCACAAAACACAAATACATGCGAGAGATGCAACTATACGGCCAAACTGGAGGCTGAGCTCTCTCAACATAGGACTGGCAAGACCAGTCAGGAGGAGAAGGTTACCACACACACTATAGACCCAGTCTCACATAGTACCATCACAACCTCAAATCATACACATAAACACACAAAGACATACTCGGGCTCTGATCAAAAATCTACCAAAACAGCAGAGGCCACCAAAGCAGACACCCAAACAACCACCACCTCAGAACACAACACCTGCAACACATAGACCTCACAGTCAGAGTGTCAAACAGTCACAGCCCTTAAGGCCAAACACAATGCCAGACACACTAGTCATTGGTGACTCCATAGTCAGACACACTGACGTCCCGCTCACCAGACTGAGTAAGGAGAAGGTCACAGTAAGCTGCCTGTCGGGCGCTAGAATCCGCCACATAACGCAAGCACTCAGGTCTCTCAACAGCAGGTACAAATATGACTCAGTCATTGTCCACGCTGGTGTAAACGACCTGAGACGCACCTCCTTGGACTACATGAAAAGAGACATTGAGGAGCTCTCTGATTATGTAGCCCAGGCAGGTATGACCCTGACCTTGAGCAGTATCCTACCTTCACCAAGAATGATGCCACAATACAGAGATAAGATGATCAGCTTTAACAATTGGCTTAAACTCTGGTGTCATTCAAAGGGGATCCAATGTCTGTCTGCCTGGGATGACATGCTGGACAAGCCACGCTGCTTCAAGGGACGGCTTGCACCTGCCACCCTGGGATTCGGATATTGGCAAAGGCTCTTGCCACCCCATAGTGCCTTTTTAGGCAAGGCTCAAATTCTAAACCTACCACCCTAGAACACAAAAAGGAAAAAACTAAGGGTAATGCTGCTCAATGCCAGAAGTCTAAATCTCAAAATGCACGCACTCGAGGCCCTTCTCAGTATGGAGAACATCGATGTCTGTGCAGTGACAGAAACCTGGTTCAAGGCTCCTGAGAGCACCCCAGCACTATCAGGTTTTACCTCTTATCATGCGTTCCGGCCCCAAAATCCGGACAATACCAAGAAAGGAGGGGGGGTATCCATATTCATCAAAGACACCCACACCTCAAGACTGGTGGCAACGACGATGCATCGGAGACCATCCAGGTGCAATTAACCATAGGCAGGACTGCTCTGCAAATTGTAGCATGTTACAGGCCACCCTCACAAACTCAGGAACCTCACATGGCCTTCCTGAAAACACTAGAGGGATAAATGTATCACCAAACACCATCATACTAGGTGACTTCAATTACCCTAATATAGACTGGGAACACTACTCAAGCCCAAACACCCTAGCCCAAAAGTTCCTGGAATTCATAAACTCAAATGCCATGGAACAACTAGTCACCATCCCCACAAGAGGAGAAAACATACTTGATCTCATCATCACGAACATGGGAGCACAATGTTCAACACCGAAGTATACCCCTCACTGGTGAGATCAGATCACAAACTAATCTCGCTGGAGGTCCTCATCCCACCCCACCTGAAATAAAAAGACCACAGTAAAGAACTTCTCGAAAGCCGACTTCACACTTCTAAAGACTAGTGTGGTCTCCTTTAAGGCCCCGAGCCGACGGAAAACAGTACTCAAGCCGCTGAATCACTTACAAATGCCTTCTACCAGCACCTGCAGGACTGCATGGATAAGGCAATCCCAAGCAAAACAAAGACTCTTTGTACCAAAGGCAAGCGTCCACTCTGGTGGACCCCAGCCATAAACAAACTCTACAACAAAAGGAGGAAGCTACTACAAGATAGAGCAAAATCCTTAAAAGGTAAGACACCCTTGATCACTATAAGTAAAAACTAAGAGCTCTCATAAAATCATCCAAAGCAAATTTTGAGAGAAAAATAGCTAAAGACTCAAAAGACAATCATAAGGCCTTCTTTAGCTATGTTAGAAACCTGGGAGGAAACTCCCAGATATGCTCAGAACTAGTTCAAAATGATGTGAAGATTACTGATCCTACAGACATTGCCAACATACTGGCTGACAGGTTCAGTGCAAACTTCTCCCCCCCAAAAGGAGAGATATCTATACCAAGCGATTGCAGCCCCCAAACATCTCCAACGCCCAAGTGAGAACTGCTCTCTCCAAAGCAAAAACACAGCATCCATGGGACCTGATGGTGTCCCCGGCTGTGTGCTCCACGAACTCAACGAGGAATTAAACCCACAGCTAGGACAGCTGTTTAATCATAGTCTTACCTCTGGATACATACCCAGGAGTGGCGCACTGCAACTGTGGTCCCACTTCACAAAGGCGGTGCCTCCACCGACCCTGGAAATTACCGCCCATTAGCTTGACAAGCCTTATCTGCAAAGCCATGGAGAGGATCATAATGGACCTCATAAATAAAGACATAGGGAATTTGCAGACTTTGGATCCATCCCAGTTTGGCTTTGTCAAAGGCAGATCATGCCTTCTAAACTTGGTTGACTTTTTGAAACAGTCACCAAAGCCATTGATGAGGGAAAGGCAGTCCATACAGCCTACCTCGATCTGGCGAAGGCCTTTGATACAATACCCCACTCGGGTATCATTGAAAAACTCATCAGCTTAAATGTTAACCCATACATCACAAGATGGGTTGCAAACTGGCTGAGTGACAGAACCCACAGGGTCAGAGTTGCTGGCGCCATGTCAGACTCAAAGCCTGTCACAAGTGGTGTACCACAGGGCTCAGTCCTGGGCCCACTCTTGTTTGGCATCTACTTTTCCAAGTACAAGCAAACACAGGAGGGTTATGGCTGACAAAGTTTGCAGATGACTGCAAACTGGGCGCCATAGTAGAAAACACATCTGACACAGATATCCTTCAGAAGGGTCTCTCAGAAACGGATAACTGGTGCCAGAGCCATGGCCTAAAGTTAAATGCCAAAAATGCATAGTCATACCCTTCGGGAAAAACAAGGTTACCTAGCTACCAAATAGGTGGCAATCCACTGAGTACAGAAGAAGTTATCAGGGACCTGGGGACCCAGGTTGATAGTAGTCTGTCATTCGACATCCATGTAGCTAAAGTAGTTAGGAAGACCTTCTACATTGCCCACCTTATCATGAAGGGATTCTCATCTAGATCAAGGGAGGTCATAGTCTCCCTATACTCATCACTCATCAGACCAATGATTGAGTACAATGCCCCATTCGGAATGTATCTGACCCGACACTTGCAGCAGCTGGAGAGGCCACAAAGTTCCTCACCAAAAGGATAAAGGGTCTCAAACATCTGTCCTATGCTGCCCGACTGAAAGAACTCCAGCTCTATTCAGTCGCACCGCTTGCTCAGAGGTGACCTTTGCCTAACATACAAGGCCATGTCAAACCCAGATTTGATGAATATGCTTCACCTCAAAAATCTAGATCCGTCAGAGCCACAAGGGCGGAGACTTAAACCTCGACACGGCTATTAATAGGACGTGCTGGAGGGATAGATTCATCACCCAAAGACTCCCTATGCTGTGGAATAAAATCCCGGTATATGTGAGGCAGAGCACCTCGCTGGCCTTGTTCAAGAGAAATCTTGACCAATGGATGGGAGATCGCAGATATACCCCAGGGATTACCTCAGTGTCACTGCTCAACAGAGGCACAGCAAAATAATGGGTATAGTTCCCCATACTAAAGGGGTGGCGTAAGCCACAAAACTATGGGCTAGGCTTGTAAATGCCCTCGGGCAGATAGCCTAGTATGAACCTATGAACCTATGAACCAAATTGTGTTCTTCTTTCCTGCACTTGTGCCCAAGCCACCAAAATCTGTTCTCTTTGACCGTCTCTGCAATTGGAACTACTTTAACTTCTGCTGTAATGTTATCATTTGTCTATCCCACAGAGTGCATCCTGCCACTTGTTTCAAGCACTTCATCTCCATCACCTCTGGCTTCCTCAACTGCTCTGCCTTCACTACTCAGGGTTCTGTATCATATAGAAAGACCTGTTGCATCACTGTTTTGTAATATTTTACTTTTCAGCTCCTTTGGAATTCTTCTTCCCTACACTACCTCTGAAACTCTTTGCCAGTTGGCAGCAACCCCTGTTGTTCTAGTTTTGACTTCCTCATTTGGACTTCCTTTCTCCTCAACCATCCCTCCCAGATATTTGAAGCTGTCAGTGTTCCATTATTTTCCCTTATATCTCAGTTTTCATCTTCTTCTGATTCCCCCATTTGCTGCCATGACAACCGCATTGTCTGTACTCTGTTTCATCCCATGTGCTTGTAGTTTTAGATTCCAATCCCCTGTCATTTACTGAACTTCATGTTCAGACTCTTCTTGAAATACCACATTGTCTGCATACAGTAGCTCTGTTGACCTGTCTCTTCCAACCTTTTTTCTAATGTAGTCCATTACTAGTACGGACAGCAGTGGGCTCAGAACTTGAACCCTTTTGCATATCCACACCCATTGAGAACCCCTGTGAGAATCCAAACACTGCTTGCATTTGTGTCTTTGGGTCCTTATGCATAGCCTACACTAATACTACCAATGTTTCTGGGACTTCAAATCATTGCAAAAGTGCACAAATTATCTTTCCTTGGGACCTTGTCATATGTGCTCAAGTTTAGGAATGCCCAGTTGTACTCCTTCCTCATCTCTTTCTTTCTCTCAACTTCTCACTGCAAACATCTGGTTGATTGTGCTGTATCCTGTTCTGATCATGGACTGCTAATCTGCCATTTTAGTTTTGACTACTCTGCATATTTGTTTATTAATTGCCACCTCCATCACTTGTGACAGAGTTTGATATCTCTATGTTGTGTACTGCTGTGGGTGCCCCTTTTCTTATACATTGATACTAGAATGCTTATTTCACAGTCATCTGGGGTACACCATTCTCTCCATAATGCTGTGAGTACCCCCAGGAGCTATTTTCCCCCCAACTTACTCAACATCTTGATCATAACTACCATGACCCCATCTGAACCAGCTGTTTTCCCTGACTACATTTCACTTCTTCTAGGGCGAGATTTTCTTCCTCATTCATTGTAAGGTGTGTGTGTGTGTGTGTGCGTGTGTGCGTGTGTGTGTGTGTGTGTGTGCGTGTGTGCGTGTGTGTGCGTGTGTGCGTGTGTTTGGAGCAGCACAGCTTCTGTGAGGGTGTTCTTTATTCAGAAGTTGCTGGAAGTACTCCTTCCATCTGCTTTTGACGTCCTTTGGACTGTGGAACAGATTACTTTATGAATGGTGTATGATCACTGTCTTTTTTATCTTTCTGTCTTTGCCTCGCAACGTGGTAAAGCTTCTTTGTGATATCTGCTGAGTCACTTTCAAGAAGTTGATAGAGTGTCTTTGCCTTGTTGTTTGCTATTGCAACTAATCTCATAGTCTCTTTGCCAACCAGAGTTCCTACTTAGCCTAGTCTGTCTTTTCTGTGCCTCACATGCTCCTGCATTTCTCCTTTCTTTTGATAACCATAATCGCAACAATAATTATATATCCTCAGCCCTCTTCTTGGATCTTTCCAAGGCATTCGATATGGTTGATCACCAAGTTTTAATCCGCACCCTGCAAACATTCTGTCTAGATGCTAGAGCCCTTCAGTGGTTTCAATCCTACCTGAATGGTCGTCAGCAGGCTGTCCTCTGGCAGAAAAAACTCTCTAACCTTCTACCTAACACCCTTGGAGTACCACAAGGCTCTATACTAGGGCCCTTGCTGTTCTCCATCTTCATTAATGTCCTTTATGCTGTCATCCCAAAGGTCAGCTGTACCCAGTATGCTGATGACTCTACTCTGATTTGCTCAGCCACATCTCCAGTAGAGTTATGGTCAGCTACCCAGACCACCTTTAATACAATAGAAGACTGGCTTTCTGAACATCGTCGGATCCTAAATCCCCAAAAAACTAAAATGCTGTTATTTTTACCAACACGTAGGTCTACCGCTTTCACCTTTACCATAAATTCAAATGATGGCACAATAATCTCCCCTGACCCCTCTACAAAACTATTAGGTGTCATCATAGACAATAATCTAAAATTCGACCTACATGTTAACCAAACTATCAAAACCATCAATAAAAAACTAGGGTCACTTTACAGAATAAAAGCCTTCCTAACCCCTCCAGTTAAAATTGCCATAGCTCGCTCTCACCTTCTTTCAACCCTTCTGTATGCATCCCCTCTATTCTCGAATTTAAACAAGACTGTCCTTAACAAACTCTCAATTTGCTACAACCACATTGCCAGGTTTGCCACTGGGCTGCCTTTTAGGACACATCATTGCATCAATCTAAATCAGCTTGGGTGGCTTGAACTACCCAGCCTAATCCAGTATAACCAACTGATTATGGCCTATAAAATCCTCTATAATCCGGACAATACTCCTGCACTTAAAAATATTATCACCCCCTATAATAATTCTAGACTGCTTCGATCCTCTAACAAACTACTAATTCAGACTAGCAAAATTAATAACACAGCCGGTGACTCTCTCTTTGCAAACTCTGTAAGTAGATCCTGGAACTCTCTTCCAGCTAATATTACCTTACTTTCCACCTTAGGCCAATTTAAAACTAGACCCAAACAACATTTGTCACTTAACTGGCTATGTCAATGTATCAAGCCTGGCTAACTCTCTCTAGAATGTGTAAAAATCTGTTAACCAGTTTACTGTGTAATTTAATTTAATCCTGACTTGCACTCAGGATTAACTCTAAACTGTGGAACTTGTTTAACTTGCTTACTTCTGTAATAATCTGTAAATAGTCTGTTTGTAATATGTAATGCTGATATTATCTAATGCTGTATCTGCTTACCCTTGGAGCTTTTCTCCCCGGGCCTCCGCTGAAAATGGACATGCATCCAGTCGGACTATCCTGGTCAATAAATGTAAAATAAATAAATAAATAAAATAACTTGTTTTCCCAGCTTTTGTTATGTACCTTGTTTCTGTACCTGGCTATGCTGCATGTCTTCTGTATAGTCTTCCCTCCTACTGTTTTGAGATACTGACATTCTTCTTCAGCTCCTCCTATTTCCTCTTCTTCCTGAGGTGCTAGGGCGCCGAGCATTTTCTTGAACTCTTGTGCTTTCACTCTGGTCAACATCCAGATCTTAAGCCTGGTATCGCTTGACATTTGAGTGTTCCGTGACCACTGCTTACAGTTGATTGTGGCCAGCAGTGGTGTACTAGGTATCATACAGTTAGGCTGATGTAGTGCTTAATTCCAAATTTGATATCTAACAGTTCAGCATTGCTCAGTAACTGGATCGTATTCAAGTGTGCATGCTGTTTGTCATATAGCAGTTAGTAAAGTGTGCTGCTAAGTGCAACTGTGGCTTTAGTTTGCTCTTCAGTAAACTTTTATTTCTTTCCAAGAAAAAGTAAAATAAAGTGCATAGCCTATTTATCTACCTTAATATTTAATTTAATTTAGAATGTGACTAGGTCTAAAACAGTTGTTTAGACGCAACAAAATATTTCATTTTTGAAAAAATTGTCCTTTTACTATATAGTACCATCTTTCTTTTAGTATGAATTGCTACAATGCATCCTTTTCTTGTTAATACTGTAAATGCAACAAAGGTTCATTTTGTATAGTAAATCTCTAAGCAGGAGTAGAGTAAAATGACTTTTCTATTGAAATGTGTGCTTGCTGAATTTATGCTTTCATAAAGTCATGTGCTCTTCATTTCCATTTAACACAAAGTATCAGGAATCTGCTTAGTAGAACAGCACAAGGTTAAAATCTGTTCCCTTAGCTCCTTAATTCCATAAAAATTAAATGCATAACATTGCCAGATTACACTATCTTCTTAGCACCAAAGCCCTCTGTAGGCAAACCATAATACCTACTGTACCTATGGGCCTTTTTAGGAGGGCCTTACTAAGCTCTGCTCCTTACTCCTTGGTCATCGAGTTTGTTGGCATGCCTGTGTGGAAAGCCAATGTAGTAACAGTACAATTTTCTCCTGGTACTCCAGTTTCTACTCTCTTATATGCTGGTTTATAGAAAGCCTACCCTTTACCTACACCTATTTGTATGCCAAAAGTTGTCTTTCTCCATTGTTGGTCAAATAAAATGTCATATGTCAAGCTATCATGGTGTGTTGATTCATCTCGGATAACAAATATATTTTAGAAGAACTTCATGTATTGAGACTTGTATTTTTGGAGAGGCAATACAACTTAGTTGTGATAAATAGAATTTTTGACACTGTTGTTGAGAATAGAAACATGCTGTATACTCCCGTTGTAAAGGTATCCTTTCTGCTTGGAGTAGTCTATTCATAGTTATACCACCAAATAGATACCGTATGACAATTGGAAAATTCTTTTTTAGGAAATGCACATATGATGGAGTAGGTTAGAAAGCAAGTCAGTTGTACATGTAAAAAAAAAAAAACTTGACACTGAAGAATTTATTTGAAAGGAAGAAAATTTAGAAAGATTTAGTGAACTCCTTGGTACATTTTGCTGTGAGTCATGTAAACTGTGAATATATGTAGCAAAAGTCCATATGTTGCAATCAAGGAGTATGACAGTTTTGATGTTTAAAAACATTTAATTCTACATCTTCATTTATTGTTTACATTGCTTTTTTCTCTATCCGTGTTGCATTTTGTGTAGAAAAGGTTGTTAGTAGACTGCAGCAGAGATGTATGAATATTTGCAAGCAATCAGGAAAGAGACCACCAAATGTTAGATATCAATATGCTCAAGTATGTTCATTTAAAAGATTCTCCTCTTTGTACTTGATCATGTTGAGAAATAATTTTTTTGGTTATTTTAAAAAATCTCCTAAAAGTCAAGGAACTCTGCTGGCAGTTGAAATTAAGAACTAAATTTTGTCCTAGTATTAATGAAGTCATCAATTTGAAATGTTTGGTTGGACAAAGGGCTTCAGATTTTTAAGTATTGGTTTTAAAAGCACTGAATTATTCCTGAGATCGTATAGCCATTGGTTGTTAGGTGTCACATGATATTTGACCTCTTGTATTTATTTCCTGTTGTATTTGTTTTGGCTGTTCTGAGGAATTCTGGTATTAAAAGGACAAAAATGTTAACAGGTGTTGTTTTGTGGAGACAGGTCTAATGAAACTGACCCTTTTGTAAGCTGACAAAGTTTAGTAAACAGATGGTCGACAACTGTATGAGATTGCACAATTTTTGTTCCTGTTTTTTTTTTTTAATGATTTTATTTTTTACAACTAAGAGTCATCGCTTTGTTCTTGTATTGCGGCAGCTCTGTGTATGGTTTTTTTTTTGTTTTAGATCAATAATAATTGGTGACTTACCATTGCCAGTGTCAGCAAAAGAAAGGGGAGTATTTTTTTGAATTGTGTCCTAAGTGGCTGGTTCACCGCTTTTGTCGTTTACTGAGATTGCACAATTCTTAGGGTAAGGAAATATGCTCTTTCCCTGAGGTAATGTGATCTTGGGTTTAGTATTTATAATTAGCAGGGGTTTGGAGGTGCAAGGGAACTTATCCCCTGAAAAAAAATGTTTATTATATTTTTAAGTTGAAGTTTTGCATGAGCAAAGATTGATGAGTGGCCCATGAGTAGTAGTGTGTCAACGTTTTGTGGTAGACTTTGTAAAGTTGATATTTTGGTGTTTTGTTTAATTTCAGTGCACACATATACACATATGTATTGTGTCAGTTTCAGAGACAAACACCATAATGACTGTAGCATTTAATTTTAAATTCTGAAAGGGTAAAGCTCCATCCAAATGAATATTAGTAAAGTAGGAAAACAAGACAATCTTGTTGATACTGTTGCATCAATCACCCATCAAGAAATTAAATTCTTGAGCACTTTCCTTTCCTTTCCAGTGACATAAACTGTGAAATAGCCACACTGTCATTAATTTGCCATTCATTAGAAAAATGCATATTAACACAAATCCTGTTATTCTAGCTGATTTATAACCTATGAATGCTATTTTGTGTGCTTTTTCTGATTAACCAGCCATTTTTTTATCCAGTTTAAGGTTTGGTCCCAGCGAGACTGGATAAGAGGGAGTCTACTAAATGTATATCTATATATAAAATTACTGTATATCTAGCAACCTTTATATATACACACGTGTACATTTTACATTTGCCACTTAAATTCTTTTATCTCTTCTGGGACTGACAAGAGTTTGACGGTCACCATTTCATGTTTCACAGTTTCAGAAACTGATAGGATGTGTGGTGATAGTCTAATGTAGGGCTTTGTGAGATGCATATGCACACACTCAAATTTATTTCTTATGCAGTGTATTTTGCTTGCTTCCTTTCATAGATTTTTTCATATCCAACCTGATTGTCATTGATGCACGTGAATTTGGGCAGGGAGTTTTGGCAACAGCAAGAATGTAGGGGAAGTAGAGTCCTGTAGAGTAATAAATAACAATTAAAATACAAATTGTCTAAATAACTGCATCCTCAGAAACTACTGTGAAGTTAACTTTCAAATTTTTTCAGTGTATGCAGTGTAGTTGGTTTTCTACATTTTGGATAATAACTAGACATTTTAATTTCTTTGTTCTAGATTTGCATATATTTTTGTATGACGCCTTATTAATAAGCATACTAAAATATTCATCTTTTGTTTAAAAGGTGAATTTGCACCAGAAATGTCAAATATATTTTAGGGAATAATGTATGTATATGTGCTTATATTTTTTACTTGCATCTGAAAAAGTAACAGCTGTTATGTTTCTGATATTCCCTGAATTAGTGGGTGAGTTACTTCTTTAGCCAGTCTTGGACATTTTTTGATCCCACTGGATTAATTTATGCCCATCTTTAAAATAGATTAACTCTCTATGCACAACTTCTCCTTTTCATGGGTGACCTGAGGCTCTTGTCTGGTTAAGTGACTTTCGAATTCTTATGAATGCTGTTGAATCATTTGGTGTGGAAGATGTTGAGTTGTCTTCCCCATGGTCTTTTTAAAATTGAAAGTAACTAGTACATCACTTCTGTCTACACTTCCATCCTCTCTCTGCAAAATCCCCCATATTGTGGTATTAAGGGGGTAAAGTAAACCTAGCATTTCCACACCATAGTTTGTGCAGATTGATACCTCAGCAAATGTTTCAGGAATCAGTCATTCTTGTAAGGAGAAACAAACCTGGCTTATCAATGTTGATTCATGCACACTGAATGAAATGTATTACCTATTGATTATCATTATTAAAGACAAAGCAAAAGAGGTTAGCAGTAACAAAAAATGAATGAATGAATAAAGAAATAAAAATCAGTAGCCTGTCCTTTTTTGACATGACAAATGCTTCTTTCAAGTTTGATTGTTGTCAGTAAAATACTGAAGGTGAGGTCATCCTTTCAGGAATGGGTGTTTCCACTATTTGTGATGCTGATATGGGTGGAGTGGCAAGGCTGCTGCAGGCGAATTCATTAGTCTCTTAAGCAATCAGGATGATTACTTTGCTTCCTTCATTGCTAAATAGAATAGATCTTCTGCTTTCATGTACCTTGCATCATAGATTGACCATAAATACACTGAACCCAAGTAATTCTTTTTTAGGTATGATCAGCGTGCCTTTGGTCAAAAGTATATCGAAGCACACTCTGAATGCATATATTTTTTCTGTCCGCTTCCCGAAACATTGTGACTGCTAGAGATGGAATGTCAAGAACTGTCTAAGTTAATGTCAATAACACAGAAATAATGCACACTGCATTTATAGACAAGAATGCTGCTGCCAAAGTGAATTTTTTATGGTTTTGGTCTTGGCAGCTGAAAATGACAATTACTGCTCATTTTTAACTATGTAAGGGTATCACTCCGAGATCTGTAAATGTTTAAGGTAGGGCAAACATTATGAGGTTTGAGTAAAATGCATAAATATCAGGCTATACTGTGTCCTGGTACTGTTAACTGACCTGTTTACTATCACAGTGTATGGGTGGAGATGAAGAAATACAAGGTATGGGTGGAGGATGAAGCTTGTCAGCACCTCATATTCTTTGCCTTCTGAGATGTCCTGCCAGTTAGACCATTTATGCTGAAACTGACATAAACCAAATTATTTGAAAAAAATTCATTTTTTTTATTTTACATTTCATTTTCTTTTTGTTGACCAGAATAGTCCACTTGGAATGCACCACTTACAGTGGAGACCCAGGGAAAAAGTTTCAGTATAATAGTAGTATAATAAGGTAATTACTTCTGAAATTGTCCTTAATTTATCAAGTAGCATTATGTGGTGCTATACAAGGAACAGTTAGTGGCAGCATTTACAGAGAGGAAGATACCTTTGTTTTCTGTGTTTAATTGTGAATGCAGTAAAGGGGATCAAGTAGCAGGCTCCTGACCATGTTTACTTTGATAGTTAAATGAAACATTTTCAACCTAACTCATCTTCACGGATGCATACAATCACATGTTCCTTCAAGAAAAAAGTGGATTCAAGTGATACATTTCTAGGACAAGTTGTGAAAAGCCAGGTCAGCAGTGGCAGCTGTCAAAAAGCCACAGTCTTTGATTTGACGAGACGTTAACACAGGTTCCATAATTCAGTTGCTGAAGATAAGAATAATCCTCACATAGAGACCAAGACTGGTAACAGCAATGCATACCTCATGTAGGAGTTGTGGTGCCCTTTTCCTCCTCATGCACCCCATCTCCCACAATTTATGTTTTCTCTCCTTTACCGATACAGTCAGCAAAGCCAGGGATGCCGGACTACTAACATCCATAATATTTCTTGATCTAGCCAAGGCCTTCAATACTGTTTCCCACCCAAAACTACTACAACAACTCTCTACCCTCACCCTTTCCCCTTCTGCCCAACTATGGTTCAAAAATTACTTAACAGGCAGACAACAAAATGACAGGGAACCGTCTCTAATTTTCTACCTATCAACACTGGAGTCCCTCAGGGGTCCATTCTTGGACCATTACTCTTTAACATCTTTGTTACCAACCTACACTTTGCCTCTCACCAAAGCTCCCTGATACAATATGCTGACGATTTGACCTTCATCTCCTCCTCAAATAACATAAAACACCTCCAGCAACTAACCCAAAACTCCTTCACTTCCGTAGAGACCTGGCTAAACAATGTCCAGCTCCTGCTGAACCCAAATAAAACTAAGCTCCTTCTTTTCACACCCAGAAAATCTCTCAGCTGAATTTAAGGTATTTTCTCTTAAAAAAACCCAACTAGAAGTTGTCTCCCAAGCCAAACTACTAGGAATAACCATAGATAATAAGCTTTCTTTTAATCTACATATTCAAAATGTGATAAAAAAACTCACTGCAAACTAGGAATGCTATACTGCCACAAAAACTTCATGAGCTCAACCACAAAAAACACCTTGGCTACTACTTACCTGCTCCCCTCTTTCCTGTATGCTGCTCCCATTCTGACAAATATTCAGATGACCCTAAAAAACAAATTGGAATCCTGCTATAACAAGATTGCTAAATTTGCTATAAATGCACCCCATAACACTCACCACTGCACAGATGTTCTTAGTGTTTCACTGTTGCAGTCATTACATTTGGGTTATCTGCTTTGCAGTAGCCCTCAGTCAGCCTGATTAACAAAGTCTTGGGTCCTGTGTTGGTTGCTGTTCCTTCTTTCATGACATCAGGTCGTCAGGGGTATAAAACATGCAGCCAACGACATTACATCAGTCTTTCTTGCCGTGCAGTGCCCGAAGCAGAAGCAGTTCACAAGTGCCGGTTTGCCAACTCCTGAAATTTTTGCTTTTGAGTTTCAGAACTGAAGTCTTCAACTAAAGCTAAGTACCCCGTTGAGGAAAGCTTTTCTTGCTCCTTACCGAAGTCAGTAAAAGTTAATAATTGCATTACTTGTGGAAAGCAAATACCTCACAAAGATTTTCATTTGTATTGTATTCCTTGCCTAGGCCCTGACCACAACGTGCCTTGCTGTCGGTTTTGTGCTTTATTTAAACAGCGCACTATCCATCGTCGGTATATTTTCGCTTTTAAATATTTCGGTTCTCGGTTTAATTATCCAGAAATGTTGTCTGTTAGCATTCTGACTACCGGGATTCTGAAAAAATGCAAAGATAGAGACAGGCCGCCGAGGTCCAAAGCTGTCGACAATGCTTCTCCTAAGCCAGTCACCAGTTCACCGGTACACAGTGAGGCGCTTTCGTAGCCCCTGATACCCGTTACTTCTGACTCGCAGGCCTCTACTGAGACCCATTCAGAGTCTGGTATGCCGCGAGATGCTTCAGTTGTGGAACCTGCGGATGTCTCTACCTTGGATGGGTCCGGAGCCGCTGTGCAGGCACCGGCTTCTGAGGGTGTATTCAGGCCCGTGGACTTGCATATTGCTAGGTCACAGTCTTCTAGAAAGGATGAGGGCAAGACCTCTAAAAGGCCTTCTCCAGCCTCAACTCCTGTCTCTGAACCTCCACAGAAGTTACCAAAATCGGAGTTGGCCTCTGTCTCTTCGGCTGCACTGTCTTCGGAACCGATTGAGATTCTGGACACGGGCCTTGCAGTATTGACACGGACCTTGCAGTATCGGCACCAAGTGCTTCAGTGCCGATTACTAGCAGTCCTCTTCGGAGCCGGTCTACAGACATTCCACTGGTCTCCCCTACTCTAAAATCGTATATATTGCAGAGAGCGAGGTCTCCCACACTGTCCTCCAGATCCTCCAGGAGCTTATCTGAAGAAGACCTCGAGAGAGTGGTGCTCAGACTCCTTAAGTCGTCGGCCTTGCCAAAATTTTTATCGGCTCCAGCCATTTCTGCCTCGGAGCCAACTCCTGCTACCGATCCTGCTCTTTTTCCTCCTCCAACTCAGATTGGGTCTTTGGAGCCAATGCTGTCGGTACCAACTGCAGTCATGTCTTCAGCTCCAGCACCCCGTGTGGTTGTCTTGGAGCCGAGCTCCGCTCCGAGACTATCGGTGCCATCTGAAGTGTATAGAGTCCGAAGCTCTTCGGTCGGGCCCGAGGGGGACACTTGGAACCGAACCTCTTCGGTGCCGAGTCTTCCTCTTGGTGCACTGGCCCGAGTGAGCCTGGACCCTTCATCATTCTCGGAGCCGATTCCTTTGGAGCCATCGGCACCTATGCTCTGTTCGGAGCTGGGGCGTCATTCGGAGCCGGAGGAATCAGTCTTTGGGAGGATGAGGAGCATGTTGGATAGTTCATCCTTACTACGTAGAAGTACCGATGCTATACTCCCTCAGGCGCCGACTACAGTCTCAGCATCCTCTCTCCCCCGGGATGGTGGAGACTCACAACCTCAGGACCCCCATTTGGGTGGCCCCCAATCTTCCAAGACCTCCCCAGAAGACCTCGCTGTGGAGCCCCCTTGGAAGAGATCATGTAAGAGGAAGCATGTAGACTTCCCTGATGAGTCTGTCACATCTGACACTGATCTCGATGAGTCGGAGGGGTCCCCTAAGTCATCCTCTGAAGATGTCTCCTTTGCAGACATTTTGGAGATCCTCAGGCAGAGAGGTGGCTGGCCCACCATTACCCCGTCCGATGAGGAGTCAGTGTACCTGAAGGCTTTAGGGTCTCAACCCTCAGCTTCGTGGGTGTCTCCTCCATTTGATGAATTACTGGATCTTTTGAGTCAGAAAGCATGGCAGACTCCTGATGCCATGGAACCAGTCCCCAGGAGGCTGAATAAATTTCTTTCCGCCCCTAAAGACAAAGAATTTTTATCCAAGGGTTTACCTGTTGATGCCATGGTGGTGGCGGTGGCCACTAAGAAGGAGCTAGCAGAGACTTCTTCTTCTATCCATCCACCTAATAAGGAATCCCGAATGATGGATAAGTACGGGAAGCGTATCTTCTCTTCAGCGGCTTTTACACTCTGATCGCTGAACCATCTATCACATTTTACGAGACTTGAGAGAGATCTCCTAAAGAAGTTAGGAGATACTCTTCAGGGTACCTCTACTGAAGCAGTCCCATCTACAGTGTCGGCTCAGTTGGCTACTCTCACATCTATTGTTAACTCCTCCATGCGGCTGATTTTGTACGCAGCTGATGGTGCAAGTAGGGCGGCGGGTTCAGGAGTCTCCTTAAGGAGACATTCCTGGATGCGTCTATGCAACTTTGCTGAGTCTTTCAAGTCTACATTCACCAATGCTCCCGTGGATGGATCCTCTCTTTTTGGACTCAAGGTGAAAGACACTCTCACCAGGTGTGAACAGGAAGGAAAGACTCTCTCTGCCATGGGAGTCCGTTTTACCGTTCCTTCTAGACCTTACCCTAAAGGTCAGAAGAATGGCAAAATGTGGTTCAAGAAATCACTGAGACCTTTCCAGGACACACAGGGTGATTCCTCCTTCAGAGGCAGGGGGAGGAGGAAATAATGGTAGACATTGCCCTAGAGGGAGGGGAGGCCCACAAAATCAGGGAGGTTGTGATTCCTTTCGTGACCGTCCCTGCCAGCATTCCTGATGTGGAACCCGACTGTGCGTCTCTGGAGCCGGTCAGGGGTCACCTGTCCTTGTACCCAGAAGCCTGGCTAAATCTCACTCGAGACAAGTGGGTACAAGACATTATCACCAGAGGTGACTCTATACCCTTTTCCCTTCCACCACGCCCTTCCAAAAGGATCCCAGATGTACCACCCAATCACAGGGATCAAGCAGCTATAGGGATAAAAAAGCTGCTATTAAAAAGTGTTATCCAAAAGGTCCCAACAGACCAGACAGGATTCGGAACATACTCCAGGCTCTTTTTAGTTCCAAAAAGAACAGGGGACTGGAGACCCGTCCTAGACCTCAGCAGGTTAAACAAGTATGTAAAGAAGTCCAAGTTCTGAATGGTCACTCTACAATCCATATTCCCTCTGTTAGGGAGACAGCTGGATGTGCTCAATAGATCTCCAGGATGCCTACTACCACATAATGATGGACAAAGCATCAAGGAGCTACCTACGCTTCTGGCTGGGAGCTAATCATTACCAGTTTCGGGCGCTACCCTTTGGTCTCACCACAGCCCCCCGGGTGTTCACCAAGTAAATGGCAGTAGTCATAGCTCATTTGAGGCATCAGGGAATCCAAGTCTTTCCATACCTGGATGATTGGCTCCTGACCACCACCACCAGGCATCGCCTAGTTCAATCGAGAGATTACACAATCAAGCTCTGTTCCCAGTTGGGAATCTTGATAAACTGGGAAAAATCCTCTACTTTGCCCACTCAGTCTATAACTTTTATAGGAGCAAACATAGACACGGTCGATATGACAGCCAGACTAGCTACAGACAGAATACAGAATCTTGTGCAACAAATTTACAGGATACTTCCCCTTCAAAGAGTGACAGCGAAGGTGGTGTTGCAGCTTCTTAGAACAATGGCATCAACTGTAACCTTGGTACCTTTAGCAAGACTACATATGAGAATACTCCAATGGCTCCTGTCATCCCAGTGGTCTTTTCAGCAGTTGCCTCTACATCATCAGATTCTGATTACAGATTCTTGCAAAAAGGACCTACGCTGGTGGATTCAACCAGGTCATCTTACCACAGGGACTCCCTTTGCACCACACCAACCCGTTGCCACTGTGACCACAGATGCCTCTCAGATAGGGTGGGGGGGCATTATCTTGGCAGAACTGTAAAAGGCACATGGCAAGATCAGAAGGCCCATCTGCATATCACTGTCCTAGAGATGAGAGCAGTGCTTCTGGCGTTGCAAACACTTCACAACTTTCTCCCTCTAGGGTCGATAGCTATCCAGACCGATAACATGTCGGTGGTCTGATATCTAAACAAACAAGGGGGGACCAGATCATACCCCTTATGTCGAGAGGCCCTGCGAGTTTGGAATTGAGTGATTTCTTTCTAACACTTTCTCATTGCAACGCACATCCCGGGGACTTCCAATGTGGTAGCGGACAAGCTAAGCAGGGTTATATTGTTACCTCACGAATGGCCCTTGAACCAGAAAATAGCCAGTATGATCTTCCACAAGTGGGACAACCCTGCTGCGACCTCTTTGCCAGCCCCCATCAACACTAAATGCAGCACCTTTTTCTCTGTCATCTCCCCTCCGGGAGAGTCTCCAAGAGATGCACTAGTCCACGATTGGCCCCCGGGACACCTTTATGCCTTTTCTCCTTTTCCACTCATCCCCAAGGTCATACAGAAAGCAATGTTGTTGGGAAGCAAGATGATCCTCATCACTCCTTATTGGCCTTGTCAGATTTGGTTCCCTTTCCTCGGGCCTCGCCTGTTAGACTATTCATGGCCTCTGGAACCAGTGCCACACCTCCTGACACACGTCAGGTTCTCTTCACCCCAGTCTCCACACTCTCAAACTGACAGCATGGCTGCTCCAGTTCCATCTCTAGTAAGGCTTCATGGTCTGTCTCCAGCTGTAACTCATATTATTACCTCTTCTCACAAGCCATCAACTAGAAAATTGTATCACAGTAAATGGAAGAGATTTTCTATATGGGCACACAACAGGGAAGTTGATCCATTTACAGCTCCCATTACTATTGTTCTAGAGTTTCTTTCAAAACTCTTTCACCAGGGTTCAGCGGCTGCTACACTCTGAGTTCAGCTATATCTAATTTTATATATAACAATATCTAATTTTCATGTGGGGATTAATGATTCCAGTCTTATGTCTCACAAACTGTGCAGATCTTTTCTTAGGGGTTCCATGATGTTAAGCCCTCCTGTGCAAGACCCCATTCCTCCTTGGGACCTGAATCTAGTCCTGTCTAGACTTACGCTGCCACCTTTTGAACCAGTCCATAGCTGTCAGTTGAAATTCCTGTTTTGGAAGACTCTTTTTCTGGTAGCAATAACCTCAGCCAGATGAGTTTCTGAATTACAGGCCCTGTCAGTTAAACTTCCATATTTAATTTTTCACAAAGACAGGGTTTCTCTCCGGACCAATCCTTCTTTTATTCCTAAAGTCTGTTCTCAATTTCACTTAAACCAAACAATTGAGTTGCCAGTGTTCTTCCCTAATCACTCCAATAAAGCAGAGTATACATTCCACCAATTGGATGTGCATAGGCAACTGCCTTTCTATATCCACAGGACCAAAGGATTTAGAAAATCAGAACAGCTGTTTGTTTCTTTTGCTGAGGTGAGAATGGACTTGCCAGTTTCCAAGGTCACACTATCGAACTGGATCTCTAGTTAAATTTCCTTTATTTACACTTCTCAGGGAGAGTTACTTTTTAAGGTTAAAGCGCATTCTATCAGTTCCTTTTCTACTTCTGCTGCCTTTCAAGCCAGGACTCCTATTGATAATATATGTGCAGCAGCAACATGGGCTACCCCTCATACTTTCATTTCCCATTATAAATTGGATTCAACTTCCAGGGGTAGAGCCTCGTTTGGTTCCATGGTACTCAGGAGTATTTTCCAGTGAGCAACCCATTCAAGATACTAGGGATGCTGTCCCACACGTAATAATGGAGGCGAGATAGGACTACATAACATAAAGAAGTTATGTACTCACCATAACGTTCCATGTATGTAGTCCATCTTGCCGAACATTATTACGGACCCACCCACCAGCCCCCTTCCTGGTGGATCTGGAAACAGTTTTTCCTTTTCTACAGTGGTTTATACCACAAGGGCTCTTTTATTACAGTTTATTCTTCGGACCTTTGTCCTTTTTCCTCTCTTATTCTGATAGACTAGTAGCAAACAAGATCTGGGGAATGTGCGCATGCACCATGAGATACCTATTAGCCACGAGCCAATCAGAAGTTTTCCGGCTTTCTAAGCAGCTGAGTTGGAGCTGAGGATCGGCTCTGAACCCACACGTAATGTTCGGCAAGCTGGACTACATACATGGAATGTTATGGTAAGTACATAACTTCTTTTTAATGCCTGACTGTGCTGAAAATAAAGAATTACAGGATTTAATGCATTCTGCTGAACAGGCTGGAAAACATACTTTGCAATGTGGATTTGATTCATTAGAGGCCTCTTGCAGGGCTGCTGTTGCTGGGTCTGTGCTCAGAAGGCATGCCTAGCTTAAGGAGCAATCTTTGCCAGATCATGTTAAAGCTAAATTGTTGGATGCTCCCTTAAATCAGGACCGCCTTTTTGGCAACAAGGCTGAGGAAGTTCTTAAAAAGATGGAAGATTAAGCTAGATCTATGCAAACTGTTAAAGATTTCTTACAAGTTCAGCCTCCTAGATTTAGTAGGCACTGGCCCTCTAAAAATTGGTCCTTTCCAGCCCCTTCCAGGTCTTCTCAAGCCAAACATAGACACAGCAGAAACCCCAGGTCTCAATCCCAAGGGACGCACAAGACTAGGCAGTGGGGGGTTTCCGCATGCAAACCTGGGAGCAGCAAGACTCCCCCTATGGAAAACCGTCTCAGTGACTTGCTTTTAAGACTTCCAAGCACTTCCCAACTGAATGCTCCTTTAGGTGAAAAGATTGGTCTTCAGGCCAAAAACTGGGAACTCATTACCCAGGACAAATGGGTTCTAAATATAGTATCCCAAGGATACAGATTTCATTTCCACGTGTTACCAACACCAAGCGGGTTGCCAGATCTACCCCCAAATTAGTGGGCAGAGGCCCAAAATCAGGTACTCTCTCTCTTAAACATGGGGGCTATTCAGTTGGTACCAGAAGAGGAAAAGGGACAAGGTTTCTATTTGAGACTTTTCCTGGTACCCAGAAAAGGCAATACATGGCGTCCTATCCTGAACCTTTCCATTCTAAACACCTTTCTGGTGATTCCAAAATTCAAAATGCCGACTCTTCACCAGCTTCTTCCTATGCTAGGCAAGGATGCATGGTTGGCAACACTGGACTTTATTTATTTATTTTACATTTGTTAACCGAGGGTGTCTGACTGAGCCAAAAAGGCTCTTTTTCAGCAGAGGCCCGGGGAGAAAAGCTCCACAAAGAAAAATTACAGATACATTTAGTTAGACATGATCAGTATACACACAAATTACAAAATACATGTTTTTACAGTGGTATGCGGTACATCAGCAGTTACAGTGGAGTGAACAAACAAAAAAATATTAATTTAAAAATAAAGGTAATTAATAGATTTGTGGTGTACAGCTGTAATTTGGAACATAGGTAGAATACATACATAGTATACAGGTACAGTACATACATTGTAGATTAGCCAGTGTTTGTGAGTAAGAGTGAAAACTATTATCAAGCACTCTAGGTTTAGTATGTGTACCTTATCTGCTTTCACTAGCCTGGGGAGCAATCATGGCACTGCCAACTTTGCTTGAGATGTTGCCTAATGAGGTTTTTAAAGGAGGCTTTGGATGATGTGTTTTGTATACTAGTGGGGAGAGAGTTCCATTTTTTAGCCACTGAACTACTATATGGTGGGTCTCCAAAGCTATTGTAGCTGTTGGTGACTTCTAGTAGTAGTTTGCTTGATGATCTAAGAGGCCTTTTGGCTGAGTGATGTTGTACTAGGTTTTTGAGGGCAGGACACTTATTGGGGAGGTAATAGATAGAATGACAGAGGCAGAGCTGATTGTAAGTTAGGAGGTTGGGCAGTTCAAGCCAGTGGAGCTGTCTCAAAGCAGTACAGTGATGAGTTCTATATGAGCAATTTGCAGCAAAGTGGGCAATTCTGTTATAGCAGGCTTCCATTTTGCTTAGTTCAGTTTTGTTGAGATTAGTCAGAATGGGGAGGTGCATAGAGTTGGGTGGATAGAAGTTGGGAGCGAGCAATGGCTGATCTTGTGTTGTTGGTAAGAAATGGTTTGATACGGTAGAGTGATCCCAATTTGGCATGTACTTTTTTAATAGTTAAGTTGAGATGACTATCAAATTTTAGGTGGGAGTCTATGGTTATTCCCAATAGCTTAGCTTGTGCCACTGAAGTGATTGGAGTAGCATTTGTGGAGTAGATAGTGAATTGACTGTTATCAGTGTTTTTGTTAGAACTGGTTATAATCATAAGCTGAGTTTTCTTTGGATTGAGGATAAGTTGGGCTTTGGTAAGGTAGTTTTCAACATCAAAGAATGCTAGTTGAGTTGTTTTTAGGAGGGTGGGAATGTTTTGTGCAGCACAGATTAAGGTAGTGTCATCTGCATACTGAATGATAGATGCATGCTGTGTGGAGGTATGGAGGTCATTTGTGAAGACTGTGAATAGTAGTGGTCCTAAGACAGAACCCTGTGGGACTCTTATAGTTATGGACAGCTGAGGAGAGAGAGAATTTTTCCACTTCACAGCTTGGTACCTGTCAGTTAAGTAGCTTTGGAACCAGGTAAAAGTGGAATTTGATAGACGATATTGGTTTAGTTTGTTTAGCAGGATTTGGTGTGAGACTGTGTCAAATGCTTTGGACTTATCCAGGAAAAAGAGTTGACACCTGTAGGCCTTCATTTTTAGACGGTTTACTGTGTCTGTGAAACAGAGGAGGGCTGTAGTGGTACTATGGGTAGGTCTGAAACCATGCGGAGTAGGTAACAGGATGTTGCTGTCTAGGAGATAGATTAGCATCTGGGTATGGATGAATTTTTCTAGGATTTTGGCCAGGGGGGAGAGTAAAGCAATGGGTCTGTAGTTATTAAGTTCAGTGGAGGTCCCGCCTTTATGCATGGGTGTAACATAGGATATTTTCCAGAGTTTGGGCACATAGTTTTCAGCAATCGATCTGTTTATGAGAGTGGAGACTGGGATAGCAACAGCATCTGCTATTGACTGACTTAAAAGAAGTATGCATGCACATCCCTATCAGGGAGTCCTGCAGAAGATACCTACGCTTCAAAGCAGGCTACATGCACTCTCAGTTCTCTGCACTGCCCTTTGGCTTATCTACTGCACTCATGGTATTCACAAAATGCCCAGCTCCAGTCATTACATTTTGCAGGCAAAGAAATATTCAAATATACCCATACCTGGACCATTGTCTAATTCAAGCAGAAAGCAAGGACATTCTCTTCAAACATCTGGCCTTTGTTCAAAGGGTACTGACTTGTCTGGGGTTCACCATAAACAAAAAGAAATCCCACTTGGTACCCTGTCAACAAATTATATTCCTGGGAGCAAGCTTGAATACAACTTCCCAGATGGCTTTCCTCACGCCAGAGAAATGGATACATTTGGCAACTTACTTCAAACAATTGGCCACAAAACCCAGCTATCTGCAAGGCAAATACTGCAAGCCTTGGGGTTCATGGCCTCATGCATTCTTCTAATTCCATATGCAAGGCTGCATATGAGGAAACTGCAATGGCAACTCAAAAGCCTATGGTGTCAACATTCACAGGATCTGGAAGCAAGGATTCCTATCATTCCTTGCCTACGCCTAGAGTTTCTTTGGTGGGCAGAGACCTGCCACCAAAACAGGGGACTACCATTCACTTTACCCCCTGCCAAACAAATCTTAACAACAGATGCATCAGACTATGCATGGGGGGCTCACCTGGCAGGGAAGTGCATTCAGGGCAAATGGAACCCAAATCAAATGCACCTGCACATAAATCAAAAGGAAATGTTAGCTGTACAGAATTTCCTGACAGCCTTCAAGAACCACATTCTTCCAAGACAACTAATGGTAAAGACAGACAACATCACTGTCATGTGGTACATAAACAAGCAGGGAGGTACACATTCTTACCCCCTCCGCAGACTAGCCATGGCATTGTGGAACACAGCCTTGAGCTACCAAGTGAATCTACAAGTGCAATTCCTGCCAGGAAAACTAAATACACTGGCAGACGGACTAAGCAGAAACCTCATGGACCCACACGAATGGAAACTGGAATCAAGGATTTTCAACATGTTGACAAGCAGATGGGTTAGTCCAGATATAGACCTGTTTGCCTCCCCCCAGAACCATCAACTGGACAAATTTTGCACAAAGATTCCCCACAAGCAAGCTTGGAAAGTGGATGCTCTGTCCTTCAGCTGGAAAAACCTATCAGTTTATGCCTTTCCTCCTCTGCCTGTGCTCTCCAAGGTACTACTAAAGATCAAACAGGACAAGCCAAGGACAATTTTAATTGCACCACACTGGTCTCGCCAACACTGGTACCCACTCTTGCGCAGTGTGTCATGCTTGGCTCCATGGCTCCTGCCTCGGACTCCTTCCCTGTTGTCTCAGCAGGAGAACATGATTCTGCACCCTCAGCTGCAAACCCTGAACCTAGCAGCCTGGCTAATTACCTAATCTCTCCTTTACCATCCCTCAGTAAATCAGTGATGGATATCATTTTAGAGGCAAGGAGGCCTAGTACTAGAAAATCTTATGCTGCAAAATGGAAAAGATTCTGTGCTTGGAACCAGTCTCAAGGAATGAACGCAGCAGTGCCCAATTTACCTCCGATTGTACAATACTTAACTGAGATGCTTCATAAGGGCTTGTCTTTTTCCTCCATCAAAATTCATGCCTCAGCCATTTCAGCTCATTATAGCACAGAGCCTCCCCTCTTTTCTCATCCACTGCTCAAGCAGTTCCTCAGATGGGCCAAAAATCTAAGGCCACACAGGAGAGCTCCAACTCCAGCCTGGGATCTTAACTTTGTCTTGGAGAAAGTCACTCTTCCTCCCTTCGAGCCAGCTGCTACTGCAGATTTAAAATTTCTTTCCTGGAAAACAAATTTCCTTTTGGGTGATCACTTCTGCAAGAAGGGTATCTGAATTACAGGCCCTTATGGCAGTGGAACCTTTCATCATCTTTCATGCGGCAGGGTGTCCCTCAGAACCAATCCCTCCTTCATGCCCAAGGTGGTATGCAGTGTGGCTCTTAATCAGTCCATTCATTTGCCTACCCTTTTTCCTAACCCACAGAACAAAGAGGAAAGGATACTTTAGATGTGCACAGACAGCTTAGATTGTACTTGGACAGGACTAAACCTCAAAGGAAATCTGAACAACTACTTGTGGCATTTGCTGCAGGGACAGAGGGGAAAGCTATTTCAAAACAAATAATTTCAAAATGGATAGCCCACTGCATTCTTTTCTGCTATAAGCACCATGGAAAACCTCTCCCACAGGGCATCAGACCCCATTCAACCAGGGCTGCACCCACCACTACAGCCTTTCTCAGGGGGAGTCCCTACTAGGGACAGCTTAGAAGCTGCTGCCTGGAGTTCTGTACATACTTTCACCAAGGATTACCATTTGCCAATTTTCTCTAAATCCAGGGCTGGTTTTGCCACTGCAGTTTTGCAGGGCCTTATAGCTGGTCCTAATTCTATTTAAATTCCTCCTCCCAACCTTAGCTTTGGTAATCTAAAATGTAATGACTGCAACAATGAAACACTAAGAACATATTACAGTTGTGTACACTTGCCATAAATGTAGATGTTTGGATGTATTCACTGTTGCAGTTCTGGTTACCCTCCCTCCAACCCTCTTTTCTTCCTTTGGCTGTACCTCTACTCTCACCTACTATGCTCTAAAAGCTTTTTGGTGTATTTGGTTTTCTGTTGAAGGTATATCCTTGTATTTATAGATGTAATTGCTTCCCATTAGGGGGGCACCTGACATCTGGGGTAAGAAAAACTGATGTAATGGCATCGGCTGCATGTTTTATACCCCTGACGACCTGACGTCATGGAAGAATGGAAGAAGGGACAGCAACCAACGCAGGACCCAAGACTTTGTTAATCAGGCCAGCTGAGGGCTACTGCAAAGCAGATAACCCAAATGTAATGACTGCAACAGTGAATACACTCGAACATCTACATTTATGGTAAGTGTATACAACTGTACTTTTTCCATACACTTAACTGGCTCAAACTACCACACCTCTTACATCACCAACAACTTAACATGGCACACAAAGTAATATATCAATCCCATACTTGACCATCACTTAACTCACTCCTCTAAACCTACTTACCCAGCAGGACTCTCCGATCTGAAGACAAACAACTAGTAACCCTGCATAGGCCAAAGAAAAAAGCTGGACAATGTCTACATTCCTACACAGTAGCTAAGCTCTGGAATGGCTTACCAGCAGACATCAGAGCAATATCAATTCACAAAAAAATTCAAACTTGCACTAAAAAACATCTCCAATATACAAGCATCTGCCCCTGCTCCAAATGGACATAAAAACTCTGTTCCAATCAACCTAACCCCGACCCCACCTTCCACTCTCTAAACTCTTCTGTACTATTCTCCTTCCTCTGCTATACTCCCCCCTTTTAAGCTCCCCTTTTTCTCTTCCGTAATTAACTCCAAATCCTACTAATATTCATCTAAGACTACCTTTGTATTCTTTTATTTTCATTTTACAAAGGTCTACCTGCAGATTACCTAAATACAACTGTAAACATCCACCTCAACTAGACTAACTCTCTTTACAATGCATACCATTAGCCTACCAACATTTCAAATTAAACACACTAACTGAACAAACCTACTTGTATCTCATGGCTGCCCAATGACTGGAGACATTGAAACTTAACTGCCTTTATGCCATAAAGGCTATTTTGTAACACTGCAAGATAGCCTGTATGCCATACAGGCTATCTTGCAACACTGCAAACTATGTACCTGCATGTAACTGAAATTACCATTTTACATACACTTTGTCAAATGTTTTTACTTTATATTTGTCAAATGTTTTTACTTTATATTTGTCATACGTAAAGTAAATGAAATTAACATTGTGCCTATGCTTTGTCAAATGTTTTTACTTTATATTTTGTCAAATGTTTCTAGTTTGTGGAGCTTTTCTTCCCGGGCCTCTGCTGAAAATGGGTTCCTGACCCAATTGGACTTTCCTGGTCAACAAATGTCAAATAAATAAGTAAATGTTTTTCTAAGTCTGACGTGGCACTCCCTGGGGAAGGGTATATTTCCCTAGGCTGTGTGACCTTTCATTTATGTAATACTAGATAATTTAGCTCTTCTACTTTTTTTCTGTACCCATTTGAATGTTGAGACATAAATGTAAAAATGTGCCTGTGGTGTAGCAGTAGTCAGAATTAACATGTGCATATTTGCTAAATGTTTAGTATACCCACTTCTAATTTACTAACACTTTGGTGTTAACATAACCCTCTGCAGATATTTCCCTCTGTATTCTGATACATCATACATCAAGATTATCCTCTGCCACTCTGGTGGTATAGAGGGATAAAGCCCTAACTATGACCCAGCTGACCTGGGTTCAGTTAGCAGCTCTGCTGACTGACAGAGTGGCAGGGACAGATGGGTGTGCCTGCCGTGGGGGGAGGGAGCTTGCTGGTGATGTTTCCTAAAAGGGAGGCATGGTCTACAGGGAATGGGAAAAGTAAGTAGGGCATATAAAATAAAAATAAGTACCTGGCAGAAGCACAACAGCCAAGTCTACAGGACGCCCTTCAGATTCACGACTGGTCACGACTGGCCCCAGCAACATCAGAGCAAGTCTGGGGGAGGGGGGATTAGGAGAATGCCAGTAGACCCAGAATGGATGTGGGGCACTGGGGGCCAAGCCGATATCAATGAGGTCCAAGGGGACCAAGGATTTGATTACTCTTATCAGGGGTTCTCAACCCCCCCTCGGACAAAAGGCCCAGAGTGGAGGAAGAATACCCTTCCTCGGACCAGGCCTTCATTACTTCAGAACATTCTGAAGACCAGGAACATTCATACTCCCCTTTTAAAGATTCTGATGCAGAGGAGTCCATTCCCTCTGTCCCCCCCCCCCTGAGGACTATTCTTTTAGGGAAACCTTGCATACCTTGAGGGAACACTTCCACTGGGAAGGCCAAGATTACTCAGATTCCAAGAAAAGGCTCAGGGATTTCCTCTTGCTCCCTCAGCACAGGCCTCTGGCTATCCCTCCTGTCTTAGACATACTAGATGATGTGTATTCAGAGGCCAGCCTTAACCCAGATTCTTTACCTCCAGCTCCAGTCAAGCCTGACTGGTATTACCGGGTTCCTGATTCACACCAATTCCTATACAAAAGCCATGAGGCTGACCCAGAAACTATTTCACAGGGTCCCAAGGGAATTAAGGCCTCCACTGCCAAAAATCCATTACCTTCAGAGAGAGATTCCAGAGCTTTAGAAAGGTGGGGGGAAAAAGGTATACACCTCGGCCACTTTAACCATGAGGGCATTAAACTGTCAGTTCCATATGTTAAAGTATCAACAGTTTTTGTTACCTCAGTTGAAAAGCAAAATGTCACAACCTGAACAACCAGACTTGAAGAAGTTGCAGGATTTGTTGCATAGTGCAGAACAAGTGGGTAAACATACCTTGCAATGTGGTTTTGATGCTTTAGAGGCCTCATGTAGAGCTGCTGTTACAGGGTCAGTCATACGTAGACATGCTTGGCTCAAAGAGCAAACCTTACCAGATCATGTCAAAGCTAAATTACTAGATGCACCTCTTCAAAAAGATGTATTGTTTGGTGTTAAAGCTGAGGAGGTATTAAAGAAAATGGAGGAAAAGGCAAAATCAATGCAAACAGTGAAAGATTTCTTACAGGTACAACCTCCACGTTTCAGTAGAAACTGGCCTTCAAATAATTGGTCCTTTCCAGCCACGGACAGACCTCAAAGAGGTAGATACAGGCGCCCGAGTGGTAGAGGCCAATCTCAAGGATCATTTAGAGGCAGACAATGGCAAGCACCTACACCAAGAGGTGGAGAGGATAGATCACAGCCATTCAGAAAGCAGAACCAATGACTTTCCCCTTTGCATGCCAAGCAAAGCTCTAATGGCAGCACCTTTAGGTGGAAAACTGGCATTATTTTCGAAAAATTGGCATATTGTCACAAAAGACAAATGGATCCTTGACGTTATAGACAGAGGCTACAGATTCCACTTTCACACCCTTCCAAAAATGAGAGGCATGCCAAACCTGACACAAAATCAAAGGGCAGAGGCACAAAAACAAATTTCAGCTCATGGACATGAAAGCTATTCAAGAGGTACCTGCACAAGAACAGGGTCAAGGTTTTTATTCCAGACTATTCCTGGTACCAAGGAAGGACAAAGATTGGAGACCTATTTTGGACCTATCCATCCTAAACACATATTTACTCGTACCAAAATTCAAGATGCTCACATTACAGCAGCTTCTTCCCATGCTGGGCAAGGAGTCTTGGCTGGTAACATTGGACCTCAAGGAGGCATACCTGCATGTCCCTATCAGACAAGATTGCAGAAGATACCTCAGATTTCTTGCAGGTTCAACCCATTATCAATTCTCTGCATTGCCCTTTGGCTTATCTACTGCGCCCAGAGTGTTCACGAAATGCCTGGCATCAGTAATTGCCTTCTGCAGACTTCAAGGGATACAAATATACCCATATTTGGATGACTGCCTGATCCAAGTGGACAGCAAACACATACTTCTGAAACACCTGGCATTTGTAATAAAGTTGTTGAACTCTCTGGGATACACAGTCAACAAAAAGAAATCAAGACTAATACCCTCTCAAACAATAATTTTCCTGGGTGCCAGCTTGAATACAAACACCCAGATGGCCTACCTCACGCCAGAGAAACAAGAACAACTAACTCAATATTTCAGAAAACTGGCAACCGTCACCAGGCTGACTGCAAGGAAAATCCTGCAGGCTCTGGGATTCATGGCATCTTGCATCCTGCTAATCCCATGTGCAAAGCTGCATATGAGGAAACTTCAATGGTACCTAAAAAACTTATGGTCTCAACACAGCCACAGTTTGGAAACAATTATACCACTGATTCCATGCCTCCAAAAGGAATTTCTATGGTGGGCTCAAGCATGCCAAAGAAACATAGGTCTCCCATTCTGCTTGCCTCCAGCAAATCAAATCATCACAACAGACGCCTCGGACTACGCCTGGGGGGCGCACATGACAGATCAGTGCATTCAGGGAAAATGGTCCCAAAAAGAAAAGCACCTACACATCAATCAAAAGGAAATGCTAGCAGTAAAAAATGCTATTATGGCTTTCAAAGACCTACTGCATCCAGGCCAGCTATTGATAAGGACAGACAACACCACAGTGATGTGGTACATAAACAAACAGGGAGGAACCCATTCATATCCCCTGTGCAGGCTAGCCATGTCTCTTTGGAACATGGCTCTGAAATTACAAATCCAACTTCAAGCACAATTCCTGCCAGGCAAGGAAAACACGCTGGCAGACAACCTAAGCAGAAATATGACAGATCCACACGAATGGAAGTTGCATCCTCAAGTTTTTACAAAGATAATTCAAGCATGGGGAAGGCCAGATATAGATCTCTTTGCTACCCACAGAAATTACCAATTGACAAAATTCTGCTCCAGGACCTATCATCCACAGGCCTGGAAAGTGGACGCACTCTTTCAGTTGGACAACAATGACAGTTTATGCCTTTCCACCTCTTCCTCTGCTGCCCAAAGTTCTATTAAAAGCCAGAGCAGACAGACCAAAGATGATTCTCATTGCTCCAGACTGGCCAAGACAACACTGGTACCCACTCCTGAGGAGCCTGACGCATTCTCCACCATGGATCCTGCCTCTAATGCCTCTTCTGTTGACCCAGCACAACTTCAAAACTCTTCACAGTCAGCTGAAAACACTCAATCTAGCCGCATGGAGGATTCCTTAAATTCACAACAGACCCTCCTCTCCAAGGAGGTGCAGGATGTCAATTTTGGAGGCCAGAAGGCCTTCTACTAGAAAAACCTACTCCGCAAAATGGAAACGGTTTTGTGCCTGGAATCATAAAAAGGGTCAGAATCCTGGAATACTGTATTTACCTCAAATATTACCGTACCTAGCTGAGATGCTAAGCAGTGGACTTTCATTCTCCTCCATCAAAATCTATGCCTCAGCCATTTCTGCTCAATACAACACTGATCCTCCTTTATTCTCTCACCCTCTCTTAAGACAGTTCCTCAGAGGGGCTAAGAATATAAAACCCCCAAGGAAGCAACCAGTACCTGCTTGGGACCTCAATTTCATTCTAGAAAAACTGACCCTGCCTCCATTTGAGCCAGCTGCTTCAACAGAACTGCAATATTTGTCATGGAAAACAGCCTTCCTTCTGGCTATCACCTCAGCACGCAGGGTTTCGGAACTACAAGCCCTCATGGCTGTGCAGCCTTTCATCATTTTCCATCAGGACAGAGTTTCCTTACGAACCAACCCTTCCTTTATGCCAAAGGTAGTATCCAGTGTAGTCTTGAATCAGGCTATCCACTTACCTACTTTTTACCCTAATCCACAAAACAAAGGGGAGAGACTACTACATTCCTTGGACATTCACAGACAGCTTCGTTATTATTTGGACAGAACAAAGCCATTCAGAAAATCAGAGCAACTCTTTGTGTCCTATGCTACAGGTGCTCAAGGGAAGGCTATTTCCAAACAGACAATCTCAAAATGGATAGCCCACTGCATACGCTTTTGTTATTCTTTTCATGGTAAAACTGTACCTACAGGCATCAGATCTCACTCCACAAGGGCCACAGCTACCTCTGCAGCTTTCCTCAGGGGGGTTCCTACCAAGGATATTTTGGAAGCAGCCACTTGGAGTTCTGTGCATACTTTCTCCAAGCACTATCACCTACCATTATACTCCAAATCTAGAGCGGGCTTTGCCACTGCAGTCTTGCAGGGCATCCTTGCTCCTCCTAGTTCCACTTAGTGCCTGCCACCCCTTTTTTAGCTTTGGTATTCTACCCATCTGCTATGACTGCAGCTGTATGCACGATGAACATAGTACAGTTTTGTTCCTACCATAAATGTAGATGTTCGAGTGCTAATACAGCTGCAGTCCAGGTTTCCCTCCCTCTTTCCCCTCTTGGGACAGGCCTAATGGCTAACACCTCCTCATACAACCTGATTGGGGTATTCTTTTATGGTGTATTTGCTTACAACTACTGTTTTTGGATTATATTGCATTGCATTATTACATAAATTTATATTTTGCCTTCCTTCTGGGGGCACCTGACATCTGGGGCAAGAAAAACTGAAGAAAATGGCATCGGCTGGTTCTTTTATACCCCTGCCGCACTGACGTCAGGGAAGAAGCGATGACATCCAACGCCGGACCTAGACTTTGGAATTCGGCCGACCGAGGACCCGCCTGACGGCAGGATAACCCATCTGTTATGACTGTAGCTGTATTAGCACTCGAACATCTACATTTATGGTAGGTACAAAACTGTACTTTTTACCTACACTTTGTCAAATGTTTTTACTTTATATTTGTCATACGTAAAGTAAATGAAATTACCATTGTGCCTATGCTTTGTCAAATGTTTTTACTTTATATTTTGTCAAAAGTTTCTTTCTAGTTTGTGGAGCTTTTCTTCCCGGGCCTCCGCTGATAATGGGTTCCTGACCAATTCGGACTTTCCTGGTCAACAAATGTCAAATAAATAAGTAAATGTTTTTCTAAGTCTGACGTGGCACTCCCTGGGGAGGGGTATATTTCCCTAGGTTGTGTGACCTTTCATTTATGTAACACTAGATAATTTAGCTCTTCTACTTTCTTTCTGTACCCATATGAATGTTGAGGCAAAAATGTAAAAATGTGCCTGTGGTGTAGCAGTAGTCAGAATTAACATGTGCATATTTGCTAAATGTTTAGTATATCCACTTCTAATTTACTAACACTTTGATGTTAACATAACCCTCTGCAGATATTTCCCTCTGTATTCTGATACATCATATATCAATATTATCCTCTGCCACTCTGGTGGTATAGAGGGATAAAGCCCTAACTATGACCCAGCTGACCTGGGTTCAGTTAGCAGTTCTGCTGACTGACAGAGTGGCAGGGACAGATGGGTGTGCCTGCCCCGGGGGGAGGGAGCTTGCTGGTGAGTTTCCTAAAAGGGGGAGGCATGGTCTACAGGGAATGGGAAAAGTAAGTAGGGCATATAAAATAAAAAAAAAAGTACCTGGCAGAAGCACAACAGCCAAGTCTACAGGACGCCCTTCAGATTCACGACTGGCCCCAGCAACATCAGAGCAAGTCTGGGGGGGGGGGGATTAGGAGAATGCCAGTAGACCCAGAATGGATGTGGGGCACTGGAGGCCAGGCCGATATCAATGAGGTCCAAGGGGACCAAAAAAAAAAGATTATCCTCTGGTAATTTCAGTATTTTGCTCTTGTTCTTGTTCTTATGAGTTGTCCATTGTAGTAAATGTTATAAGAAGCTTGCATACACTAGTTAGCAGTATGTCCACATCACCATATTGGAGTGTTAAGCAATCTTTTGTGCCTGTGTACGTGTCTGCACACATGCATGCATGTGTGTATGTGTCTGTTTCTTTATTCCTGTAGAGTACATGCCTACATTATGAAAGGTGTGCATGTCAAAGTAGGGCTTCATTAGACAATCCAGTGTTTTTTTTACTCTTGTTTTACACGTCTCTAAATCCATACCCATTGTACAGCATAACTGTTGGAAGAGAGAAGAGATTAGTTAATTGGGTGGAGATACTGCTCTTCTTTGTTCCCAAGACAGTGTGAATGTATTAAAGATTAGTATTATGTCCAGACAGCTGGTACATCCTGTCGATGCAGACTGCGTTTCCTAATGTCATGTTTGAAGTTTAGCAGAAATGTCCAGGCTTAGAGTCATTAAACCCCTTCATCTCAGAGTGCTGCACTTCATTCTTCTCCAGCTGCAGTCATAAAACTTTAAAAGACTCAGTTAAGCAGAGACTGCTTTGGGTCAGCACAGAAAAAGACAATTATGAATTATGAACTTGAGAGGTTAAAGTAAAATGTTTGTGAAGGGCCTGGGCTTTTCAGGTTTCTGCATGTATGGGCTAATTTTTTTTTTTCATCCGAATACTAGTTTAATATCATCTTGTGACAGATGAAGGTCCTCTGCTTCTGGTAATGTGTCTGGATTTTTCCTGGTAGCAGGCACTCTATTGTTGTATTTCCAAACACTGAAGCGTGTATTGCATTTTTATTTAGTTCCTGTTATTTTGCTTAGTAGTTTAGCATATATTCAGCCAGAAAGGTAGTATAAGTGTAAATTTGGAATGCGTTGGACATCTGAATGTTTGAATTTCTTGTGTTATTTGTTATCTCCTTCTAATAGACGTGTAACAGTTATACAGTTGAACAATTCTTATGTAGCACTATTTGTTGACCTGCCTACACATGTGGGAACTGTGGCAGACTGGTCAGGATCAATGGCTGCAGAGTCACAGTTCATCCTTGACTCTGTTCCTGCTTTGTCTCCTATTGGTTACCTCCATCCCTTGCTTAGAGCTAGATTCCTATATGTTCCGTCTGACAGATGTACAGTTCACCATGCAAATGTTTTGTTTGTTAGATTTTCTGAGGTCTGAGACCTTTGGTGGCTGCTTGAGAAGCATCCCAGCATGCATCACTAACGGTGTTTCTAAGGTGTACAAGCCACTCAAGCTTTGATATAGGCAGATGCTGTCCTGCTGTGATTGGATAATCTTCAGGCCATGTAAGCTCTGATGAAGGCAGAGCCTATCCTGCTCTGATTGGATAAACAAGAGGTGGCTTAACATTTAAAGAAGGGGTAGTGACATACTCCTACTCCCTGAGCTAGAAAGCATTATGGGTATAGGAATGGGCCAGTGATACTGTATTTTCCCATTGACAGTCCATATAACAGTAGACTCTGATATCCTAATAGAAACCCAAGTTCTAGCAACACTCCTCTCCTTCAGCTTCATCTCTTTGTAAAGTGTTCAAACTGTCTTCCAGGGGTAAGGCAACCAGGAGCCATAACTCATTCACACATGTAGTTCCTGTTTTGTATACTACCTTTTAACACTCATACTTCCTTATCACATCATGACTTTTGTGTGTATTGGAGGGAGATTGTATTTCTTAACTAAACGACTTACCAATTAATATCAGGAAACATATGAAAGAGCAAAGTACAAGAAACAATGACATTGAGTAGTAATGTGTTAAGCTTTTAACAGAGATATCAACCACTGTTTGTTATTTGTTATTCATATTTACATTGATAGCTTCATAACTGACTGAGCTCTGTGTTATTGAAGGGCATGGTTGAAATGTCATGGTGGGAGACCAAAAAATATGGTGTCATTACACTGGAGATACCGCTAGTGGTTTGGCAGTAATATGAAGGTTTAAAATAGTTCTGTATGAACATTAAAAATAGTTAAGCAAGTAGGTTCAGTGGGGACACAGTCCTTTTCAGGAGTGAACTGTAAGCAATTTCCAGTTAAATGATTTGCTTAGAGTCACATAGTAGGTAAATGGTGGCTGTGGGAATCAAGCCCAGGGCTGATGCAAGGTTTTGGTCTAGAAGCACATAGTGTTAAACTTATATGCCAAACTGCCAGGCAATTAATATTTCTAAAATCAACTAACAAACTATGGCATAACAGAGGATGGAGAAAATTGTCCTTGGCATTTGTACTGTAAGTTATATATCTTGAAAGATGATGAGTGTTATTTATACTGGTAATTATTTAAATAGGAATACCTTTATTTCTGAAAGCATTTCAATATGTAAGCATTCAAAGAATTTTTTTACCATTATGTAAAAGGTCAAGTCTCCTGAAAAAAAAAGTGCTACTGGCACAATATCTGCAGGTTGTACAACTTCCAAGATTTGAAAACTTGCCTGTGAAAATTTAGAGAAAGATATCCTTGCTGACACAATATATACCGGCTGTACAGTTTCCAAGATTTGAAAAGTTGTTTGTGGAATGTTAGTGAAAAATATCCTCCTGGCTTTTTAACCACATTGATGTAAAGACTGAATAAATTGACTATAACCACTGTAAAGAAAGCTTTTTGGTAAACATATTATTGTTTGAACATTTAAATAGCATTCATTGTTCAAAGAATTGTTTGCATGTATTTGGCTTATGTTCTTGAAACTGATTGTTTTAGAAAATGTTTAGCAATCTACAGATATATGTAGGTTGCTATTGGTGTGACATTCTACACCTGACAGGTGTGCATGCATTAAAATAGTAAGAGTTTCACTGAATTGTTATGATTACATTAACTTCAACGTATAGAGGATAAAATATATATTTTTTTATGAATCTCAGACCATATAGGTGTAAATATAATTTTTGAAGATGCTGGAAAGCATTTTACTAAGGTGACAGAGTATCAGACTGAAAATATTAACCTTTTGTGCCTAAGCAACACTGTTTAATTATAGCCATTGATTCTTGAAGATTTTAATGGAAATGGCTGCTGAGCCCTGAAAAGTTTCTGATGAAACAGTTTTCCAGACCATACCACAGAGAAATGCTGCAAGAAAAGTTAAAGAAGCACCATGTTCATGACGATCATGTAGATGCACAAATACTGCCAGTTTACGTTTTTTGTTTAGCATGCTTGGCTGGAGATTTACTATGCAAAAAAAAAGTCAAGTTGTAGGGGTTAAGGGCTACTTGTGATAAAAATCATGAATGGAAGGTGAGGCATCCACAAAATAAGTGATTACACCTTGAAATAGTTTCTAGATAGATGGTGGACTAGCATGACTGCATGTTATAATCCCTCATTGTCTAAATTGGTTAATTTTGTTTGTCTGTCAAGTTTTGTAGTATTGAACATATACACTCTCCTTTAACATGTACTTTTTGGGATGAGATTTGGTGTGGTGTGGTGGGGGCTACCTCACGTGTACCAAGTTTATAACATTTTGGTGATGTTTTACCAGTTATAGGATCATGTCCAGAACCAGAAATTGTGTTGGTGAAAGGTCAAGAAGAAATGTCCTCAGCTTGCAATTACCTGCCTGTCCTGCCTTGCACTACAGCTGTGATTCTTAAAATCATCTGAAATTTCTAAATGTTAGACCTAGAGAGCGTAATGTAAATACTATTATTACATCCTTATATCTTTAAATTTTTACTGTACAAAGTCTGTTAAATGCCTTGTCTCTGATGTACGTAATGTAAATAGCAATAACGTTAAGCTCTTACCTAAATTTTTACTGTAGAAAGTCTGTTTAATCACCATATATTTAATGTGAATTTTAAACTACGTACAACACATTCTAATGTTGTATGGCACCGATGTCTGCATTATCCTTCGTGTGATTGTAATCCAGAACTAACTCAGTAACCCTTAATTCTTGCTATTGAACTACTTTTATTGTACTTACTTGTGGTCTAATATTAAATTGCTGATTTAATGCAGTAATTATTTGTAACCAGAGGTCCTGGCTGAATTGGGTCCCTTGGGATCAGTCCACTACATGACTCAACAAATTTCAGTCAGTTATCATTTAGTACATAAATAATTGTAATAGGGATATTGCCTTCTTGAAGTAAAAGAACATGGTCTGCTCCCTTGGAGGAAAGATGTTGGAAAATGATTAGTAATGCAAGATAAAATGTGTTAAAACAGTTGCCCTAATCTAACTATTTATAGCATTAGAAGAATTACCATAGAAATATATACACTTGGATCTTGTCATAAGCAATGCACAGCTTTAGACCATTTTACAGTCGGACATATTTGCTTTAATAGTACCCTTCACAGAAAGTGAAGTCTGCACAGCTACATTTTCCGGGAGATGCTTGTAGTTGATGGATTATGCATGGATTTCTGTAAAACAGTGTTGTTCTGCTTTAAGTACCTTAATGTGCCAATATGCATTCTCATTTATCTCCAAAATCCCGTTTCCTAGTCCTATGTGTTACCTAAGTCTTTAGGCACATTTCTTTAATTTTCTGTGCTAGAAAAATCTATGCTAAATGTTTGGCAAAGTAACACTTCTGAAGCTGGTTTGCAAAAAATAATAAATAAATAAAAAAGAAAAGAAAAAAAAAATCCATTGCTTATATTTTACAAAGCCTTATTACTTGCATGGTCTAGATACACAAGCAAGGGCATATTACTGATTGTGCAAAAGCCTTTAACTGCAATGCATTGTGTTACTTTAAGAGGATGTGTAGAATGAACCTGATAGAAACTTTACCTAAGCCACAAATGCATTATATGTATTCTAGGCAAAGCATCAGTTATCAGAGTCAATAGTTTCACAAACTTGTATCTGAAATGATACCTTACATTACTTTCTAATACTTAAACCCTTAATTTCAGGATTGTACATGAAATTTAGATTGAGAGGAAAAAGATTCTTCATTTTTTTATTTGTTGTATGTTTATCAAGTAGTTGAACTGGTCCATAGCCCTTTTCAGGCATGATCCAAGCCAAAAGGCATATAGAATTATACAAATAAAACTCATGAGAAAATTCAGTGTATATCCAGACCTGCAAGTCAACTCCAACTTCATTTTCTTGTGTTATATTTGCCTTCATCTTTCTCTCTGTTTCATCATACACTATTAAATGCAGAAGTATTGCAGGTCTTAAGAACAAGTCGGTTAAAGTGGATGCACTCCCACTCCAATGATAGCATATCAGTGCAATGTTCCAGACCAGTGTAACAAACATGATCTCTATCAGCAAAGTGGGTCTGCCTATGCTAGTACTAAGTTGCCCTACGTCTCTTTTCCTAGAACAGTTTTCTTCCATATTACTTGACAGTAATATTTAAACAGAAACAGTTCACCCAATTCGTATTTGTAGCATCTATATCACTCTTATCAAAATCTTACTACATTGAATCAATAAAGGTCGAACTTTATAGATCAAAGTAGTAAAATATCGAATAACGTAAAAAAAAATAAATAAATTAAAAAAAAAACAAAATTAACTAGCATAGGCCCCCCTACTTAAATATACAAACTCCAAGACTGCACTACATTGAGGTAAACGGAAACCTCCCCCTTACGGAGATTTCCGTTTACCTGCGCGATGTTCTGAACTTTCGACATTGTCGTGCCGACAATATAGTATTCGATATTATCAGCTTACGACAATGTGAAGTGGACCCATATTTGTAAGATGGGAGAGATAACAAATTACAGTTGTGTAAGTAAACTTACTATAACAGTAGGTGCTCATATAGTTACTGCCACAGTAGCATTAGCTCTATGGTTTATATCCTGCCAAGGATATAATAGCCGGCCAGCTTCCAAAGCTTCAAGACACCTTCCATGTGCCCAAATTGTGAGGCAGCTTGAGCTGAGATGACTAAAAGATGTTTACATGCCAAGCCCTTCAGTGCTTTCCTGCCAAGAGAGACAGGAAGGCTGAGTCCTGAAAGGACAACAGTCCTAGGAAGAAGAAAAAAATAAATAACCACACCCTGGCATAAACATACCAAAAATCAAGGGGGTTGGAGGGAGGGTGTGACTATTGTGCAGTAGTGATCATTTGAGCATCTACTGTTATGGTAAGTTTACTTGCAATATGTTCATCATATTGATCACTGCTACAGTAACCTTATCTTTATGGGTGGATTAACCTAGCTTACTACATTTCAGAGGTGGAAGTAGAATAGTAAAGCAGCTCCATGTGAATGTTTCTTGCAATTTCTAATCTAGACGTAGAAAAGGAATCCAGCTTATAGTCATTTGTAAAAGTATGTAAAGAGGATCAAGTTGCTACTTCTGGAATCCAACCCTTTCCAAAAAATTACTGATGATGCCAAGGCCCTAGTCGAATGGCTTTAACCTTGACTGGAATAGCTCTGTTGTGGTGAGTGTAACAAAAGGTAATAGCCATTTGGAAATGGTCTGTTTTGACACAGATTGTCCCTTCTAATTACCCTCATAAGAAATGAGCAATTGTTTCGAAGATTTGAAAGATTTACTTCTGTCAGGATAGTACCTGAGTTGTTTTTGAACATCCCAGATGTTGAGTATTCTTATTCCCTCATTTTTGGATTCAGGAAAGGAAACCGGGTGATAGTTTGGCTTAAAGTAAACTCGGATACCACTTTAGGCATAAAAGAATGTTTAGTTCTCAAAGAAACCCTGTCACTGTGAAAAATAAGGGAGGGTTCAGTTACCATAAGCGCTTGCAATTCAGGTACTCTTCTAGCAGAGATCAGTAAAACTCTTTCCCATGTTAAGAATTTCAAGTCAGCCAGGTTAGCTGGTTAAAATGGAGCAAGTGTTGGCTTAACACAAAATTAAAATCCCAAGGAGGGGTCACAGTTTTCTTAGAGGCCTCTTATGCAAAACCCCTTTCAAAAGTATTTTGACATGATTAAAAGAGGAAATATTTAGAGAGCATTGAAAGAGGAGGATCCATGGACAGACATGCTGAAATGGCTGCTAAATGAACTTTCATAGAGGAATCAAAAATGCCATAGGATAGTAACCCACATAAATGCTGTAAAACCAGAGAACAACTAGCCCTGAATGAGTGCTGGTTATGTTGTTGGCACTAACAAGAAAACCTTTTCAATTTGCTAATATATGCTTTTCTAGTAGCAGATTTTCTTGCCTCCATTTATACATGCCGCATGTTGTCAGTAAAGAGGTGCCTAAAAGGAATTAACATCCCATCATCCAGGCAGTCATTGGAAGTTGATTGGTGTAGGGGTATATCAAACACCCATGTTCTTGTGTGAGTAGATACAGTTTGCAAGGAAACTTGTGGTAATTGTCCCTGGCCATTTCCACAAGAAGGGAGAACCATGGCTGCCTGGGCCAGAATGAAGTCATGACAGTTGTCTTGGGGGAATTTCTTCTAAAATATTCAGAAGTAGCCTGAATATTGGTGGAAAGGATGGAAAAGCATACAGGAATATTCTTGTCCAAGGGAAAGAAAAGGCATCTGTCTTCCAGGCCTTCTTACATGAGTCCTGATGCAGAATCTTGCCAGCTGATTCTTCAGAGAGGAGGAAAATTGGTCTACTTGAGGAACTCTCCACAGACGTATGAAATCTTGGAAGACCACAAAATAGTTTCCATTTGAGAGTATCTGCCTTTGTCCTGTTCAGCTTGTCAGCCACACAGTTTTATTGTGATGGAATGTAGGCTACTTGTAAAGTTAGATTGTGCTGTGAAACTATATCCCAAGCTAACATGGCTAGCCAACAAAGTGGGTGGGACCTGGTTCTCCCTTGCTTGTTGATGCACCACATGACTGTGGTATTGTCTGTAACAACTTGACTAGTTCCTGAGAATCAAAGATGATTCAGAGAGAGAGGAGTGCTTGATCAGGGCAAGCATCTCTTGCTTGCATCTCTTTTATATTTATGCTCTTCCCTCTGTCTTTTGTGTCCTACACACCTTGCACTTCCATCCCTCCTAAAACTGCTCCCCAAGCAAAGTCTGAGGTGTCTGTGGTGACTTATTGCTTTAGAACAGGGAGGGAGAAGTAGAGACCTAGATTTAGGGATATCTGTTAATTCCACCAAGTAATTTTTTTTCTGACAAACCCCAGTACTGGGATTTGAAAAGACAATGTGTTTTGGTGCTGGGACCAAAGAGACTTCAGATGCCACTGTATCTTTCAAATGTAGAATCATAGAAGCCATGAGACCCAAAATCTTACGGTATTTCCTCTCAATGACCGAAGTCTAAGTGGAAAACCCTAGAAATAGATCTAGATATAGATCTATTATTTTCCAGTGGAAAAAAAGTTCTTTGAACTGTGGTGTCTTGTTGACATCCCAAAAATACAATCCTGTGAGAATAGTGAAGACATTGGAATGTTCTCTTGGAATCCCAGCTAGTGTAAGAGACCTATAACCTAGGAGTAAGATTGCTGACACTTTGAAAAACACTCTGCAAAGATAAGCAAGTCATCTAAACATGGAAAATGCAGATACCCTGTAGCCTCTAACTGGAGCTTGACACTCTTGGTGCAGTGGAGAGGATAAGGCAGAAAACTAATAATGTAATCCAGACACATACAGCCTTAAGAAATGCCTGAAATCTGGATAGATGTAGAGTTACTATGAAACCTGAATGAGGAAGATGAGCTTGTGAAGTAACTTTTGAATTTGGATACTATCACAAACAGGTTCATGAAAGAAAGATCCAGAACTGCTGTCTAAGCATTTTCTTTCTTTGGCACGAAAAACATCTTTGAATAAAACCCCTTTCCCACCTGGAAAGGAGGAGCTGGTTCTTTCACTCCCTGAAACAGATTGTGATAAAGGACAGCTGAAAATAAGAGTCTGGTTGGTCTGGAGAACGAGGAATTGACCCCTGGAAAGGAGAATCTCCTCCCATTGCCATCTGTAATCTTGTTGAATGATCTTTAGAACATATTTGTCTGAAACTAGGTGTGGCCGAAGGGAAAAGTAGAAATTCAGACTTCCTGGAAGACATAAGGGGCTGTTAGGGTAGGAGAGGGAATAAAGGGGCTGTTAGTGTAGGAGAGGGAATAAAGTCCCTTAAATAGTCATTCTGACTTATTGGACTGTAATTGGTTTTGGGAGTTTCCAGAATTATTTTTAGAACCCCCTTGCTATTTTATACCTGTTTACCTGCATTTTGTTGAGACTCTTTATTTTGTTTCTTACCAAAGATGGATGAGGGGTTAGAGAATCCCTTGGAAAATGTAGACAAGGTGGGCTGAAAAATTATCATCTTATCCCTTTCATTACACTTTTTAAATTATCTCTGCAGCAGAGGAGACAAAAACTAAATATTTATCTAAAGGAGAATTTAAAATCTAATTTTTAACATAATCTGGGAGGTTCTCAGAATGCAGTCATACAAACCTCCCCAAAGCAGTATCAGTGGCCGTAAACCTCCAAGAAGTATCAATAGAGTCATACATACACACAGACTGAATATAATGAGTAGTGACTCAAACAGCAGAAGAAATTAAATTATGTAAAGCAGAAGTTTCCTCACAAGATGAAACTGCAGGTAAAACATTCCTCATACTTTCACAATTAGTCATGACAGATCTTACCACATGAGCCTGCTGACTCAAAATTCTGAAAATCAGAGTTGCAGAAGCATATACTTTTTACCATATTCATCAGTAATCTTCCCACCCTTATCAGAATAATCGGATTACAATTGACTAAGTGTTTAGCAGCAGAGGGATTAACTAAAGCTGTAGCTTTTGGATCAGGTTTGGGAAGAATGTATAAAAACTTAAAACATTGAGGAACTTTATACTTCCTATCTCATGTCTTTTCTGGGGAAGCTGTCTGACTGTCAGAAAAATTTTTGGCAGTAACACACACATTGTCCAAGGCAGACAAACTGGAGGAATGGGAGCAGGTTCTGGAAATTCCTTCTGTAACAGCTCATGGTATTTTCTGAGGTAGAAATAGTCTCGGAGAAAGAGAAACACCCCCAGGGAGAATCAGAAATAGAGCTCTCCTGAGTGTGAATCAGAAATCTGAGGAGAAACCCTGTATTTATGTTATATATTATATTATATTATATTATATTATATTATATTATATTATATTATTTATTTATTAAATTTGTTAACTGGGAAATAGTCCGACTGGGCCAGGGGCCCATTTTCAGTGGAGGCCTGGGAAGAAACTGTATCTGTCCCTTCATCCTCTTGTCCAGATTTAGAATCGTGAAAATCTTCAGGAAAGGAAGTATCCATCTTTCTTTTACCATAAACTACCTTACAAGAAGGATCTATAGCCTGAATTAAACCCTTTGCCAGACCCAGTAAACAACTGCTGTCTTAGGAAATTTGAGGAAAAGTAGATACATGCTTAGTTTACTGCTTCTTTTTGATAGGAAAAGTAGGGTCAGCAGTGTTTTTTTTTTTTTTTTTTGTGACATTAGCAGCATCCCTTGGGATAGGCTCAACATTCCGGCAAAACAGGGAAGCCTTCCATTTTCCCTCTCCCAGAATCAATAAGAGCAGTTCCCCCTTGACCACTGAGGGGACTTTAATGGGCGCAGAGGAAATGGCTAACCCCTGGTCCATAGTGGCTACAGGTGTTACACCAGAGGAATTCGGGATAAAAGATGAGTGGTCAGAGGTACAACAAATAGGTTCATAGGTTCATAGGTTTATACTAGGCTATCTGCCCTAAGGCATTTATAAGCCTAGCCCAAATTTTTGTGGCTTATGCCACCCCTTATATGAAAAAATACTGTGCCCATTAGTTTGTTGTGCCTCTGTCCAGCAGTGACACAGAGATTCCCGGGTAAACCTACGATCTCCCATCCACAGGTCTAGATTTCTCTTGAACAGAGTCAGCGAGGTGCTCTGCCTCACATGGACCGGGATTTTATTCCACAGCATAGGAGTCTCTGAGTGATAAATCTGTCCCTCCAGCACGCCCTATTTATATCCTGCTAAGGTTTAAGTCGCTTGCTCTAGTGGTTTTGGTGGATTTGGATTTTTGAGGTGGAGCATGACCATTAATTCCGGGTTGGACATGGCCTTGTATGTCAGGCACATGTCACCTCTGAGCAGACGGTATGCGACTGAATAGAGCTGGAGTTTCTTCAATCTGGCAGCATATGACAGATTTTGGAGTCCCTTTATCCTTTTGGTGAGGAACTTTTGGGGTCTCTCCAATTGCTGCAGATGTCGGGTGAGATACATCCCGAATGGGGCATTGTACTCGATCATTGGTCTGATAAGTGAAGAGTACAGGGGAACAATAACCTCACTAGATCTGGATGTGAATCCTTCATGATCAGGTGGGCAATGTAGAAGGTCTTTCTAACCACTTTAGCAATGTGAGTGTCAAAAGAAAGGCCACTGTCAACCTGGGTCCCCAGGTCCCTGATAACCTCTTCTGTGCTTAGTGGATTGCCACCTATATGGTAGCTTGGGGTTACCTTGTTTTTCCCAAGGGTATGACTATACATTTTTGGCTTAACTTCAGGCCATGGCTCTGGCACCAGCTATCTGTTTCCGTGAGTCCCTTCTGAAGGATATCCGTGTCGATGCATCTTTCCACTATGGCCAGTTTGCAGTCGCCTGCAAACTTTGTCAGCCAAAGTCCTCCTATGTTGGCCTGTACTTCAGAGAAGTAGATGCCAAACAATAGGGGCCAAGGACCGAGCCCTGTGGGACACCACTTGTGACCGCTTGGAGTCTGACACAGCCAGCAACTCTAACCCTGTGGGTTCTGTCCTCAGTTTGCAACCCATCTTGTGACATATGGGTTTACATTTGTTTTTCTACAATACCCGAGTGGGTATTGTGTCGAAAGCCTTTGCAAGGTCAAGGTAGGCTGTATGGACTGCCTTTCCTCATCAATGGCCTTGGTGACTGTTTCAAGAAGTCGACCAAGTTCAAAAGGCATGATCTTCCCTTGACAAAGCTAAACTGGGTCGGGTCCAATGTCTGCAAGTCCCCTATATCTTTGTTTATGAGCTCCATTATGATCCTCTCCATAGCTTTGCAGACTAGACTTGTTAAGCTTATGGGGCGGTAATTACCAGGGTCCGTGAGGCGCCTTTGTGGAGTGGGACTACAGTTGCCGTGACGCCACTCCTTGGGCACGATCCTGTGGTAAGGCTGAGATTAAACAGGCGGGTTTAATTCCTCATTTAGTAGCACACAGCCGGGGACACCATCCGTCCCATTGATGCTGTGTTTTTAGCTTTAGAGAGTGCAGCTTTCACCTGCGCATTTGAGATGTCTGGGAGGCTACACTGCTGGGATAGTTATCTCTCCTTTAGGGGTTTGCACTGAACCTGTCTGCCAGTATGTTGGCAATGTCTGTGGGTTCAGTGATTTTTGTATCATTTTGGACTAATTCTGAGCATATCTGGGAGTTTCCACCCAGGTTCCTAACATAGCTGAAAAAGGCCTTATGATTGTCCTTTGAATCCATGGCAATTTTTCTCTCAAAATTGGCCTTAGTTGATTTTATGAGTGCTCAGATTTTTTACTAATAATGATCAGGGGTGACTTCCCTTTTATGGATTTTGTTCTATCATGTAATAGCTTTCTCCTCAGAGTCACTCACCTGCAGCCGAGGCAAACTGCTAACCTGCTGTGGTGGAAAAGGCAGTTTGCTTAACTTTTTCTTTTTGTGGCTGGAAGAAGGACCGACCATAGGACCAACAGTTTATTCCATGGTCAAGCCAAAATGGTTCCTCTTTACCTGGGAAAACAAGCTGCAGATAGTCTTTAGCAGTCACTTTTTCCCAAGCTAACATGGTAAAAAGTACTTAAAACACTCTGTCAGGCCCACAAAAGAAAATAAACACAATTTCTCCATGGAAAAAGTAGATTTTAGTTGCTTTAAACAGCTTTAAACTGACAGAAAAAGACCATTTCTGTTGAAAAGTACAGTACAGTCTCATGACAGTCAGTTGAAACACAAACTCCTACCTTTAAAGTAACTTTGCTGAAGTGGAAAGTATAATAAACAAAATTATTAAACTTATAGTCCCCCCAAAAGAGAACCTATCTGCCCAGCAAAGGAACAGCACAAGCTGACCGTCAACCCTTAAAACCCCCAGAAGAGTGTACTTTTCAGCAGCAATAAAGGTCTGAAGGACTTGACACCCAAACTTGTCTTTTAGTCAGCTCAGCTCAAGCTGCCAGACAGTTTGGGTATGTGGAAGGTGCCCTGAAGCTTTGAAAGCTGTCTAGCTGTTGTATCCTATGCAGGATATAAGCTATATAGGTTAGGTCTCTGCAGCGGTGATCAGTACGCTGAACAACACTGGACAAGCTACCTCCATAATGTAGTGTTTTTTCCCAAGCTGGCTTCACTGTGTGACATGTTGCCATTCCCACTTTGTGTCTGGATGTCAAAGATGGAAAAATTATGCATTTTTTGTGTAAAATGACAACTACAAAGGACGGCTGTACAACCAACACAGAGCTACACATACAAGTACATAGGGACCGCCCTATCTACTTTCTTGTACAGATCCAGTCACATTTTATTTTTTAAACTCTGGCATTTGTAACCAGTGAATTTAAGAACATATGTAAGACTTATAAACTTATTTACTCCATAGCAGTTCAAGAATTCTGGCTATGACTTTTTTTCCCCAAAAATATTTTGATAAATCATACTTGAAACAAATATTCTTAGTAGCTGCATAAAAATATAAGTATGGACATTTTAAATGCACACAGATCTTTGCAGTGGTACAAGTTTTGTTGATGCAGTTCATAATTCTGAGCTTATACGTGGCAGTAAAGACAGACTGTATGCACATTTTTCCACCTGTGCCTGCCAGCTGTCAGGCTTTTCCCAGCTGGATTCATACCTATTCATTCATGTGTGGTGGCAAACCTCCAGAATCATGGAGGTGGGAAATGACTCAGTGAGGCCATCGTTGAGGCATCCTGACTGGCATCTTGGCTATGAGGGCTGCTGAATAGCCTAGCTCCACTTCCTGGTTGCGGGGGGGGGGGGCAGGCTACCTTCCTTACATTAGGGACCCATAATGTCCTCCCCTGTGTGTGCATACTTCCATACACTTACTAATAATGGCTATCAGCAGATGGTGGCTTGGTTCACTGAAAGCCTGCAATGCTACCCTTCTTCTGAGAGATTGTGTCAATATGCCCAGTCATGCATCCTGTTCTGGTCCTTCCTTCTCCTCAGGTTGGGCCTCACATACTCCACACAGCCAGCTCTGAGCTGTTGATCAAACTCTGGTTGCCTGAACCATATTCAAGGCTTTATCAGGGTATGAAAACAAGTGACTGTCTTGGGAAAATGTATCAGCTGGACACTTGCTGTTTGAAGCAGAGCCTTCCATTTGGATCTTTGCTTAAAAATGAGATCCTGCCCATCTTAGTAACATGCATGTTTATCAAGATATTGACAGAAGTATGAAAAGTCATGAAACATCTTATTTTTTCATCTGGAATGTGTCTGTATATAAAAAAACTAATAATTTTACAGCTCTGTTGGATAGAGCCCATGTGTCAATGCAGATGTGTCCACAGTAATGTCAGCTTTCTTTTGGTGTTTTAACAATACTGTCTGTGTTGTACTTTACCATATTTTGTAATGTATAATTATGGATAAATTGCTGTCTTCATTTTATCTAAAATACTGCAAACTAACATAATTTCAGTGGTGTTTCTCACATGTTGTCAGCTGTGATATGAAGTCATACACAATTAGCTTTAGCACAACATATGGCCAAAAATATTAAATTGGCTAACTGTCTTTAATGCTATATGTAAATGTATGTAAATGTCAATATCTTCTTTTATGTGGGACCCTGAGTCTCATATGTTGTGCATGTTTTTGTCACACACCTTCATCTGTACATCTTTCTGAAACTCTTAGTGTTAACTTCTGCTACTAAAATATTAATACAGATATTTAAAAAAATATATCACGTTTCACAGTACTGTACCAAACAGAATATTGTCTTCATGTCTGCTAATGCCTCTAACTCTGTGTTCAGGTCAAACTATGTATTTTTCACCATATATTTTGAATCCTGACCCAAACTCCCTTATACAAGATGGTTGTTGGCATAATTATTATAAAATATGCAAATTGCCCTAAGAATTGTGAAAGATGGATTTGCATGATTTAATTTTCCTGTGACACAGACTCACTGACCCTGGGCAGTTTTGTTCGTACACCTTCATCTGTCATCTGATGCCTTCTGCTTCTAACATGCTATTGATGTCAGTGCAATATTTATCGAAGTATGAAAAAATGCACTGTATTTCATATATCGCTGTAACAAAGTATTAAGTTTTAATTTCTGTGAATGTATTTTCAGTCTATGTTCATGTCACAGTATACATTTTCAGCATTGTTAGGGAAATCTAGATAAACTGCCAGCTAACCACACTCCATATGAGATTTATTGGCAGTTATTATACGATAATCAGATTGCAAAAAACACTGCTCTACACAAATGTCAGGGGTCTCATTACCACGTGATCCCAGTTTGTGTCCCGTGGTTCCATTTTACCTGCCCTTGTGTCTTATTTGGTTTGGTACCTTCGTACTTTGTGATGTTAGGTTCATAGGCAAATATCAGGCTAACTGCCCTAAAGGGGCATTTTAAGCCTAGCCAATAACCCAATGTCAGAATCAAACCCTGTACCTTGTGTCTGTGAAGCAAAGAACTTAACCATCATTAATGCAAATAGTACCTCTTAAATCTTTTTTTTTTTCTGATAATCCCACTGTTAAAAATAACATTTCCAAGTGACCACACTGCACCTTTCTGAGGGGATTTCTTTTACCCTCCGTCATTTGTAGCCCTCTTTCTGACATTTTACTACTTCTCTGACTGATATAAAACAGTAATGCAAATATTGTCAATCATCTTTTGTTTGTAGTGTGTGCCTGTTAGTGAATTATTATTGCAAACACAGTTATATTTCATACAGTTCTGTGACAAACTGTTGTATCTTTATTCTTGCTGATGATCACAGGAATGCACACCTAAAATGCACGCACACATTTGCATATACATGCTGACACATAACATACTTGAATTCATCTGCACACAAGATGTACTCACTGCTATTCCTTAAGTTTGTACTGTTACTTCACATGTGATTTTGCTGTAGTACACACAGATTACAGACTTCATCTCTGTTTAGCTACACTGTGAAGTAGTCCTCTTTCTATTATTTCCCCCGGAAAGAAAGTATTCAGAAAGTCATTGACGTGGATAGTACCATCATGAAAATCAAGAAAACAAAATGAGCATCTTATCTCAACTGAGGGAAGGCAGTGGTGCAGTGTAAGAAGTGTCAATATGCTGAGTTCCTTGCATTAAGACAAATCTTCCCTTCACACATGTAGTATAATCCAGTGGTGGCAAGAACATGCAAAGCACACACTAACCATCATAAATAAAGTGTTAATTTATTGAATTTACTTTCTAGCTAAGAAAAAAAAATGTATTTTTCCTAACAATACTCTCAATAATAAAAGCTGGAAATAATGAACTTAACTCATGTAATCTAGTCACAACACATATAACTGCCAGCCTTTTTATACATTAGGAATAGAGGACTTGATTCCAAAAGACTTGTCTGTGTAAGTGATTTACTGCAGTGTATTATACCTGAATAAATTCACTTATACTGAGAACAGATGTCCTTCCGTATCGCTGTTGCAGTATTCATAACAGAAGGGGTCTCCTGCCAAGGATAGCTCAGTGTTTGGCCAGTATACCAAAGCCTTAGTATTTACAAACACTGTATATCACACGTACCCTTCCAATGCAAGGTATAAGGCAAAAAGGTGATGTATGGATGTACATACCCAGAACTTCTTTGCTGCCAGTCCAAATGCCATCATTGAATGTTGGACTGAATGACTTTCTTTTGTGCTGGTACCAAGACATTTTTTCAGATAAGTGCTCCATTGGGGTTTCTCCTTATCTTCTTTTGATTTAGTATTGATTGGTTTTATGTCATCCAGAAAGGGAAAATGTCAGTGTGGGAGAAAGATTCCCCATAAAGATCATCACACTCCGTGCCTCTCTTGATTGGTTACTTCCCATTAGCTGCCAATGCAGTTTTCTTGCTGACTTTATGTAAAATGTTAATACTGATAGCGGAGCTTTTCTCCTCTGGTCTCCACTGAAAACGAGCTAATGCTCAGCTGGACTAACTCAGTTAACAAATATAAAATAAATAAATAAAAATAAATAAGTGGCACAATACACACTGCCATGAATGATACCCATGCCATTAATGTTGTCAAACAGCTATGTATGTACTGTTACTGTGTGCATCACTGGAACAGGTAGCACACGTGCATCTGGTGTAACAACTTATTGGGGTTTCCACACCATCACACAGTATTGTTTATGCCACAAAATGAATACCTAGGTATGGCTAATAAAATGTGTGACAGCTCACTGTGTCAAAGGTGGTACACTTCAGTTACACATCACTGGAAGACGTGTAGAGAGGTACATGAAGAAGGGTGCATTGTACTCAGTTAATTTGGTGTGATGAAAGCTGTGAACTGTGGAGGTATTATGTTCTCTGATGTGGATGTCCTTCACATACTCAGTAGTTCTGTTACATACAGGGGAATAGGCCCTGTGACTACATGCTGTTGGACATTCCACTTACCATCTACCCCAGGACACAAGTCACATACCTATTCATCTGATTATAGGGTGTGATGTCTACATTATATTTGGGTTGTGTGTTTGTTTTCCCTGATGTAACAACCCCCCCCCCATGTTTTTGTTTCATTGCAGATGTTATCATGGCTGTGACAGCAATCTTTGGTATGTGTTGATACTGTCTGTATTATAGTTATAACACAGTTGGAGTCAATGATTGCCGACAATCTGTAGTCCTTCAGACAGCCATTTGGACGCAGGATGTGTATGTCATCTGTGATGTCCATCACTTAAGTAATGGACAGGAAAGGGCCTAGCAGAAAGCCCTGATGTACGGACCTGATCACTGGACCTGAGATATAGGCCACTTGACACATGTTAACATATTTAGATGCCACATATGTGATACAGTGGTTTACCCACTTGGTAATGTAGGTGTATACGGCCACATCTGACAGTATTGCATGAATACCTTAGTGGAGCTTTGTGTCAAATGCCTTGAGCTTGTCAAGTTCAAAAGGATGATAGCGTTGTTGTCATACATGCTCTTAATGACCTCTTTGAGAACATCTAACAGATGTAACAGACATGATGTAGCATTAACAACTCACACAGATCTGTTGCACACAGCCAGGATGTCAGTAGTGTCCATTTAGAAAAAGTCCATGATGACATGTTGGGCTATTTCACAGGCGAGGCGAGTCAGGATATATCTGTACATGCATGCATCTGGTGCTGTCCATCCCAACTCAGTCGAATGCATGTTGATGTACACCCTTCCAAAGTAACATAGTCTGTGTGGAGGGTGTGTTGAAGTGTGTATTCATCTGTGCCAGGAATGTGTAGGTGGCGAGTTACGCCACAGGTGATCTGTGATGCTCTCACAGCCAACTGATTCTGTGTGATATGCCTGGACGAAGGCAAGACAGTGCATACTGTCTAGCCTCAACTGGCATAGGGTTTGAACACAGTCCCCCATGCAGATATCATTGAGAAACTCTCCCAGCTGGGAATTAAACCTTATGTCATTAGATGGGTAATTAATTGTCTTACTGATGGAACGATACTGTGAAAGTAGTGAATCAACCTGTATCAGTAGAGCTGTCACCATTGGTGTACCCCAGGGATCTGTGCTTGGTCCTTTATTGTTTGGAATCTATTTCTCGACAGTTCAGGCTACAGTATACAGCCTTTGGCTTACCGCGTTTGCTGATCCTTGCATACTGGGTGCAATCATCAAGTCCACTTATGGTGATAACATACTACAGGAGGGGCTAACACAGGCAAATGATTCATGACAAAGCCACATGGTCTACAAATAACTGCAAAAACGTGTCTTTATTCCGGCCTTCTGCAAAGTGGAATTCCCTGATAATTACAACATTGACAACAGTCCTAGTATGCTGAAACCCAGTGATGCAAGCACTGGGAACACGGATAGCAATCTGAACTTCGACCAGCAAGTATCCACACTGGTATTGAAAGCCTGTGTTGTGCACATCATAAATCATGCCATTGTATTCTGGTCTCAGGAGTATATTAAAGCACTGTACGCGAAGCTCGTCAGAACACTAATAAAGAGTATAATTCTCTCTTTTGCATGCATCTCACCAGACACATGCAGCAGCTGGAGAGACCACAGGGGTTACTCACCAAGAAAACATAGTGCCTACAAATCATGCCATGGTGTATGTGGATAGACTGAAATCCACGTCACTGTAATCTGTATCGTATAGGATGAGTTGACTTCTGCCTGCCCTGGTGGGAATAGTATACATCCACAAATTAGATATAGCTGATGACATCAACAGTGTCTGGTTGACAATGTTTAGGTTCATAGGCAAATACTAGGCTAGCTGCCCTTGAGGGCCATTTTAAGCCTAGCCATTTTTCCGTTTAGTGAGAATCAAACTCAGTACCTTGTGTTTGTGAGGTAAACACCTTGACCATTACACTAACCTCCCAATAACAGTGTCCCACATGCTGGTGTAAAGGCTGTCTGTAATATCAAGCAAGTGCACCACCCCGCCCAGTTGACTGCAGTGAGAATAGAACCAGTACCTAAGTACACAGACTACAGAACACTGTATTTAACGCAATTTCCACAGCTCAAGTCTGACTTGCTTTGTCTTAGACAGACATTTATAGCTGATGATGTCAGCAGTGCCTGGTGAGGAGAATATGACAATAACAGTGTTGCACATGCTGGTGTTGTCAAGCTAGTACATGCACGCACGCACACACACACACACACACACACACACACACACTCTGACTGCAATGAGAATAGACACCCTACCTATCTAAGTACACAGACTACAGAACTCTATATTTAAGACATGCACCACAACTCAAGTCTGATTTTGAGTGCCTCGTGCAAAACTTTATAGCTGATGACATCAGCAGTGTCTGGTGAGGAGAATATAGCAATAACAGTGTCCCACATGCTGGTGTAAAAGGCTCTCTGTAATGTGAGGCAAGTGCACACACACCCCGGATAACTGCAATTAGAATAGAACCCCTCTTATCTAAGTACACAGATACAGAACTTAGTACTGTATACCGTGTCATGGCACAAGTCTGACTTTTACAAGGCTGCAGGACAGCTTATAGTGGATGACATCAGCATGTTGGAGGGATGATGTTGGGAGGCTCATGAAATGGATGTGTAGGCATGTGCAAATATCAAAATTCTGGCAGTCCATGAGATTGGAGTGTTAAATGTAGGATGCACATCTCTGCTCTTCTGACTAACACACACACACACACACACACACACACACACACACACACACACACACAGTTGACTGCAGTGAGAACAGAACATCTACCTATCTAAGTACACAGACTACAGAACTCAGTAGTTTATGCTAGCACCACAGCACGAGTCTGACTTTTAAAAGTCTGCAGGACAACTTGTAGTGGATGACATCAGCAAGGCATGTTGGAGAGAATATATTGGGAGGCCTGTATAGGTTCATAGGAGGTTACTTGGCTAATTGCTCTAGGGCATTTACAAGCCTAGCTGTGTAAAAACACAAGTACCCTTACTGAGCATAGTTAGATGGTTGTTGTTAGAGCGATTTTGTGCTCAGCACCGACTGCCTGTGCCATGAGGGACATGGGGTCCACCACAGAGGTGAATTTACAATAACCCATCCAGTTGTGAAGATTGCACTTGAACAGGGTCATTGAGGAGTGCTGCTTCACATGCAGTGAGAGCCTATTACAGACAGAGGAGTGACAACCACTGGGAGATATACCTGTCTCCATAGCATGTTCTGTGTATGTCACAGGCTAGTTTGAGATCCCTGGAGCAAATTATTCTTGTCCCATTTGATTTGCAGATATCCAGCATTTCCAGTAGGGCAGGGTCTCAGACTGCTCTGAAGACCAGGCATAGGTCACCTTTCAGCAGCCTGCATGATACTGAGTACAGTGACAGGTCTTTCAGTCTTTCCATGTATGTCATGTTTTGGAGGCCCTCAATTCTTCCTGTCACAAACCTCTGTGTTTTCTCCACTTGCTACAGGTGTCTGTTGAGGTGCTGACAGAAGGGAGCTTTGTACTCAGTTAGTGGTCTGATAAGGGTCAAGTACAGCCGAGCTATGACCTCCCTGGTTTTTGATGTGATGCCCTTATTTAAAATAAGATGCACAATGCAGAATGTGTAACTCATCACTATGAACAAATAGTGATTGAAGTGCAGATTGCAATCAATATGTGTTCCCAAGTCTTGCAACACTGTGTTTGAGCTTTCACAGGTGCTATGTATATTATAATTAGTAGGGGTATTTCATTGCCAAAGGGGACAATGGGGCATTTTTGCATTAAGGTTCAGTCTATGAGTTTGGCACCAATCGTTTTTCTGTGTCAGACCTTCCTGTAATATGTTAACATTGTTGGGGACTCTATATGAGTGTGCCCAATTGATAGTCATCTGCAGACTTGGTAAGCTACAGGCCACCTACCTTTGCCTGGACTTCAGAGAAATAGTTTCCAAACAGCTGAGGGACTAGCACAGATCACTGTGGTATTCCACTGGGTAAGTGGTCTAGTGTTGGAGGTGCAGTCCCCGATGTTGACAGTGTGCATTCTGTGGGTGAGCCAGTTGGCTATACATCTAGTAGTATATGGGTTAATCCCCAGATGGGAGTTTTCTCTAGGATACCTGAATGGAGGATAGTGTCAAAGGCCTTGGATAAATCAACGTAGGCAGTATGTCCAGTTATTCCTCATCCAGGTATTTGGGGTCATTATCAAAGAAGCCACTAGGTTTAATAACAAGATCTGCCCTTGACAAAACCAAAAATGGGTCAGGTCAAGTGTGTTGAAGGTCACCTATGTCCCTGTGGATAAAGTCCATGATGAGTCCTTCCATAGTCTTGCAGGTAAGGCTATTTAGGCATATGGGTCAATAGTTCTAGTTCTGCTTGTTACCAAATTGATTTGCATTGCATATTGTACAACATATTAATTTATGTAGTCTAGTTGATGTATGTGTGTAAAACGTTCTGTGACACCAGGGTTACAGTGCTTGAGAGGAGGCAGCTCATGGCTGTATTGTAAATATGTGACATATTGTTAGACAGGGCCTTCAGTTTGTTATGTTTCCACATGTAATTTCACGTCATAAACAGGAAATGGACAGTAGACAGCACTAATATATAAAGATATTTAGTTTTCCATAGCACAGCCAGCAGAGGGTTTGAGCGACGGTTGGCATAGTGTTTGCACATGTGAGATACACATTTCCATTACTTTCTCTGCTTACACGTAGTAAAGCAGTGCGCAAACGCGAGCCACATTTCTAAAAGTCTGAGAGTTAGTACTGAGTGTATGAAATACGCTTGGTGTTTGACTTTGTGGCAGCAGGTGTAAATGCACAGACACATTTCTTTTTGAGGCCAAATGATACTGGGTTTGAATTTAGGTGTATATAAGACTTTTAAATAAACAGTGATAATGCAATGACATTAATTGTTTATAGTACATGTGTTGCTGTGTGTTGGCATAGTACAGTAGAGTTAAGCAGCATTGTGCGAAGGTAACCATGTCATTGTACTGCTGCTCACTGTCGCTTGGCATTGTTGCACAATACCAAACTCCACCCAAACATAGAGGCCAAAAAGTGAAGGGATCCATTGCTTGTTGTCTGTGATTCTGTTTTTGACCAGATTATAGGTGTTAAAACGGGGTAGATAGAAAAGTGATGAAACGGGGAGCAAACGGGGGGGGGGGGAGAACAAAGGGAAAGCAATACATGATTGTGCAGGAGGGAGGTAGGAAAGAACCATAGCTATCCATTTCATCAACCATAAAAACTGATCATATCTGCAAAATATTAGCTGAATTTGGACTGTCGCCTCTGGAGAGGGGTGATAACAATGTAATCATGTTATATAGCCAATTGGACTGAATCAAGTGTGTCAAGAAGACATCTGTGTGAAATGGAGAGCTATGTATGGGATGAATTTTTTTTTTTTTTTTTTTGTGGGACAGATGCCCTATTTGTTAACTCAGAGAGGACTGCTGGGTGAGGGATGTAGGCATGTCTGGTACAGGTAATTTGGGTAGGTGAGGAAGCAAATGCAAACAAACAAGACAAGAGACGGGAAAGGTGAGGGACACAAAAGCTTGGAGGAAGCTATGATTGGGTGAGGGAGGGGACAACACAGGCTCATGCCCATCAAGCTTGGAGACAGTGAGAATCGCGTTGACTGTCATCACTGTTCCTTTACTCCACTGGGGGCTGGAGTGCTTGACATCTTCTCATCCTACAGACCATAAGGGAGAGCAGCCTCTCCATACAGCGTAAGTGTACACCAATGGTGCGGTGCATGACCCTACGCACCAACCCTGGCATCTCCCTGCGGGTGATGAAATCACCATCTCCACCACTGCTCCCAGAGGATACCACTGCACCAGACTGTGAGGCAGTACTACCTGAGGCATAGGAAATGCAGGGGCAGCAAAGGGAGTGCTGCCAGGTTGGCTCCGAGACTTGCTTGGCATTGGTGCTGGAGCCGGTGGGGCGGAGGCAGGCTGATCCAGTGGGGCTGGCCTACTTTACTGCGCTGTGTAGATTTAGTGATGTGATACACATGGGATGACATGAATACATTTTGATGACACATAATAGAAAATAAAAAAGAGAGGTATGGCTCGGGGTGAGAGAAAAAAAAAAGTGATAAAATTAATGCCCTCATATGTGACATATAATGCACTAACAGAATTATACAACTCCTTTATCTGAAGTATTACATTTAAGTATACATCCTAACAGGTACACACTGTACTACATATTGGTGAAAGTAATCCTTGAAATGTGCATACATTGTAAATATGCGTGTTTCAATTATAACAGATTACAGTTTACAGCTGGGCATTTGTGTCACTGGTATAGAGTTTTTAATTTAATGTAAATATAATTAAAGAAGTAACAGTATTGTATAGTTATTTGTGGTATTTGAACCCACAACTTCCGAATGCAGTCTAATATTTGACTCCTACAATTGGTTTGTGCTACAGACTAATGCATGCATACTTGCATTTACAGTTGGGATGTGCATTCTCAATTTGATACAGCTGTATAAAAGACATCAAAAGCTATCTTTAACTTTTAAAACTACAGTAACACTTCTCTTGCACTGCATTCATACCACTTGCTTCCCTCAGTCTCGCCATTCGAGCAACATGAGCCTGACTATTGAACTCTGGCAGCTGGGGAAAGAACAGAAAAGAACAGAAGAGCATTATGCATACCAGTCTTACAAGGATTTCTCCTGTTATCATACTTGCACAGCTGTGGGATGTCCTCAGTCTCAAACTCATTCAATCAACAGTTGAGGGTATCCTTTTTTTTTGCCTGTGTAGGTCATTAATATGAGGTCATTATATATTAATATAATACTGCTTTCCAGTGTGTGGGATGCCAGTGGTACTGGATACAGCCTGAGCCACACTGTTCCATGCCTTAGACTTGTACTGGCAGCCAGAATAGTTCTTCTGCATTAGCCTTCGGCTATGGCACCTTACCAGGAGTCCAATAAATATCCTGGACTCCTGGGCATCCCACCTCTGTGCCCTAAATTTGGTGCCTTCTTCTCTAACACCAGTCATGTCTGCCAGCCAAACTAAAGCAGTGGAAGCTGATGCTTTCCCAACAGTTCTAGTTATCACATTTACTGTTGGTGCACAAACATGAGCAACATTGCCACCCACGTTTGCATGATGTTAAGTGGAGAGCAGCAGTGCCAAGCAGGGAGGAATTACATAATTCAAATTGGAAGGTTCATCTGACACTTGGAATTAGTTTGAGGGTATCTACTGATATAGCCTGGGAATATGTATTGAAATTGGAAGGTAGCTGTTAGCTGAGTTAAGTTTGCAGACATGCACTGGGGCATACACCTGACACATTTGTTTTTGCCTTTATACACTGTGGAAAATTGATTTTTACACTGTGGGATGCAAACCTAGGCATAAGGGCCAAAACAATTTCTTCCACTGTGTTGAGTTTCCATCTTTACCACAGATGAATTGCTGCTCAGACATACTGCTGAATTATACATAAATAGAGGTGACAGTTTGAGCTGTTACACATGTATGTGTGTGACCTTACAAGGTTATTGGATATAGATCCAGTTTTGCATGTGTCTTATGTAATTTTGATGGCCATGCAAGTCCAGATAGCAGAATATACTTACAGAAATATAGTAAACACTATACCCTCAGTCATACATCTGAAAACACAGTAATGGGTCTCATCATTCATGCATATAATTGATATCAGCTCCACTATATAAAGTGTTATAAGTGAGAGTGAATATAATGGGAAGTGGAACAACAGTAAAAGTGTATGAAATATCCTGTGTTAGAACTGAGGACTATGTGTATGGCAATTCTACACTTACACCTGCTACCACAAGAATGTTGAAATAACATGTCTATTTTTCATTTCATTGCCATAAACTGCACTGTCACAACAGTAAAGATAGGTTTCACACCCTGTACTAGAACTCAGGACCATCTGTACTCCAGCCCTACACTTACACCTGCTGCCACAGGACTAATTATATTATATTTCTTAATTTCCTAATCACTCTTAAGGTCTCTGTGTTAACTGCCATGCAACACCTCTTAGTGTGCTTGCACAGTGCCCAACAAAATTAATTGAATACATCTGGTTTCAATTATTGGCTGTCTGATTCCTGTCTACAGATATTTGATGGCTGCATCTGTTGGAGAACCTTGCTAACTTCCGTGCAATGCTGCTAAGCACAGTCGCACGATGGAAAACGAAAATTGTAACAATGTATTGTTTTTGCCCTTTGCCCTTGTACAGATTTTCTGTTTGTAGGTGCTCTGCAGGGTTCTGTCTGCTTCCTGGGTGGGCCAGTAGTCCGGTTTGCACAATGCCATGCTTCACTCAAATGAGATAAGTTCAACCAAACCTGACATTCATTTTTTCTCCATTTTCTGTGTTTACGCTAAGCTGCTCATCATGTAAACACCACCCCCCCCCAAAAAAAAGGAAAAAAAAGGAAAAGTAGTTGAAATGAGGAAACCCTATCTATGACATACACACCACAAATTGTTAATTCACATGACATATTTCTACATAGCCCTGGATTTGAACTCTCACTCCAATGAACCTTCTGAACACAGTAAGGGTGTCTTATCCCTCTTTGCCACACAGACACATTTGCAGCAAGGAACTGAAATCATTCTACATAAAACCAACTGCAACATTATCTACAGTAATATGAAACCATATATAACAGTTATTTGTACATTTATTAATTTTGAATGTAGTGCACTGTGTTACCACACAACCAGTTATGCGTATTGCTTGAAAATATGTAGCTGTCTTACCTGTCTGTGTTTGTTGCTCATTCTTCTCTTATCTGACCAGTAATTTGAGATATGCAGATTGTAAGCTATTGTATATCATTGTCCTTAAAATATGTGAGGATATTAAATGGCAATAGTATAATATTCAGTTGCCAGCAAATGAAGGAGAGGTTGGATGTTCATAGATGTGTACTAGGCTGATGGCCCTGGAGCCTTTACAAGCCTAGCCCAAAAAAATTGCCCAGTCACCGTGCCACCCAATGTTAGTTCACAGTGTCCCTATCAAATAGGGCAACTGGAATGATCCCTGGAGTGAACCTTCTTTTACCGATCTACTCAGCAACATTTCTCTTGGAGAGGGCCAGTGAGGTGCTCTGGTTGACATGAATGGGAAGCTTATTCGAGAATATGGGCAGTCTTTGGGAGATGAACCTATGAACCTATGAACCTGTCCTTCCAGCATGTTCTTTTAATTGTGGTAATGAGGTTGTGATCTCTGGAGCGTGTGGCATGGGAGGATTGGGATTTCTTTAGGTGTAGCATTTCAAGTAGGGCTGGGTCGGCCATGGCTTTGTAAGTTAAGCAGAGATCACCCCTGAGTAGACAATAAGAGACTAAGAATAGCTGAAGTTTCTTGAGTCTGTCCATGTAGGACATGTGTTTAAGGCATAGGGTCCTTTTTGGGAGGTACTTTTGTGGCTTCTCCAACTGTTGTAGGTGTCTGGTCAGGTACATGCCAAACGGGGAGTTATATTTGATGATTGGTCTAATGAGGGATCAGTAGAGAGGGATGATGACCTCTTTCTTCCTGGATGTGAAACCTTTGGTTATAAGACGTGCCACGTAGAAGGACTTTATGACCACAGTGGCAATGTGGTGGTCGAAGGAGAGGTGGCTGTTGACCTGGGTGCCTAGATCTCTTATGGCCCCTTCAGTGTTCAATGGGCTCCCATCAACATGGCAATTCATGGGAACTGAGTTTTATCCAAAGGGGATGATAACGCATTTTTTGACATTAAGCTTCAAGGCATGGTTCTGACACCAGTAATTGGTCTCAGAGAGGCCCTTTTGTAGGATGTCAGCATCACTTGGGGAGTTGATAATGACTCCTGCCTTGCAGTCATCAGTGAACATGGTCAGCCAAAGCCCTTTTGTGTTGGCCTGGACCTGACAAGTAGATGCCAAACAGGAGAGGGCCCTGGACTGAGCCCTGTGGGTCTCCACTTATGACTGGACGACAATCTGACTTGGAATCCGCAACTTTCACTCTGTGGGTCCTGTCTGTGAGACAATTTGGAACCCACCTAGTGATGTAAGGATTGATGCCTAGTTTGGTGAGTTTATCAATGATACCTGAGTGGGAATGGAATCAAAGGCCTTGGCCAGGTCAAGGTAGGCTGTATGCACTACCTTACCCTCATCCACACCCTTTATGACTGCCTCAAAGAAGTCAACCAGGTTCAGCAGGCAGGATCTCCCCTTGACAAAGCCAAACTATGAGGGGTCAAGAGTGTGGAGATTGTCTATATCTTTGTTAAGCAGGTCCATGATGATGTGCTCCATAGCTTGGCATACCAGACTCATCAGGCTAATTGGATGATAGTTCTCAGGGTCTGTAGTTGCTCCCCGTTTATGGAGTGGGATGACTGTAGCAGTGTGCCATTCATTAAGGACATAGCCTGATGTAAGGCTGTGATTGAACAGGGCACACAGATGTGGTACCAGTTCATTTTGTAGCTCATGTAGGATGCAGACAGGGATATTATCAGGTCCCATGGATGCTGTATTCTTGGCTTTGGACAATGCAGCTTTTAGCTATGCCACAGAAATGGTGGGTACCAGGTGTTCTTCTGGTATTGTGATAGGGCCCTTGGGGGTGGAGGGTTAAAGTTGGCACTGAATCTGTTCGCTATATCTGTTAGCTCAGTATAGGAGGTGCCATTGTGCAATACCTCAGAGCAAATCTGGGTATTGCTTTTAAGGGTTTTGATATAGCTATAGAAGACTTTGTGGTTGTTTTTGGCTGCAATTCTGCCCTCATAGCTGTCTTTAGACGATTTGATAAGGGATATCAGCTTTTTGTTGAGACTGATAAGGGAGGTTTCCAGTCTTGTGACTTCAATTTTTTCTGCAACAGTTTCTACTTTCTGTTGTAGAATTTATTGATGGCTGGGGACCACCAGATTGGCTTCCTTTTTTTGGAGGAGAGCGTCTTAGTTCTATTTGGTATGGCAAGGTCCATGCATTTCTGTACATGTTCATACAGTGCATTGGTGTATGATTTGGCAGTCATGCAGCTATTTTCCATTGACATTAGTGCTGAGAAGTTAGCCACCTCTGTTTTTAGAAGCCTAAAGTCGGCTTTAGAGAAGTTTTTCAGGGTGGTCACCTTAGCGGGGGTGTAGGTGAGATGGAGATTTCCATGGTGATCAGTTTGTGGTCAGATTTAATCAGGGAGGAATTGACTATAGGTGTGGAGCAGTGGTCTCCCATGTTGGTGATAACCAGCTCGAGGATGTTGTTTCCTCTAGTGGGGGTCAGAGTGAGCTGGTCCAGGGCACTGGAATTGATAAATTCCAGAAAGTGTTGGGCCTGTACATTGAAACTTGAATAGTTTTCCCAGTTGATGGAAGAGTAATTGAAGTCACCCAGTATGAAAGTATTGGGTTGGACCTTGATAGATTCCAAGGTCCATAGGAACTTGGAGTGAGAGTCTAGGGACATGTTTGGGGTTCTGTAGCAGGCTGTGACTTGTATCAGCATCTTACCCTGTGTTAGTTGTACCTGAAGTATCTTCGATGCATTGTGCTGGGCTACCAGTCTAGAGGTGTACATATCCTTTAAGAATATGGAGACACCACTGCCTTTGGAGCTTCCGGATGTTTTCTGGGGCCAAAAGGTATGGAATGGCACCTGACAGACAACTGACTGTCACCTTCTTCTTCTTCAGCCTAATGAGTGGGACATCAGTGTGCCTCACAGTTGAGTCTGCTATGATTAGTACATTGAGCAAAGTGTTTTGCCTCAAGGGATTGGGTTGTGGGGCACACTGTGGTGGTGAGCTGTGTGTCCTGGGGTTGCTGTTGTGTTGTGGTGGTCGAGTGCATTTCTGTCTCTGGGGTCCTTGTTGTTTGGGTAAATTTTTATTGAGACCCTCCGCAAAGGTGGGTGTATGGTTTGTGTTTCTATGTGTGGGTTGTGATGGCTGATGTTTTGGAGGCCTGTGTGTTCTATGTAGTGAGTTGCCTTCTCCTCTTGACCAGCTAGTCCAGTCTTGGTTGAAGTGTGCACTGCTTCCAGTTTGGTGATATAAGTGCATCGCTCACAGGTATGAGTGTTGGAAGGTAAGAGGAGAGGTTTGTCTGTGTACATTAGACAGTTGCCACACTGTCTCAGAATGCTCAAGTGCACCAGGTTAGCAGGGGAAAGCACAGAAAATTGCCCTACAATCATACCAGGAGGAGTGGCCATAACTAATAAGTACTGGTGCTGCTACTGGGTAGGAACAGCTAGTGCTGCTAGCACCTAAGTGTGCTACAATAATTGCTACTAAAGCCTGTTAAAGTGCTAGCTGATTAAGCTAATTGAAGTACAAGAAGTAAAAAACAAGCATGTTCTAAGGGGAAAATTGAAGAGCAGACTTTCTGGCACTGGTAATAGTTTACCTCAGCTGAGTGCCAGTGCACGATGCACAAACACAGGCTTTTAAACTAGAAAATTGAAAGGGATGGAAAAAAATGACCAAATGGCCAATAAACTATAATTTCTGGACCAGAAACCACTCCTCTTGTGGTAGATAGGCTACCTAGTGCTTACCACTCCCACTGATAAGCTAGAAGGCTTCCCCACAACACAGAAAGGTCTGGGGGGGGGGGGTTAGAAACTTACAAAACAGTCCTGGATACAGCATATCTGTACCTGGACTAGGCTAGTTACAGGAAAGGTGGGAAACAAGCTTAGAACTTTTTTTTCTTTTTTTTTTTTCAGGAAAAACAGTTAGAACAGTAGCAAAAACACTTTAAAATGCAGTACAAGCTAGCACACTTGAGTGTGTAGCAATATTAAGGCAAATACAGTTTAAATAAATGCAGATAAATTAAAAACGACAAAACAAAACTGCAGAGAGCAGTAAATTATGACAAAATCTAAATGGAGGCACTTTGAGTATCTCTTTCTCCTTCCTGTTGCTCTTGTAGTCTGCAGGATGCCAAAACTGGTTCCTTGGAGCTTAAACAAGTGCAAACCCACATAAACAAGGGCTTTTAAACCAGAAGGTTGAAAGATGGAAAAACTGCCCAAATGGCCAATAAACCTCAATTTCTGGGCCTAAAAAAAACACTCCTGTTGTCGTAGATAGGCTACCTAGAGCTTATCACTCTCACTGATAAGCTAGAAGGCTTCCCTCCAACACAGAAAGGTCAGGGGGGGCTCAGAGACTTACAAAACAGTCCTGGATACAGCAAATCTGTATTTGGACTAGACTAGTTACAGGAAAGGCTAGAAACAAGCTTAGAAATTATTATACAACACTGGACAAGCTACCTCCATAATGTAGTGTTTTTTCCCAAGCTAGCTTCACTGTGTGACATGTTGCCATTCCCACTTTGTGTCTGGATGTCAAAGATGGAAAAATTATGCATTTTTTGTGTAAAATGACAACTACAAAGGACGGCTGTACAACCAACACAGAGCTATACATACAAGTACATAGGGACCGCCCTATCTACTTTCTCGTACAGATCCAGTCACATTTTATTTTTTAAAATCTGGCATTTGTAACCAGTGAAATTAAGGACATATGTAAGACTTATTAACTTATTTACTCCATAGCAGTTCAAGAATTCTGGCTATGACTTTTTTTCCCCAAAAATATTTTGATAAATCATACTTGAAACAAATATTCTTAATAGCTGCATAAAAATATAAGTATGGACATTTTAAATGCACACAGATCTTTGCAGTGGTACAAGTTTTGTTGATGCAGTTCATAATTCTGAGTTTATACGTGGCAGTAAAGACAGACTGTATGCACATTTTTCCACCTGTGCCTGCCAGCTGTCAGGCTTTTCCCAGCTGGATTCATACCTATTCATTCATGTGTGGTGGCAAACCTCCAGAATCATGGAGGTGAGAAATGACTCAGTGAGGCCATCGTTGAGGCATCCTGACTGGCATCTTGGCTATGAGGGCTGCTGAATAGCCTAGCTCCACTTCCTGGTTGCGGGGGGGGGGGGCAGGCTACCTTCCTTACATTAGGGACCCATAATGTCCTCCCCTGTGTGTGCATACTTCCATACACTTACTAATAATGGCTATCAGCAGATGGTGGCTTGGTTCACTGAAAGCCTGCAATGCTACCCTTCTTCTGAGAGATTGTGTCAATATGCCCAGTCATGCATCCTGTTCTGGTCCTTCCTTCTCCTCAGGTTGGGCCTCACATACTCCACACAGCCAGCTCTGAGCTGTTGATCAAACTCTGGTTGCCTGAACCATATTCAAGGCTTTATCAGGGTATGAAAACAAGTGACTGTCTTGGGAAAATGTATCAGCTGGACACTTGCTGTTTGAAGCAGAGCCTTCCATTTGGATCTTTGCTTAAAAATGAGATCCTGCCCATCTTAGTAACATGCATGTTTATCAAGATATTGACAGAAGTATGAAAAGTCATGAAACATCTTATTTTTTCATCTGGAATGTGTCTGTATATAAAAAAACTAATAATTTTACAGCTCTGTTGGATAGAGCCCATGTGTCAATGCAGATGTGTCCACAGTAATGTCAGCTTTCTTTTGGTGTTTTAACAATGCTGTCTGTGTTGTACTTTACCATATTTTGTAATGTATAATTATGGATAAATTGCTGTCTTCATTTTGTTTATCTAAAATACTGCAAACTAACATAATTTCAGTGGTGTTTCTCACATGTTGGCAGCTGTGATATGAAGTCATACACAATTAGCTTTAGCACAACATATGGCCAAAAATATTAAATTGGCTAACTGTCTTTAATGCTATATGTAAATGTATGTAAATGTCAATATCTTCTTTTATGTGGGACCCTGAGTCTCATATGTTGTGCATGTTTTTGTCACACACCTTCATCTGTACATCTTTCTGAAACTCTTAGTGTTAACTTCTGCTACTAAAATATTAATACAGATATTTAAAAAAATATATCACGTTTCACAGTACTGTACCAAACAGAATATTGTCTTCATGTCTGCTAATGCCTCTAACTCCGTGTTCAGGTCAAACTATGTATTTTTCACCATATATTTTGAATCCTGACCCAAACTCCCTTATACAAGATGGTTGTTGGCATAATTATTATAAAATATGCAAATTGCCCTAAGAATTGTGAAAGATGGATTTGCATGATTTAATTTTCCTGTGACACAGACTCACTGACCCTGGGCAGTTTTGTTCGTACACCTCCATCTGTCATCTGATGCCTTCTTCTTGATGTCACTGCAATATTTATCGAAGTATGAAAAAATGCACTGTATTTCATATATCGCTGTAACAAAGTATTAAGTTTTAATTTCTGTGAATGTATTTTCAGTCTATGTTCATGTCACAGTATACATTTTCAGCATTGTTAGGGAAATCTAGATAAACTGCCAGCTAACCACACTCCATATGGGATTTATTGGCAGTTATTATACGATAATCAGATTGCAAAAACACTGCTCTACACAAATGTCAGGGGTCTCACTACCACGTGATCCCAGTTTGTGTCCCGTGGTTCCATTTTACCTGCCCTTGTGTCTTATTTGGTTTGGTACCTTCGTACTTTGTGATGTTAGGTTCATAGGCGAATATCAGGCTAACTGCCCTAAAGGGGCATTTTAAGCCTAGCCAATAACCCAATGTCAGAATCAAACCCTGTACCTTGTGTCTGTGAAGCAAAGAACTTAACCATCATTAATGCAAATAGTACCTCTTAAATCTTTTTTTTTTCTGATAATCCCACTGTTAAAATAACATTTCCAAGTGACCACACTGCACCTTTCTGAGGGGCTTTCTTTTTCCCACTGTCATTTGTAGCCCTCTTTCTGACATTTTACTACTTCTCTGACTGATATAAAACAGTAATGCAAATATTGTCAGTCATCTTTTGTTTGTAGTGTGTGCCTGTCAGTGAATTATTATTGCAAACACAGTTATATTTCATACAGTTCTGTGACAAGCTGTTGTATCTTTATTCTTGCTGATGATCACAGGAATGCACACCTAAAATGCACGCACACATTTGCATATACACGCTGACACATAACATACTTGAATTCATCTGCACACAAGATGTACTCACTGCTATTCCTTAAGTTTGTGCTGTTACTTCACATGTGATTTTGCTGTAGTACACACAGATTACAGAGTACATCTCTGTTTAGCTACACTGTGAAGTAGTCCTCTTTTTATTATTTCCCCCGGAAAGAAAGTATTCAGAAAGTCATTGACGTGGATAGTACCATCATGAAAATCAAGAAAACAAAATGAGCATCTTATCTCAACTGAGGGAAGGCAGTGGTGCAGTGTAAGAAGTGTCAATATGCTGAGTTCCTTGCATTAAGACAAATCTTCCCTTCACACATGTAGTATAATCCAGTGGTGGCAAGAACATGCAAAGCACACACTAACCATCATAAATAAAGTGTTAATTTATTGAATTTACTTTCTAGCTAAGAAAAAAATGTATTTTTCCTAACAATACTCTCAATAATAAAAGCTGGAAATAATGAACTTAACTCATGTAATCTAGTCACAACACATATAACTGCCAGCCTTTTTATACATTAGGAATAGAGGACTTGATTCCAAAAGACTTGTCTGTGTAAGTGATTTACTGCAGTGTATTATACCTGAATAAATTCACTTATACTGAGAACAGATGTCCTTCCGTATCGCTGTTGCAGTATTCATAACAGAAGGGGTCTCCTGCCAAGGATAGCTCAGTGTTTGGCCAGTATACCAAAGCCTTAGTATTTACAAACACTGTATATCACACGTACCCTTCCAATGCAAGGTATAAGGCAAAAAGGTGATGTATGGATGTACATACCCAGAACTTCTTTGCTGCCAGTCCAAATGCCATCATTGAATGTTGGACTGAATGACTTTCTTTTGTGCTGGTACCAAGACATTTTTTCAGATAAGTGCTCCATTGGGGTTTCTCCTTATCTTCTTTTGATTTAGTATTGATTGGTTTTATGTCATCCAGAAAGGGAAAATGTCAGTGTGGGAGAAAGATTCCCCATAAAGATCATCACACTCCGTGCCTCTCTTGATTGGTTACTTCCCATTAGCTGCCAATGCAGTTTTCTTGCTGACTTTATGTAAAATGTTAATACTGATAGCGGAGCTTTTCTCCTCTGGTCTCCACTGAAAACGAGCTAATGCTCAGCTGGACTAACTCAGTTAACAAATATAAAATAAATAAATAAAAATAAATAAGTGGCACAATACACACTGCCATGAATGATACCCATGCCATTAATGTTGTCAAACAGCTATGTATGTACTGTTACTGTGTGCATCACTGGAACAGGTAGCACGTGCATCTGGTGTAACAACTTATTGGGGTTTCCACACCATCACACAGTATTGTTTATGCCACAAAATGAATACCTAGGTATGGCTAATAAAATGTGTGACAGCTCACTGTGTCAAAGGTGGTACACTTCAGTTACACATCACTGGAAGACGTGTAGAGAGGTACATGAAGAAGGGTGCATTGTACTCAGTTAATTTGGTGTGATGAAAGCTGTGAACTGTGGAGGTATTATGTCCTCTGATGTGGATGTCCTTCACATACTCAGTAGTTCTGTTACATACAGGGGAATAGGCCCTGTGACTACATGCTGTTGGACATTCCACTTACCATCTACCCCAGGACACAAGTCACATACCTATTCATCTGATTATAGGGTGTGATGTCTACATTATACTTGGGTTGTGTGTTTGTTTTCCCTGATGTAACAACCCCCCCCCATGTTTTTGTTTCATTGCAGATGTTATCATGGCTGTGACAGCAATCTTTGGTATGTGTTGATACTGTCTGTATTATAGTTATAACACAGTTGGAGTCAATGATTGCCGACAATCTGTAGTCCTTCAGACAGCCATTTGGACACAGGATGTGTATGTCATCTGTGATGTCCATCACTTAAGTAATGGACAGGAAAGGGCCTAGCAGAAAGCCCTGATGTACGGACCTGATCACTGGACCTGAGATATAGGCCACTTGACACATGTTAACATATTTAGATGCCACATATGTGATACAGTGGTTTACCCACTTGGTAATGTAGGTGTATACGGCCACATCTGACAGTATTGCATGAATACCTTAGTGGAGCTTTGTGTCAAATGCCTTGAGCTTGTCAAGTTCAAAAGGATGATAGCGTTGTTGTCATACATGCTCTTAATGACCTCTTTGAGAACATCTAACAGATGTAACAGACATGATGTAGCATTAACAACTCACACAGATCTGTTGCACACAGCCAGGATGTCAGTAGTGTCCATTTAGAAAAAGTCCATGATGACATGTTGGGCTATTTCACAGGCGAGGCGAGTCAGGATATATCTGTACATGCATGCATCTGGTGCTGTCCATCCCAACTCAGTCGAATGCATGTTGATGTACACCCTTCCAAAGTAACATAGTCTGTGTGGAGGGTGTGTTGAAGTGTGTATTCATCTGTGCCAGGAATGTGTAGGTGGCGAGTTACGTCACAGGTGATCTGTGATGCTCTCACAGCCAACTGATTCTGTGTGATATGCCTGGACGAAGGCAAGACAGTGCATACTGTCTAGCCTCAACTGGCATAGGGTTTGAACACAGTCCCCCATGCAGATATCATTGAGAAACTCTCCCAGCTGGGAATTAAACCTTATGTCATTAGATGGGTAATTAATTGTCTTACTGATGGAACGCATACTGTGAAAGTAGTGAATCAACCTGTATCAGTAGAGCTGTCACCATTGGTGTACCCCAGGGATCTGTGCTTGGTCCTTTATTGTTTGGAATCTATTTCTCGACAGTTCAGGCTACAGTATACAGCCTTTGGCTTACCGCGTTTGCTGATCCTTGCATACTGGGTGCAATCATCAAGTCCACTTATGGTGATAACATACTACAGGAGGGGCTAACACAGGCAAATGATTCATGACAAAGCCACATGGTCTACAAATAACTGCAAAAACGTGTCTTTATTCCGGCCTTCTACAAAGTGGAATTCCCTGATAATTACAACATTGACAACAGTCCTAGTATGCTGAAACCAAGTGATGCAAGCACTGGGAACACAGATAGCAATCTGAACTTTGACCAGCAAGTATCCACACTGGTATTGAAAGCCTGTGTTGTGCACATCATAAATCATGCCATTGTATTCTGGTCTCAGGAGTATATTAAAGCACTGTACGCGAAGCTCGTCAGAACACTAATAAAGAGTATAATTCTCTCTTTTGCATGCATCTCACCAGACACATGCAGCAGCTGGAGAGACCTCAGGGGTTACTCACCAAGAAAACATAGTGCCTACAAATCATGCCATGGTGTATGTGGATAGACTGAAATCCACGTCACTGTAATCTGTATCGTATAGGATGAGTTGACTTCTGCCTGCCCTGGTGAGAATAGTACACATCCACAAATTAGATATAGCTGATGATATCAATGGTGTCTGGTTGACAATGTTTAGGTTCATAGGCAAATACTAGGCTAGCTGCCCTTGAGGGCCATTTTATGCCTAGCCATTTTTCCGTTTAGTGAGAATCAAACTCAGTACCTTGTGTTTGTGAGGTAAACACCTTGACCATTACACTAAATTCCCAATAACAGTGTCCCACATGCTGGTGTAAAGGCTGTCTGTAATATCAAGCAAGTGCACCGCCCCGCCCAGTTGACTGCAGTGAGAATAGAACCAGTACCTAAGTACACAGACTACAGAACACTGTATTTAACGCAATTTCCACAGCTCAAGTCTGGTTGCTTTGTCTTAGCCAGACATTTATAGCTGATGATGTCAGCAGTGCCTGGTGAGGAAAATATGACAATAACAGTGTTGCACATGCCGGTGTTGTCAAGCTAGTACATACATACACACACACACACACACACACACACACACACACACACTGACTGCAATGAGAATAGACACCCTACCTATCTAAGTACGCAGACTACAGAACTCTATATTTAAGACGTGCGCCACAACTCAAGTCTGATTTTGAGTACCTCGTGCAAAACTTTATAGCTGATGACATCAGCAGTGTCTGATGAGGAGAATATAGCAATAACAGTGTCCCACATGCTGGTGTAAAAGGCTCTCTGTAATGTGAGGCAAGTGCACACACACCCCGGATAACTGCAATTAGAATAGAACCCCTCTTATCTAAGTACACAGATACAGAACTTAGTACTGTATACCGTGTCATGGCACAAGTCTGACTTTTACAAGGCTGCAGGACAGCTTATAGTGGATGACATCAGCATGTTGGAGGGATGATGTTGGGAGGCCTGCGTGAAATGGATGTGTAGGCATGTGCAAATATCAAAATTCTGGCAGTCCATGAGATTGGAGTGTTAAATGTAGGATGCACATCTCTGCTCTTCTGACTAACACACACACACACACACACACACACACACACACACACACACACACACACACACACACACACAGTTGACTGCAGTGAGAACAGAACATCTACCTATCTAAGTACACAGACTACAGAACTCAGTAGTTTATGCTAGCACCACAGCACGAGTTTGACTTTTAAAAGTCTGCAGGACAACTTATAGTGGATGACATCAGCAAGGCATGTTGGAGAGAATATATTGGGAGGCCTGTATAGGTTCATAGGAGGTTACTTAGCTAATTGCTCTAGGGCATTTACAAGCCTAGCTGTGTAAAAACACAAGTACCCTTACTGAGCATAGTTAGATGGTTGTTGTTAGAGTGATTTTGTGCTCAGCACCGACTGCCTGTGCCATGAGGGACATGGGGTCCACCACAGAGGCGAATTTACAATCACCCATCCAGTTGTGAAGATTGCACTTGAACAGGGTCATTGAGGAGTGCTGCTTCACATGCAGTGAGAGCCTATTACAGAGGAGTGACAACCACTGGGAGATATACCTGTCTCCATAGCATGTTCTGTGTATGTCACAGGCTAGGTTGAGATCCCTGGAGCAAATTATTCTTGTCCCATTTGATTTGCAGATATCCAGCATTTCCAGTAGGGCAGGGTCTCAGACTGCTCTGAAGACCAGGCATAGGTCACCTTTCAGCAGCCTGCATGATACTGAGTACAGTGACAGGTCTTTCAGTCTTTCCATGTATGTCATGTTTTGGAGGCCCTCAATTCTTCCTGTCACAAACCTCTGTGTTTTCTCCACTTGCTACAGGTGTCTGTTGAGGTGCTGACAGAAGGGAGCTTTGTACTCAGTTAGTGGTCTGATAAGGGTCAAGTACAGCCGAGCTATGACCTCCCTGGTTTTTGATGTGATGCCCTTATTTAAAATAAGATGCACAATGCAGAATGTGTAACTCATCACTATGAACAAATAGTGATTGAAGTGCAGATTGCAATCAATATGTGTTCCCAAGTCTTGCAACACTGTGTTTGAGCTTTCACAGGTGCTATGTATATTATAATTAGTAGGGGTATTTCATTGCCAAAGGGGACAATGGGGCATTTTTGCATTAAGGTTCAGTCTATGAGTTTGGCACCAATCGTTTTTCTGTGTCAGACCTTCCTGTAATATGTTAACATTGTTGGGGACTCTATATGAGTGTGCCCAATTGATAGTCATCTGCAGACTTGGTAAGCTACAGGCCACCTACCTTTGCCTGGACTTCAGAGAAATAGTTTCCAAACAGCTGAGGGACTAGCACAGATCACTGTGGTATTCCACTGGGTAAGTGGTCTAGTGTTGGAGGTGCAGTCCCCGATGTTGACAGTGTGCATTCTGTGGGTGAGCCAGTTGGCTATACATCTAGTAGTATATGGGTTAATCCCCAGATGGGAGTTTTCTCTAGGATACCTGAATGGAGGATAGTGTCAAAGGCCTTGGATAAATCAACGTAGGCAGTATGTCCAGTTATTCCTCATCCAGGTATTTGGGGTCATTATCAAAGAAGCCACTAGGTTTAATAACAAGATCTGCCCTTGACAAAACCAAAATGGGTCAGGTCAAGTGTGTTGACGGTCACCTATGTCCCTGTGGATAAAGTCCATGATGAGTCCTTCCATAGTCTTGCAGGTAAGGCTATTTAGGCATATGGGTCAATAGTTCTAGTTCTGCTTGTTACCAAATTGATTTGCATTGCATATTGTACAACATATTAATTTATGTAGTCTAGTTGATGTATGTGTGTAAAACGTTCTGTGACACCAGGGTTACAGTGCTTGAGAGGAGGCAACTCATGGCTGTATTGTAAATATGTGACATATTGTTAGACAGGGCCTTCAGTTTGTTATGTTTCCACATGTAATTTCACGTCATAAACAGGAAATGGACAGTAGACAGCACTAATATATAAAGATATTTAGTTTTCCATAGCACAGCCAGCAGAGGGTTTGAGCGACGGTTGGCATAGTGTTTGCACATGCGAGATACACATTTCCATTACTTTCTCTGCTTACACGTAGTAAAGCAGTGCGCAAACGTGAGCCACATTTCTAAAAGTCTGAGAGTTAGTACTGAGTGTATGAAATACGCTTGGTGTTTGACTCTGTGGCAGCAGGTGTAAATGCACTGATACATTTCTTTTTGAGGCCAAATGATACTTCGTTTGAATTCAGGTGTATATAAGACTTTTAAATAAACAGTGATAATGCAATGACATTAATTGTTTATAGTACATGTGTTGCTGTGTGTTGGCATAGTACAGTAGAGTTAAGCAGCATTGTGCGAAGGTAACCATGTCATTGTACTGCTGCTCACTGTCGCTTGGCATTGTTGCACAATACCAAACTCCACCCAAACATAGAGGCCAAAAAGTGAAGGGATCCATTGCTTGTTGTGTGTGATTCTGTTTTTGACCAGATTATAGGTGTTAAAATGGGGTAGATAGAAAAGTGATGAAACGGGGAGCAAACGGGGGGGAGGGGGAGAACAAAGGGAAAGCAATACATGATTGTGCAGGAGGGAGGTAGGAAAGAACCATAGCTATCCATTTCATCAACCATAAAAACTGATCATATCTGCAGAATATTAGCTGAATTTGGACTGTTGCCTCTGGAGAGGGGTGATAACAATGTAATCATGTTATATAGCCAATTGGACTGAATCAAGTGTGTCAAGAAGACATCTGTGTGAAATGGAGAGCTATGTATGGGATGATTTTTTGAGACAGATGCCCATTTTGTTAACTCAGAGAGGACTGCTGGGTGAGGGATGTAGGTATGTCTGGTACAGGTAATTTGGGTAGGTGAGGAATCAAATGCAAACAAACAAGACAAGAGACGGGAAAGGTGAGGGACACAAAAGCTTGGAGGAAGCTATGATTGGGTGAGGGAGGGGACAACACAGGCTCATGCCCATCAAGCTTGGAGATAGTGAGAATCGCGTTGACTGTCATCACTGTTCCTTTACTCCACTGGGGGCTGGAGTGCTTGACATCTTCTCATCCTACAGACCATAAGGGAGAGCAGCCTCTCCATACAGCGTAAGTGTACACCAATGGTGCGGTGCATGACCCTACGCACCAACCCTGGCATCTCCCTGCGGGTGATGAAATCACCATCTCTACCACTGCTCCCAGAGGATACCACTGCACCAGATTGTGAGGCAGTACTACCTGAGGCATAGGAAATGCAGGGGCAGCAGAGGGAGTGCTGCCAGGTTGGCTCCGAGACTTGCTTGGCATTGGTGCTGGAGCCGGTGGGGCGGAGGCAGGCTGATCCAGTGGGGCTGGCCTACTTTACTGTGCTGTGTAGATTTAGTGATGTGATACACATGGGATGACATGAATACATTTTGATGACACATAATAGAAAATAAAAAAGAGAGGTATGGCTTGGGGTGAGAGAAAAAAAAAAAGATAAAATTAATGCCCTCATATGTGACATATAATGCACTAACAGAATTATACAACTCTTTTATCTGAAGTATTACATTTAAGTATACATCCTAACAGGTACACACTGTACTACATATTGGTGAAAGTAATCCTTGAAATGTGCATACATTGTAAATATGCGTGTTTCAATTATACAGATTACAGTTTACAGCTGGGCATTTGTATCACTGGTATAGAGTTTTTAATTTAATGTAAATATTATTAAAGAAGTAACAGTATTGTATAGTTATTTGTGGTATTTGAACCCACAACTTCCGAATGCAGTCTAATATTTGACTCCTACAATTGGTTTGTGCTACAGACTAATGCATGCATACTTGCATTTACAGTTGGGATGTGCATTCTCAATTTGATACAGCTGTATAAAAGACATCAAAAGCTATCTTTAACTTTTAAAACTACAGTAACACTTCTCTTGCACTGCATTCATACCACTTGCTTCCCTCAGTCTCGCCATTCGAGCAACATGAGCCTGACTATTGAACTCTGGCAGCTGGGGAAAGAACAGAAAAGAACAGAAGAGCATTATGCATACCAGTCTTACAAGGATTTCTCCTGTTATCATACTTGCACAGCTGTGGGATGTCCTCAGTCTCAAACTCATTCAATCAACAGTTGAGGGTATCCTTTTTTTTTGCCTGTGTAGGTCATTAATATGAGGTCATTATATATTAATATAATACTGCTTTCCAGTGTGTGGGATGCCAGTGGTACTGGATACAGCCTGAGCCACACTGTTCCATGCCTTAGACTTGTACTGGCAGCCAGAATAGTTCTTCTGCATTAGCCTTCGGCTATGGCACCTTACCAGGAGTCCAATAAATATCCTGGACTCCTGGGCATCCCACCTCTGTGCCCTAAATTTGGTGCCTTCTTCTCTAACACCAGTCATGTCTGCCAGCCAAACTAAAGCAGTGGAAGCTGATGCTTTCCCAACAGTTCTAGTTATCACATTTACTGTTGGTGCACAAACATGAGCAACATTGCCACCCACGTTTGCATGATGTTAAGTGGAGAGCAGCAGTGCCAAGCAGGGAGGAATTACATAATTCAAATTGGAAGGTTCATCTGACACTTGGAATTAGTTTGAGGGGTATCTACTGATATAGCCTGGGAATATGTATTGGAAATTGGAAGGTAGCTGTTAGCTGAGTTAAGTTTGCAGACATGCACTGGGGGCATACACCTGACACATTTGTTTTTGCCTTTATACACTGTGGAAAATTGATTTTTACACTGTGGGATGCAAACCTAGGCATAAGGGCCAAAACAATTTCTTCCACTGTGTTGAGTTTCCATCTTTACCACAGATGAATTGCTGCTCAGACATACTGCTGAATTATACATAAATAGAGGTGACAGTTTGAGCTGTTACACATGTATGTGTGTGACCTTACAAGGTTATTGGATATAGATCCAGTTTTGCATGTGTCTTATGTAATTTTGATGGCCATGCAAGTCCAGATAGCAGAATATACTTACAGAAATATAGTAAACACTATACCCTCAGTCATACATCTGAAAACACAGTAATGGGTCTCATCATTCATGCATATAATTGATATCAGCTCCACTATATAAAGTGTTATAAGTGAGAGTGAATATAATGGGAAGTGGAACAACAGTAAAAGTGTATGAAATATCCTGTGTTAGAACTGAGGACTATGTGTATGGCAATTCTACACTTACACCTGCTACCACAAGAATGTTGAAATAACATGTCTATTTTTCATTTCATTGCCATAAACTGCACTGTCACAACAGTAAAGATAGGTTTCACACCCTGTACTAGAACTCAGGACCATCTGTACTCCAGCCCTACACTTACACCTGCTGCCACAGGACTAATTATATTATATTTCTTAATTTCCTAATCACTCTTAAGGTCTCTGTGTTAACTGCCATGCAACACCTCTTAGTGTGCTTGCACAGTGCCCAACAAAATTAATTGAATACATCTGGTTTCAATTATTGGCTGTCTGATTCCTGTCTACAGATATTTGATGGCTGCATCTGTTGGAGAACCTTGCTAACTTCCGTGCAATGCTGCTAAGCACAGTCGCACGATGGAAAACGAAAATTGTAACAATGTATTGTTTTTGCCCTTTGCCCTTGTACAGATTTTCTGTTTGTAGGTGCTCTGCAGGGTTCTGTCTGCTTCCTGGGTGGGCCAGTAGTCCGGTTTGCACAATGCCATGCTTCACTCAAATGAGATAAGTTCAACCAAACCTGACATTCATTTTTTCTCCATTTTCTGTGTTTACGCTAAGCTGCTCATCATGTAAACACCACCCCCCCCCCAAAAAAAAGGAAAAAAAAGGAAAAGTAGTTGAAATGAGGAAACCCTATCTATGACATACACACCACAAATTGTTAATTCACATGACATATTTCTACATAGCCCTGGATTTGAACTCTCACTCCAATGAACCTTCTGAACACAGTAAGGGTGTCTTATCCCTCTTTGCCACACAGACACATTTGCAGCAAGGAACTGAAATCATTCTACATAAAACCAACTGCAACATTATCTACAGTAATATGAAACCATATATAACAGTTATTTGTACATTTATTAATTTTGAATGTAGTGCACTGTGTTACCACACAACCAGTTATGCGTATTGCTTGAAAATATGTAGCTGTCTTACCTGTCTGTGTTTGTTGCTCATTCTTCTCTTATCTGACCAGTAATTTGAGACATACAGATTGTAAGCTATTGTATATCATTGTCCTTAAAATATGTGAGGATATTAAATGGCAATAGTATAATATTCAGTTGCCAGCAAATGAAGGAGAGGTTGGATGTTCATAGGTGTGTACTAGGCTGATGGCCCTGGAGCCTTTACAAGCCTAGCCCAAAAAAATTGCCCATTCACCGTGCCACCCAATGTTAGTTCACAGTGTCCCCATCCAATAGGGCAACTGGAATGATCCCTGGAGTGAACCTTCTGTTACCGATCTACTCAGCAACATTTCTCTTGGAGAGGGCCAGTGAGTTGCTCTGGTTGAAATGAATGGGAAGCTTATTCAAGAATATGGGCAGTCTTTGGGAGATGAACCTATGAACCTATGAACCTGTCCTTCCAGCATGTTCTTTTAATTGTGGTAATGAGGTTGTGATCTCTGGAGCGTGTGGCATGGGAGGATTGGGATTTCTTTAGGTGTAGCATTTCAAGTAGGGCTGGGTCGGCCATGGCTTTGTAAGTTAAGCAGTGATCACCCCTGAGTAGACAATAAGAGACTAAGAATAGCTGAAGTTTCTTGAGTCTGTCCATGTAGGACATGTGTTTAAGGCATAGGGTCCTTTTTGGGAGGTACTTTTGTGGCTTCTCCAACTGTTGTAGGTGTCTGGTCAGGTACATGCCAAACGGGGAGTTATATTTGGTGACTGGTCTAATGAGGGATGAGTAGAGAGGGATGATGACCTCTTTCTTCCTGGATGTGAAACCTTTGGTTATAAGACGTGCCACGTAGATGGACTTTATGACCACAGTGGCAATGTGGTGGTCGAAGGAGAGGTGGCTGTTGACCTGGGTGCCTAGATCTCTTATGGCCCCTTCAGTGTTCAATGGGCTCCCATCAACATGGCAATTCATGGGAACTGAGTTTTATCCAAAGGGGATGATAACGCATTTTTTGGCATTAAGCTTCAAGGCATGGTTCTGACACCAGTCATTGGTCTCAGAGAGGCCCTTTTGTAGGATGTCTGCATCACTTGAGGAGTTGATAATGACTCCTGCCTTGCAGTCATCAGTGAACATGGTCATCCAAAGCCCTTCTGTGTTGGCCTGGACCTGACAAGTAGATGCCAAACAGGAGAGGGCCCTGGACTGAGCCCTGTGGGTCTCCACTTATGACTGGACGACAATCTGACTTGGAATCCGCAACTTTCACTCTGTGGGTCCTGTCTGTGAGACAATTTGGAACCCACCTAGTGATGTAAGGATTGATGCCTAGTTTGGTGAGTTTATCAATGATACCTGAGTGGGAATGGAATCAAAGGCCTTGGCCAGGTCAAGGTAGGCTGTATGCACTACCTTACCCTCATCCACACCCTTTATGACTGCCTCAAAGAAGTCAACCAGGTTCAGCAGGCAGGATCTCCCCTTGACAAAGCCAAACTATGAGGGGTCAAGAGTGTGGAGATTGTCTATATCTTTGTTAAGCAGGTCCATGATGATGTGCTCCATAGCTTGGCATACCAGACTCATCAGGCTAATTGGATGATAGTTCTCAGGGTCTGTAGTTGCTCCCCGTTTATGGAGTGGGATGACTGTAGCAGTGTGCCATTCATTAAGGACATAGCCTGATGTAAGGCTGTGATTGAACAGGGCACACAGATGTGGTACCAGTTCATTTTGTAGCTCATGTAGGATGCAGACAGGGATATTATCAGGTCCCATGGATGCTGTATTCTTGGCTTTGGACAATGCAGCTTTTAGCTATGCCACAGAAATGGTGGGTACCAGGTGTTCTTCTGGTATTGTGATAGGGCCCTTGGGGGTGGAGGGTTAAAGTTGGCACTGAATCTGTTCGCTATATCTGTTAGCTCAGTATAGGAGGTGCCATTGTGCAATACCTCAGAGCAAATCTGGGTATTGCTTTTAAGGGTTTTGATATAGCTATAGAAGACTTTGTGGTTGTTTTTGGCTGCAATTCTGCCCTCATAGCTGTCTTTAGACGATTTGATAAGGGATATCAGCTTTTTGTTGAGACTGATAAGGGAGGTTTCCAGTCTTGTGACTTCAATTTTTTCTGCAACAGTTTCTACTTTCTGTTGTAGAATTTATTGATGGCTGGGGACCACCAGATTGGCTTCCTTTTTTTGGAGGAGAGCGTCTTAGTTCTATTTGGTATGGCAAGGTCCATGCATTTCTGTACATGTTCATACAGTGCATTGGTGTATGATTTGGCAGTCATGCAGCTATTTTCCATTGACATTAGTGCTGAGAAGTTAGCCACCTCTGTTTTTAGAAGCCTAAAGTCGGCTTTAGAGAAGTTTTTCAGGGTGGTCACCTTAGCGGGGTGTAGGTGAGATGGAGATTTCCATGGTGATCAGTTTGTGGTCAGATTTAATCAGGGAGGAATTGACTATAGGTGTGGAGCAGTGGTCTCCCATGTTGGTGATAACCAGCTCGAGGATGTTGTTTCCTCTAGTGGGGGTCAGAGTGAGCTGGTCCAGGGCACTGGAATTGATAAATTCCAGAAAGTGTTGGGCCTGTACATTGAAACTTGAATAGTTTTCCCAGTTGATGGAAGAGTAATTGAAGTCACCCAGTATGAAAGTATTGGGTTGGACCTTGATAGATTCCAAGGTCCATAGGAACTTGGAGTGAGAGTCTAGGGACATGTTTGGGGTTCTGTAGCAGGCTGTGACTTGTATCAGCATCTTACCCTGTGTTAGTTGTACCTGAAGTATCTTCGATGCATTGTGCTGGGCTACCAGTCTAGAGGTGTACATATCCTTTAAGAATATGGAGACACCACTGCCTTTGGAGCTTCCGGATGTTTTCTGGGGCCAAAAGGTATGGAATGGCACCTGACAGACAACTGACTGTCACCTTCTTCTTCTTCAGCCTAATGAGTGGGACATCAGTGTGCCTCACAGTTGAGTCTGCTATGATTAGTACATTGAGCAAAGTGTTTTGCCTCAAGGGATTGGGTTGTGGGGCACACTGTGGTGGTGAGCTGTGTGTCCTGGGGTTGCTGTTGTGTTGTGGTGGTCGAGTGCATTTCTGTCTCTGGGGTCCTTGTTGTTTGGGTAAATTTTTATTGAGACCCTCCGCAAAGGTGGGTGTATGGTTTGTGTTTCTATGTGTGGGTTGTGATGGCTGATGTTTTGGAGGCCTGTGTGTTCTATGTAGTGAGTTGCCTTCTCCTCTTGACCAGCTAGTCCAGTCTTGGTTGAAGTGTGCACTGCTTCCAGTTTGGTGATATAAGTGCATCGCTCACAGGTATGAGTGTTGGAAGGTAAGAGGAGAGGTTTGTCTGTGTACATTAGACAGTTGCCACACTGTCTCAGAATGCTCAAGTGCACCAGGTTAGCAGGGGAAAGCACAGAAAATTGCCCTACAATCATACCAGGAGGAGTGGCCATAACTAATAAGTACTGGTGCTGCTACTGGGTAGGAACAGCTAGTGCTGCTAGCACCTAAGTGTGCTACAATAATTGCTACTAAAGCCTGTTAAAGTGCTAGCTGATTAAGCTAATTGAAGTACAAGAAGTAAAAAACAAGCATGTTCTAAGGGGAAAATTGAAGAGCAGACTTTCTGGCACTGGTAATAGTTTACCTCAGCTGAGTGCCAGTGCACGATGCACAAACACAGGCTTTTAAACTAGAAAATTGAAAGGGATGGAAAAAAATGACCAAATGGCCAATAAACTATAATTTCTGGACCAGAAACCACTCCTCTTGTGGTAGATAGGCTACCTAGTGCTTACCACTCCCACTGATAAGCTAGAAGGCTTCCCCACAACACAGAAAGGTCTGGGGGGGGGGGGTTAGAAACTTACAAAACAGTCCTGGATACAGCATATCTGTACCTGGACTAGGCTAGTTACAGGAAAGGTGGGAAACAAGCTTAGAACTTTTTTTTCTTTTTTTTTTTTCAGGAAAAACAGTTAGAACAGTAGCAAAAACACTTTAAAATGCAGTACAAGCTAGCACACTTGAGTGTGTAGCAATATTAAGGCAAATACAGTTTAAATAAATGCAGATAAATTAAAAACAACAAAACAAAACTGCAGAGAGCAGTAAATTATGACAAAATCAAAATGGAGGCACTTTGAGTATCTCTTTCTCCTTCCTGTTGCTCTTGTAGTCTGCAGGACGCCAAAACTGGTTCCTTGGAGGTTAAACAAGTGCAAACCCACATAAACAAGGGCTTTTAAACCAGAAGGTTGAAAGATGGAAAAACTGCCCAAATGGCCAATATACCTCAATTTCTGGGCCTAGAAAAACACTCCTGTTGTCATAGATAGGCTACCTAGAGCTTATCACTCTCACTGATAAGCTAGAAGGCTTCCCTCCAACACAGAAAGGTCAGGGGGGGCTCAGAGACTTACAAAACAGTCCTGGATACAGCAAATCTGTATTTGGACTAGACTAGTTACAGGAAAGGCTAGAAACAAGCTTAGAAATTATTATTTTTTTTTGCAGAAAAGCAGTTAAAACAGTAGCAAAAACCTGTGAATTGTGTGCTGCTTACTTACCTGTGAATTGTGTGATGCTTACTTACATTTCCAACAGTGACAAAATTACATGTAACACTTTGCAAGTCTAACCTGACACACCTACTGGATATAGGGTAGTCTGCCCTACTAATAATCATTCACAGTTGCATTCCTTTCAAAACAAACACTGAGGGAGTGCCTGTACTATGTTTACATCTACTACACAAAGCCAAGTGTTTGGGATTCAGAAATTCTAATGAGTTAACACCTCATTTTCTTCTTCATCGTGCTGACAGCCCTGAGTCTACACCATAAAACGGTAACTATGTAGCTAGAAAAAGTGAAGGTGAACAGACTTGTTTATGTGGAGAACAGAGAAAAGAGGCTATTACTTTGGGATATATTTGCAGGCGGCCATAGTGGTACAGTGTTTTTTTTTCTGCCACACAGCAACAGGTTCCCTGGTTTGATTCTCAGTTGGCGTGCCTTCTGTCCGGAGTCTGCATGTCCTCTCTGTGGTCGTGTGGGTTTCCTCCGGGTGCTCTAGTTTCCTCCCACATCCTAGGTGAATTGGGCACACTAAATTGGCCCTAGATGTCTATATGGTGCCTTCTGTGGAAGGTTGGGTGCCAGGCTGGCAACTCAACACTGTAAAAACTCCACTGCTAATCATTCTGCAGACCATTTTTTTCCACTGTGGAGACCCCTAACCAGGAAAAGCCCAAAGGAAAAGACTTTGGGAAATATCTGCACAGAAGATTTTTGAACTTGAGAAAGTATGCTTGCATTTGGTCAGCTATATACTGCATATGCTGAAATGGAATTAAAAAAAATCTTTTTAATAGTTTTATGTATGTATATTTTCATTAGCAAAGGTTACACATTTAGCTATGTGCACTAGTTAGAAGAGTACTGAT